>NC_069502.1:1038763923-1039093923 GCF_027579735.1 Bombina bombina
TCTTTGATGAAAAGCATATCTAGATATGCTCACTTACTGCTGATTGGTTGCTGCACATAGAAGCATCATGTGATTGGCTCACCATGTGCATTGCTTTTTCTTCAAATAAGGATATTTAAAAAATGAAGCAAAATAAATTATGGAAGTAAATTGTAATGTTGTTTAAATTTCTATTCTCTATCTGAATCATGAAAGAAAGATTTTGGGTTTAGTGGCCCTTTAAGTAATAGTTTAATATAGTTTAATTTAAATCCAAAGGTAAGTTTACATTTATTCTAGAGACTAAGTTTAAATTTATTATAAGATAGGGATGAGTTAATATTTAATATAAAGTTAGCGGGTTGTTAGGTTTAGGGGTTAATAGTTTAATTTAGTTTATGGCGATGTGGGGGGCTGGCGGTTTAGGGGTTAATACATTAATTTAGTTGCGGTGGGCTCTGGGAGCGGCTGGATAGGGGTTAATGACTTTATGTAGGTGGCGGCGGTATAGGGGGTGGCAGATTAGGGGTTAATAAGTATAATGTAGGTGGTGGTGGGCTCCGGGAGCGGAGGAATAGGGGTTAATACGTTTATTAGAGTTGCGGTGGGCTCCGGGAGCGGCGGGATAAAGGTTAATAACTTAATTAGAGTGGCGGTGGGCTCCGGGAGCAGCGGGATAGGGGTTAGTTGCGGCGGGGTCTGGGAGCGGCAGTAAAGGGTTAAACAGTTTAGTATAGTGGCGGTGTTTAGTGACAGTATACAAATAAAGCTGTGAAAAAGCCGAAGAGCAGCGAGATCGATGACTGTTAGTTAACAACAGTCCGCTGCTCATCGCCCCATATTTGGTGCGCGACTTTTTGACAGCATTTTTGTTAACTATGGAGAACGTATTCAGGTCCGCGACGGCGGTTAGGAGAGCATATTGGTGCCCGGCGAATGCAGCACAGTTGACGGCTTGATAAGTAGGCCTCTAAAAGTCAAGCTGTTTATTTCTGTATAAAGCCAGTATACAACAACACAGTATTTATAACAGCTTGTTAAGGCAGTATACAGCTGTATATACTATTTCAGCTGAGTTCATACTAGAAGTTACTCAGTTAATTTGTTTATTTCTGCTTTAATGTTATGCAGTTCATGTGATTTACACTGTCTAAGGGAATTACTTAGCACTGCTTAAATTAAATTATAATTTATATTATATACTCGGTTTAAGATGACATGCCCAGGTAGCAGTGTGGCTCCCTTGCAATAATCATGTTACCCTTTGACAATTCCCCCCAATATGCGTAACATTCACGCTTTTCACTTCTTAGATGGAAAGAAGAGATTGTTTAGACTCATGGAAGGAGCACTATAAGAGTGCACGGGTTAGCAAGTATATTGCGCCTTGCAGTATTATTGAGAACAAAGTGCAGGGTTATTTTGTTCTGGGACGGAGTGGGTTAAGCTACTTTCCGCCATCTAACTGCATCCTTCACGCGATTTTTCCCTTCATGAACCTGCTGCCATTATGCGTATCAAAACCTTTTTTGAGCCGGAGGACGTAAGCTTCCTTACCCCAGGAGTGAAGGGGACATTTTACTGTTTTCTGTACGCCTTAAAGGTCTTTTAGAGCGCATAAGGGCAGAAGTGCCTGATCAGAATGTTCTGCAAGCAGCATCCTACCATGATAGTCGGAAGGCACAGGTAATAGTGCAGAAATGCTTCTCTTCGCATAATCCTCCTAACAGAATAGTGGACAGAGTGCCATCTGAATCTGCCCAAGTAGGACTGGGCTCCGCTGGCACACTCCTGCAGACGTCAGATGCTCAAAAGCATGTAGACATGAATAAAACGGCATCCTCCGATTCAGCGCTTCTGATGCTGCAGGAACCAATGTCCACAGCAAGAGAGATCCCCTATGGAAATATACTACTGGACCTTAAGGACACAATTAAACACTACATGACAGGAACCCTACAACCCGAAGCCTACAGCGGTCTACCTTTGAACAGTGGCGGTCATTTAACATCTGTGCTCCCACGCCTGAATCACCGGCCAAGCGCATTCTCCACAAGAGACTCACTATCCACTGTAAAGCGCCACGTTTGGGGCCCACACAATTCTACTGATCAAACGAGCACATATTTCGAAGAGGGCTAAAGACTACCTTTCTACTGCATCTCTAATACAGCCCGCAACGACTACCACCAGTAAGACATTGTTAGAGGCATATGTTCTCAATCACTGTTCCAAACACTGTGTTACATGAAAAGAATCTAATATTTTCAATACTTTAATGACACATTGCTTTGTATTACCTAGCCAAGACGAGTGTTTGCTAGGGCTCACTATGCATGTGACAAAAACTGGGGGCAAGGGTGAGACATTGGAGTATAGTGTGTAGTGAATTTAGCATTTGTTAATTGAATTGTAAATAGTTTATAGACAGTGTTTGTGACGCCCTACCTTCTTAAAAGTGAATGCAACTTGAGGGAAATATAGAGCGAAGCTTAAATCAAATGCCAACCATAACAATCTCAGATAATATGTTATAAACACAGTTTTCTCTGGCCCATACAGGTAATAGTACTCTTGCTGGTTATAGTATGCTTTCCTGCAAAGGGACTGGCTTGTTACATTTACAGTATAATTCAATTATAAATGCCCCATCTCGACAAACCTAGGAAAAGCTCCCTTATATTTATTAATCAACTGCTTTATGCTAACTCTTTTGTGTGATAACAATTATAACACACACCCCACTTACGATATGCCAATAGCTGTTTCTGTCACCGGACCATCACCAGCATATACATATTTTTTATGTGTTCAGTTGTGGTTTTTGCTCTTTATGTCAGGAAGCAAATTTTGTTTTGTTATATTTACCTTATATTATAAACTATTATTGCAGCACAGGCTTATAAGAGACCGACATGGGCTATATGTATGTATGGTAATAGTGGTCTAGAAGCTATAAGTTAGAAAGTGCACTAAAGCAGTGTTATGCAGACTTTGCTTGATTTACAGCTATCTTATAACAATCATAATTACTTTTTTGGATATTTAGAAATGAGACAATTTCGATGTAATCTGTTTGTGTGCATTGCACGACATGTATGTTTACAATTTTTCTTTAATGTATCTCTTGTATATCTTTATTGACTTAATAAAGTATTTTTGAAAACCAAAAAAAAAAAAAAGAAGTAAATAGGAATGTTGTTTAAAATTGTATTCTCTATCTGAATCACAAAACAAATTTTTGGTGTGTCATGTCCCTTTAAGGAATACTATGGAACAGACTGGAATAGTCTCTGCTGGATTAGACCCATTAGAGGGTAGATGCACAGACTTTTTCTTCCTACAAACAGATGCATGTTTTGCATAATGGTTATTTTGCCTCACCGGTGCATTCTACTCAGGTGGCACTAAGGATTTAATTGTCCACTAATCTGAGATTGTGGTGGCTATGCCGCCTTCATGTAAGCATAAAAGTAAGGATGCTTCCTATTTTTTGCAGCTATTAACCCAGTTCAGATACCTGGTTCGTCTTCTTTTAGTTAGAGCGTTCAGGTTGCTTTCTCTGGAAATTTGATAACCTTAGCAATTCAGGATCAGAGACATGCTGATATATATTTTAGAACCTAATCCAGTCTAGAATATGTCCAAGCAAACAAAAGGTCTATCTCCAATGCTAAATCTGCATGTGGACAGGTTCAATTTTTTTTCCGGAATGTCTGGGTTTTAGAAATAATTTCTCAGGGGTACAGGACAATTTTTTTTTTAGATCTCCTTAAGAGGCTCCTTTTGCCTCATGTATTAAAGAGATCAGATGAACAGGAGAGCCCTCCAGTGGCTCAAAGATTAAGTAAATGGCTGCAAACCAGGAGTCTCAGGTTCAATCCGCATCAGATGCTTTTCATGTCCCTAGGGCACTTGGTCACTGATCAGTGACCAAGTGCCGTAGGGGTACGAAACGCGTCTGTGCGGAGGGTCAAGGTTTCCTCACTCTGCTTTTTCACTGTGTGCCTTTATGGTGCATAGTTTGTGCAATTTTTCTGTGTTTAATTTTCGTACCAAATAAAGCTTGTTAAAGTTTTATATCAACTATGGAGTTTTGAGTGCCGGGACTTGTGAGCGTCTGTCGTGGAAGGTTTTGTTAGAAATTATCTTCGGCTAGGAGAGTTTTTGAATACTCGACTCTCCCCCGCATTCTTCAGTATCTGTTGTTTCATCAACACAATGCAGTTTTGCAAACTTTGTCTGGTTTCCTACCTAGTGTTATCTCACTGAAAAATTCCCAGCAAATAGTGGTTCCTTCCTTGCATCCTATTCCGAAATAAACTACAGTGAGATTGTTATATCTGGATGTAGGCAGGTTGTTATAATATTTATTTAAGTGTTACAAAGAATTTTGTGTAGTCTTTCGTTTTGCTTGTTGCACTTTAAAGTTATCATAAGTTTCAGAAGACAGCTTGCTTACTTGGAGGCGGTTTCTAGAATGAGGTTTCAGTGGAGCACAATTACAAAGTTGCACCTTGGTGCTGTTTTCATACTTTATCATTATCATCTTTATCATACTCCAATACTTTATCATTTGATGCGTTTGTCACGACCGATACAGTTTTTGGAAGGAAGGTCCTTCAGGAGGTGGTTCCTGGTAAATAGGTGCCTGCTTTTCCTTTCCCTTCCGTTTTCCTATGACTCCACAGCTTGGGTATTAGTTCCCACTAGTAATGATTTTCATGGCCTATTACCACCTTAGAAAGAAAACATAATTTATTCTTACCTGATAAATTCCGTTTTTTCTTGGTGATGATAGTCTAATAACCCACCCATTTTGTACTAGTTGGGGGCATTATTCGTTTGCACTTCTTTACACTACTTTTTCTTATGGGAAGCTTTGTTGTAGGGTGTCTTTGCCTCCTCCTGTTGAGGATTTTCTTGGACTATCAACACCAAGAAAGAAAGGAATTTATCAGGTACGAATAAATTATGTTATCTTAGCCAACCAACTCACATCTATGGTGCAAATCTAGATTCACAAGGAATGAAGATGCTTCAGGAGACAGAAAAACATTCCATTGGTCTTTTATTGTTCTGTAGACCCACTTCATTCATTTGAGCGGTATATCCACATTAGAGACAACAGGCTGGGTAAAGTGTAGAATAATATAATATTTGGAGAGGTTTGTCTCACTGGAGAGGTCTTCTGATTGTTAATCGCTTGGCTTTCAGTTACCCACAAATATTGTTTAACCCAGGTAACACACAAAACTGTGGTTAAAGGACCACTAAAAACAGTAGAATTACATAATTAACAAGTGCACAATAAAAAGACAAAAAGTGCAATAACGCCTACTCTGAATTTCAAATAAGCAGTAGATTTTTTTCTACCATATTTCTTGTTTCTCCCATTTTCTAGCCGCCTGTATCATGTGACAGGCATCAGCAAATCACAGACTAGTATACATAGACCCTTTTGAGCTTGTGCACATGCTCAGTAGGAGCTCGTTCCCCAGAAAGTGTGCATATAAAAAGACTGCAAAATTTGATAATATAAGTAAATTGGAACGTGTCTTAAAAAAACGCATGCTCTTTCTGAATCATAACTTTTTTTTTTTTTGCTTGAGTGTCCCTTTAACACCTTAGCTTCCAGTAACCTAGAAAGAGTAAAGTTGCTGCTCATGTATATGTTATCTGGCCAATGAAAGAGAGACCGGTAGTCAGAGAGTGCAGGCCTAGGATAACCAGGCAGGTAGTGTGGAGAGAGAATTTGTGAAAACAATTAGCATCACTGGAGCAAGCCCAATACAGTTGCACATGGCTAATCAATAACCTTATTACTGTGTCAAAATCTGGGGATTACTAAACCCCTACCCTTCCGCAGGAATACCAGTGCTGGGTGCAGCAGTATTAAGGCATGCTATGGGCAATTTACAGAACCCAGGTCAAAAACTCACCATAGGGACCTTTGTTCACTGTTTGCCTGACTCTGCTCTAAGGTCATTAAAGGGTTCTTCCTTGGAATTTACAGAGCCCTCCAATGTCTAGCTGTTGTCTGATTAAGGGCTAGATTACGAGTGGAGCAGTAATTCCCGCTCGCACGTTACTACGCTTGACTTCTGCTCTTTGTGTACGTTGGGTAGTGCACATATTTCAAGTTGAAAGGAAATATTTTTTTACTTGCACGCTAAAGCAAAGCGTTCAAGGAGCAGAGGTTAGAATATTGCAACCTCGTTAATGTACTTGCTTAATAATCCCTAACCTGCTGCATAGCCCACTGCAAAGTCCCTACTACACTATTAACCCCTAAACTGCCGTATAGCCCACTGCAAAGTCCCCACTTCACTATTAAAACCTAAAACGGTGTATAGCCCACCGCAAAGTCCACTCTACATTATTAACCCCAAAACCATTGCATAGCCCACCGCAAAGTCCCCTCTACATTATTGACCCCCTAAACTGTCGAAGAGCCCATCGCAAAGTCCCCTCTACATTATTAATCCCGAAACCACCCCAATCTCCACTGCAAACTGCCTCACTACTCTATTAACCATAAACTGCCACAACACCCACCACAAGCCCACTAACATTTAACCTCTCCTAACCAAACACCCCCTAAGTTACTCCAAAAACAAACTAACATTACCTGTAAAACAAAAAAGACTTAACAGTACCTTTAAAAAAAATCTATCTAAGAAAAAACTACTCTAAAAATTGCACTGAAAATGGCATTAGGCTTGGCATTGCCCTTAGAATGGCATGTAGCTCTATTTCTGCCCAAAAAAAAAAAAACTAATCTAAAAAAAAAACACCCCAAAAAAATCCTAACGATAAACCCCAAAGATTGTATTCATGAAAGTAGAATATGGGCTGCGGCGCCCCCATCTTTATCCTGGCGGCGCTCTATCTTCATCCCGGCCGTGGTCCATATTCATCCCAACGGCATTCTTCTATCTTCAGCCCAACGGTGGTCTTCTTTTCTTCATCCCAGCAGCGGTCTTCTTATATTCATCCATCTTCTTATCTTCCGTCCCCAACTTATCTTCCGTCCCCTTTATATAGAGGTACCCTTGCATTCCTATTGGCAGAATTTCAAATTCAAATCAGCCAATAGAAGAAAAGCTTTTTATATTGGTTGATTTTAATTAGAAAATAGTGTGTGTGTAAACTATCGTGAGTTCATGCAAACTAATTTGCAGTAATTTAAACAGTGTGGCACTTGTAATATGGATTTAAGTGTAAAGAAAACTGCAATCTCATGATCGCGTTTAGGCTCCGGACGATAACAATATCGCTTCACTCGTAAGTATTCATTAGGTTGTGTTTGTATTGCAATTCTCCAACTTGAGCATATTTATGATGGTTATTATACATAATAATAAATTTAAATGAATTAACCTTTCTGTAATTTTCTTTATGACAGCACATGAATTAGGAGATCATTCTGGGCAACTGGATTAATAATTGACCATCCACTTTAAAAGGACAGTTTACCCTAAAATGTTCTCACCTTTAAATTGTTCCCAATGACCCATTTTACCTGCCGGAATATATTGAATTGTTTATAAATAGCCCCTTTGCCTTTACATTGGCATTTAAAATATCAATTTTTTTTGTTTGTTTTTACATTTTATACTTTATTACAAGTAAAAGTACAGATACAAAATTTGATTAATACAAAGTAACCATTGTAAAAATATCAACAGAAGGGATACCATGTTTGATTAAATTGACAAAATATGTTTAGGGTATAGAAATTCCTGGCAGCTGACCAAGGGATTAGCCCTTTGCAAAATATAGTGAAATAGATTATTTTGCCTGTTATATCCCCACCTAAATAGAAAGTTTCTATACTTAGGTAAAGGCTATTGATTAGCAATGTGAACACAGCCAGCAGCCAGTTACACTCCCAGTGGGTAGTGAAAGAGATCAAGTTCTAAAATGTTCATTTTTAATTGTTCTTTCTATGTATTGTATAGATAAAGAGATAAGAAATGGAAGCATTGGAGTGATATTAAGGATGTCTGATCTCTCTGCAAGCTTAGCTTATTTTAATGGGTTATGATTTCAAATAGCAAATCCAGCCATTTCATTTTCAAAAAGTAAACACAAAATAATTTAATTCACATATTATATGCTGCAGCTGGTATAACATTTTACTGGCAACACATTAAGGGAAAACCAATTTTACAGTACACTGTCCCTTTACTTAAGATAAAGAAAAACTGTTTAGCTGGACATCTTTCCTTCTACTTCACGCTCCAAGCAGATGTTTTTGGATGGTGAACACTTCTGTCTTTGGAGTTTGTCTTTCTGTTATCTTATGTTGGATTTCCTTAACAGCACTCTGTAACATCTGGGCACACTTCACGTTCTTATATTATGGGGCATATTTATCAAGCTCCTTATGGAGCTTGATGCCCCGTGTTTCCGGCGAGCCTTCAGGCTCGCCAAAAACAGAAATAATGAAGCAGCGGTCTAAAGATCGCTGCTCCATAACTTGCCCGCCTGCTCTGAGGCGGTGGACAGAAATCAACCCGTTCTAATACGATTGTGTTGTTTGACACCCCCTGCAGGGGGCGGCATTGCACCAGCAGTTCACATGCTGTCTGCATTTATCGATGTGCAGCGGACATGATACGCTACTTCGTATATTGTCCTCTTGCACATTGATACATATGCCCCTAAATCTAATACAGTCTCACAATTTTCTCTTACCAAATTTTAGCTTTCCGCTTTCTGTAGTAATGAAGCAGTTTTTTACCTAGAACCAGCTGCAGTGCAGCATTGTGACCACTAGAGAGTCTTTCTTCAGATGTAGATCTTATCCCTCTCTGTCTCTTGTTAAATATTTACAGTTGTCTCTGTTTTGTGAGCACAATGCTGTATCGTTTAGTTGAATCTGTCCTTCACATACTGTGCAGCTCTTGTACAACTCTGACGCAGCTGGACTTAGTTCTGGTTTAAATCTGCAGCTCCCTTCTACCTAAACTTAGGGAAAAACTACAAGTAAAACGCTATTTATTTTTTTACTCGAGGGCTAGCTGCGGCAAAATGAAAAAAATGTGCGCATCTGGATTAACCCGCGTATTACAAGTTGAAAGTAAAAAGTGCAGTATTTTCGATATTGTGACCGTGCTAAATCCTCCTCTTGCTGAACACACCTATAAATTTAGCTTTCCACTTGTAATCTAGCCCTTAGTTGGTTATCAGAACTGATGACAGTCTCTAGAGTAGTCTTGAGTAACCTTGGCATTTCTGTGTGGGTAGAGTTTGATCAGTCCTAGGTTTCTTATAGGCAAACCAGGACTTAATATGCAAAGCTTAGAGGCATGAAGGTAAATCTATGATATAAACTTTAAATTAAAGAATATAATAAATATGAGTAGATGATTTTTTTCTTCTTTTTTTTCACATGAGCAAGACTAGAGCAAACATCATGATCTTAAAGAGCAAACATCATGATCTTAAAGAGCAAACATCATGATCTTAAAGAGCAAACATCATGATCTTAAAGAGCAAACATCATGATCTTAAAGAGCAAACATCATGATCTTAAAGAGCAAACATCATGATCTTAAAGAGCAAACATCATGATCTTAAAGGGACATAAAACCCTAACATTTTCTTTAATGATTCAGATAGAACATACAATTTTAAACAACTTTTCAAAATGTCTTTGTTTTCTTGTTATCTTTTGTTGAAAACAAGGGATTTAACTGTGCACGTATCTGCAGCACTAAATGGAAGCAGTTTTGCCACAATGCTATACATTAGAAAGAGCACTAGATGGCAGCACCATTTCCTGTCATGTATTAGAGAGTAGTAGTTTCAGGTGTAATTTGCAGAAGCACCTCTTTGTATAAAGGATGGTTAATTAATGGTATACACTTCCAGTAGAGGTGGTTAGGTAATATACCATAAGAAAACTGAAGATATGCTTTAAGGTAAAAAGGGCAAGTCTTGATAGGTTCTTTTCTTATGACAAAATCCCTGTTTCTAGTGGCTTGATGATAAAAAACTCGCTGGCATGGCGAGAAATCACTCAAAAGTTTTGGGAGCTTTTGATTAGGTTTTATATTGCAAAGTAGGTGTCTGCTTCACATCCAGAACCCTATATAGCTTTAGAGCTTTAGATCATCGGGCCATATGTGTGAAACAGACACAACATGACATGCCCCATGGATGTGCGTGTGTCTTCTTGAGCACTGTATGACACTAGTATTTGCTACAATGTTTTTGTAATAATGTGTTACATACAGTTCTCATGACACATGCACACTTATCAGCCTACCTCAGTATGCTCTTGTGAAAAGGAGCTACATATTAACAAAGGATACCAAATGAAAGGTACAATTGGAACATGTGCTTTTCTACATTGTATTCTCTTTCTGAATCATGAAAGTTTAATTTTGACTTATATGAGGTCCATTTATCATTGTGCGGACGGACATGATACGCTATAGCAAACCATGTCTGCCGCACATCGATAAATGCTGACAGCAATACCGCCCCCTGCAGATTTGTGGCCAATCGGCCGCTAGCAGGGGGTGTCAATCAGCCCGATCATATATGATCGGGAGGATAGCTATATGCCGCCTCAAAGGCATTGTATGAATTAAGGAGCAGCGGTCTTAAGACCGCTGCTTCTTAACTCCTGTTTTCCGCGAGCCTAAAGGCTCGCGCGGAAACAAGGGGAACAGGGGCCATTCGGCCCTTGTTAAATAGACTCCTATGTCTCTTTAAAGGGACAGTCTACTACAGAATTGTTATTGTTTAAAAAGATAGATAATTCCTTTAATATCCATTCCCCAGTTTTGCGTAACCAACACAGTCATAATAATACACTTTTTACCTCTGTGACTACCTTGTATCAATGCCTCTGTAGACTGCCCCCTTATTTCCGTTCTTTTGACAGGCATGCATTTTAGCCAATCAGTGCTGATTACTAGGTAACTCCACAGGAATACAATGTTATCTATATGGCACACATGAAATAGCGCTGTCTAGCTTTAAAAAAACTGTGAAAATGCACTGAAATAAAAGGTGTCCTTCAAGTGCTTAGAAGTTAGCATATGAGCCTACCTAGGTTTAGCTTTCAACAATAAATACCGAGACAAACAAAACAAATTTGATGATAAAAGTGTTTTTAGAAAATAGAGCATAATTAAATGTGCAAGTTTGTTTTTTATGTATTGTGAATATTATTCCCAATCAATGTATGTTACATAACTCAGCAGTCACTGGAAAGTTAAAATTCAATGCAAATTATAACCATACACTAAATATGTACTAGGTTTAGAGCAGGATTGACCTTTTACGAGAGGGTTAATTGTAATTTCAGTTGTTGTTTTGTAAAACAACACATCACATCAGTTTAGAAGAACAAATAATTATCGTGCTCACCATGATAATCTGATCAGAGCAAATGATTCATCAATGCTTTTATCACTATCCTACAACTAACAAAAATCAGAGTATTATAAACTGGGATTAAAGAGATTTTACTGAAAATGAACATCAACTGCCTGTAGAGATTTCATCTACGCCTTAGTGAGAGCTGAAATCTGTGTGTTCTGTGTAGATAAAATACATTATTAATGGAGATATCTGAGTCATTTAGCTTACTGGTGTGTTACTCAGTATGTGGGTTTGGATGAATCATTTTTTAACATTAAAAATCTTCTGGTTTTGACTGAGAAAGGGAAAGATTTTGTTTTTCCTATAGAAGAAAATATTCTGTATTTTATAAAATCACATCACAGTTAACATATTTATACTATTGTAATCGATTAAAAAAGCCCCAAAATGTACATTTAAGCCACATATTTCATAGACAGAACTGTAGAAGTCTAACGTTTAAGGGACATTATATTATTGCTTCTATTGTTGTTAATCGAAAAAACTGTATATTTAATATTTAACATAAAAAAAATCATGTCCTGAATAAAACGAATAGACCGGTTACCTAAGATTTTTCTTTTTTTGTACCATATTTTGACAAAAATGTATAAGCTCATTTGTCATTGGCCAAGTAAAACTCCTTAGATGCTTTATATAAGTTGCAGAGATAACAAACTGTCGGCCAGATTACGAGTTTTGCGTTAGAGACTATGCGGTGCTAACGAGCAGTTTTCTCTCACCGCTCACTTACATGCAGCGCTGGTATTACAGGTTTTTACAAACCCGGCGTTAAAAGGCAAGAAGTGAGCGTTGAGCAAAATTGTGCTCCTTACCGCACTCCAATACCAGCGCTGCTTAAGTCAGGGGTGAGCTGGTCGTACATGCTCGTGCACTATTTCCCCATAGGAATCAATGGGGAGAGCCGGCTAACACCTGCAAAAAAGCAGCGTAAAACTCAGTAACACAGCCCCATTGATTCCTATGGGGAAATAACATTTATGTTTACACCTAACACCCTAACATGAACCCCGAGTCTAAACACCCCTAATCTTACAATTATTAACCGCTAATCTGCCGCTCTGGACACTGCCACCTATATTATATGTATTAACCCCTAATCTGCTGCCCCCAACATCGCTGACACCTACATTATATTTATTAACGTCTAATCTGCCGCCCCCAATGTCACCGCAAACTACCTACACTTATTAACCCCTAATCTACCGCCCCCAACATCGCTGCCACTATAATAAACATATGAACCCCTAAACCGCCACACTCCTGCCTCGCAAACATTAGTTAAATATTATTAACCCCTAATCTGCCATCCCTAACATCGCTGCCACCTATCTACATGTATTAATCCCTAATCTGCCGCCCCCAACGTCACTGCCACTATACTAAATGTATTAACCCCTAAACCTAAGTCTAAACCTAACCCTAACACCCCCTAACTTAAATATAATTACAATAAATCTAAATAAAAAATAATATTATTAGCTAAATAATTCCTATTTAAAACTAAATACTTACCTATAAAATAAACCCTAAACTAGCTACAATATAACTAATAGTTACATTGTAGCTATTTTAGGGTATATTTTTATTTATTTTAACTAGGTAGAATAGTTATTGAATAGTTATTAACTATTTAATAACTACCTAGCTAAAATAATTACAAAAGTACCTGTAAAATAAAACCTAACTTAAGTTACAATAACACCTAACACTACACTATAATTAAATACATTTACTAAATTAAAAACAATTAAATAAATTAAATTAAATTAGCTAAAGTACAAAAAAACAGACACTAAATTACAGAAAATAATAAACAAATTGCAAGATATTTATACTAATTACACCTAATCTAATAGCCCTATCAAAAGAAAAAAAAGCCCCCCCAAAATAAAAAAAAACCCTAGCCTAAACTAAACTATCAATAGCCCTTAAAAATGCCTTTTGCGGGGCATTGCCCCAAAGTAATCAGCTCTTTTACCTGTAAAAAAAAAATACAATCAACCCCCCAACAGTAAAACCCACCACCCACACAACCAACCCCCAAATAAAATACTAACTAAAAAAACCTAAGCTCCCCATTGCCCTGAAAAGGGCATTTGGATGGGCATTGCTGAGCTCGCATTCTATTGGCTGTTCCAATCAGCATCAGCCAATAGGAATTTTGAACCTTTAATTCCGATTCGCTGATAGAATTCTATCAGTCAATCAGAATTCAAGGGATGCCATCTTGGATGACGTCACTTAAAGGAACCTTCATTCTGGAAGAAGACGTCGTCAGAAGAGGATGCTCCACGCCGGATGTCTTGAAGATGGACCCGCTCCGCGCCAGATGGATGAAGATAGAAGATGCCGTCTGGATGAAGACTTCTGCCCGTCTGGAGGACCACTTCTGCCGGCTTGGATGAAGACTTCTCCTGGCTTCGTTGAGGACTTAGTGCCACTTGAATGAAGACTTCTCCCGGCTTCGTTGAGGATGGATGTCCGGTCTTCAAAACTGTAAGTGAATCTTCGGGGGTTAGTGTTAGGTTTTTTTAAGGGTTTATTGGGTGGGTTTTATTTTTAGGTTAGGGATTGGGCTTTTGAAAAAGAGCTAAATGCCCTTTTAGGGGCAATGCCCATCCAAATGCCCTTTTCAGGTCAATGGGGAGCTTAGGTTTTTTTTTTAGTTTTTATTTGGGGGGTTGGTTGTGTGGGTGGTGGGTTTTACTGTTGGGGGGTTGTTTGTATTTTTTTTACAGGTAAAAGAGCTGATTTATTTGGGGCAATGCCCCGCAAAAGGCCCTTTTAAGGGCTATTGGTAGTTTAGTTTAGGCTAGGGTTTTTTTTTATTTTGATAGGGCTATTAGATTAGGTGTAATTAGTTTAAATATCTGATAATTTCTTTTTTTATTTTGTGTAATTTAGTGTTTGTTTTTGTAATTTAGGTAATTGTATTTAATTTAGGTAATTGTATTTAATTTAGGTAATATATTTAATTGTAGTGTAAGGTTAGGTTTTATTGTAAGACAGGTTAGGTTTTATTTTACAGGTAAATTTGTATTTATTTTAGCTAGGTAGTTAGTGAATAGTTAATAACTATTTAGTAACTATTCTACCTAATTAAAATAAATACAAACTTGCCTGTAAAATAAAAATAAAACGTAAGATAGCTGCAATGTAACTATTAGTTATATTGTAGCTATCGTAGGGTTTATTTTACAGGTATTTAGTTTTAAATAGGAATTATTTAGGTAATGATTGTAGGTTTTATTTAGATTTATTTTAATTACAGGTAGCCCTCAGTTTACGCTGGGGTTAGGTTCCAGGAGGAATGGTTGTAAATCGAAACCGTTGTAGATTGAAACCCAGTTTATAATGTAAGTCAATGGAAAGTGAGGGAGTTAGGTTCCAGGCCCCTCTCAAAATAGTCATAAGTAACACCTAATACATTATTTTTAAAGGTTTGAAATGAAGACTTTTAATGCTAAACAGCATTATAAACCTAATAATATAGATTGTATCATCATCAAACTAAGTTAAATGAACAAAAACATTTGCTAAACATCACCTAATAAAATAATTACGCAACAGATTGCATCATCATCATCAAACTAAGTTTAATTAACAAAAACGTTTTTTTACTTACATTTTTCTGCAATCAGTTCTCTGCATTGTTAGCATGTTATATAATATTGGTTCTGCACCTATTCTATGCATTTCAATCTGCAGTGATTAATAGGCAGTTAGTCACCCTCACCTCAAGCTGCTGGACAGGAAGATAATAGGGAAGTGGCTGCAAGATCTTGCTCGATAGGTCTTGTCTGATCTGTGAACACAGAGCAATTTCAGGCTGTTAAACTAGCTTAACTTTGCTAAAACACAAGCGGACAGCTCCACCTACTGGCTATTTTAATTAGTGCACTGATTTTTATTGCATTTCAATAGCTGTCCTATGACTGAAAAAAAAGGTTGTTATTCTTAAACAGCGCAAATTGAACTGGCGTAAACCGAGGGCCACTTGTATATTTAAGTTAGGGGGGGTTAGGGTTAGACGTAGGTTTAGGGGTTAATAACTTTAGTATAGTGGCGGCAACGTTGGGGGCGGCAGATTAGGGGTTAATAACTGTAATGTAGGTGGTGGCGATGTTAGGGACAGCAGATTAGGGGTTAATAATATTTAACTAGTGTTTGCAAGGCGGGAGTGCGGCGGTTTAGAGGTTAATATGTTTATTCTAGTGGCAGCAATGTCCAGAGCGGCAGATTAGGGGTTAATAAATTTATTTTAGTGTTTGCGATGCGGGAGGGCCTCGGTTTAGGGGTTAATAGGTAGTTTATGGGTGTTAATGTACTTTTTAGCACTTTAGTTATGAGTTTTGTGCTACAGCTTTCAGTTTACGGTATTGATCTTGAAGTTAGGGTGTACCGCTCACTTTTTGGCCTCCCAGGCAGACTTGTAATACCGACGCTATGGAAGTCCCATTGAAAAAAGACTTTACACAAATTGTATAAGTTAATTTGTGTTAAGGCCAAAACAAGTATGCGGTGCCCCTAAACCTGCAAGACTCATAATACCAGCGGTAGTGAAAAAGCAGCATTATTAGCCTTAACGCTGTTTTTTCACTCATACCGGAAAACTTGTAATCTAGCCGATAAATAAAATATTAACCCTTTCACCGCCAACCACCCACATCGCAATAAACCTAATTAACCTATAAAACCCTAAACCTCAAAACCGCCACATTGCAAAAAACCTATTTAACCTAAAAACTCTTAAAACAGCAACCTCCACATCACAATTAACCTAATTAACGCATTAACCCCTATACCGCCAAACCCCCATATCGCAATAACCATAATTAACCGATTAACCCCTAAACTCCCACATCACAATAACCCTAATTAACCTATTAACCCCTAAACCCTCAAACACCCACATCACAATAACCCTAATTAATATATTAACCCCCCCACAATGCAAATAACTAATTTAATTACAAAGCCCCATAACCTAACACCCCCTAAATTTACCCCAATTACTAAAAACTAACATTAAATTACAAAAAATAAAAAAGTCTAACATTACAGAGAAAAATAAACAAAATTATCAAAAAATTTTTTTTTATACCTAATCCCTATGAAAATAAAAAAGCCCCCCAAAATAAAAACACCCCCTAATCTAAACTACCAATAACCTTTAAAAGGGCCTTTTGTAGGGGATTGCCCTAAATTAAACAGCTCTTTTACCTCTAAAGAAATATTCTCCTCTGGGCAGGCTTATCGCCTAGTGCATAATAAAAGGACAATGCAAGGATAAAGAAGTCAAATTTAACATTCATTTATTCAGATAGAGCATACAATTTATTAGAGACTTTTTTAAAGCACACCTAGAAGTGCACTAATGGCTCTCCAAATGTGTTTACCTTGCTCCCAGTAGTGCATTGCTGCTCTTTGCACAAGTTAAAAAATAGATGTATTTAAGCAATGGTGCATTCACTGCTCAGCCAGTAAATGATAATAATAATATCCTCTAACATACTATCATAGATATGAAAGAGCACGTTAGTTTATGCATGAAAAAGGGTCATGAAAATATTTTCATTTGAAGTCAAGAGGGACTGCATGTTAGTAAGTACTGTAAAAACATCTCAGATTCAATCATACAATGTAAATAATCCCAACCATATGGTTCTTGTATGATACATGTCTGCGTTATGACAGTGCCTGGTTTTTCACTCCATGTTATGTAGCACGGCCATTTTTTGTTTCGCTCTCAGAACCTCTCCTCTTCTAAAAGGGCAGTGGTTCATTGCTTTGCAGTTGAGTGATTTTATTCTGTTAAAAGTTATAAAGATTCCTTATTTTACAGATCATTTAGTAGAAGATACTCCATCAAAAAACAATGCCTTCCAGATGAGTCCAGGACAATGATATTTGCCCATTACTAGAAAACAATGTAAAAAAAGCATAATGTAGGTAATTTCCATGCTCTGTATGTCCATTGCATCTGTTTATGCAGTTGTTGAAGTACCCATAATATAAAGGGATTTGTTAAGTGTAGTAAAGCTATAAAGGTGTGAAATTAGGGAAAAGCACTGTAAATCCATCTCAAGTCACACAGGTTCTTTTCTTTCATGTAATTAGCAAGAGTCCATGAGCTAGTGACGTATGGGATATACATTCCTACCAGGAGGGGCAAAGTTTCCCAAACCTTAAAATGCCTATAAATACACCCCTCACCACACCCACAATTCAGTTTTACAAACTTTGCCTCCGATGGAGGTGGTGAAGTAAGTTTGTGCTAGATTTTACGTTGATATGCGCTCCGCAGCAAGTTGGAGCCCGGTTTTCCTCTCAGCGTGCAGTGAATGTCAGAGGGATGTGAGGAGAGTATTGCCTATTTGAATGCAGTGATCTCCTTCTACGGGGTCTATTTCATAGGTTCTCTGTTATCGGTCGTAGAGATTCATCTCTTACCTCCCTTTTCAGATCGACGATATACTCTTATATATACCATTACCTCTGCTGATTCTCGTTTCAGTACTGGTTTGGCTTTCTACAAACATGTAGATGAGTGTCCTGGGGTAAGTAAATCTTATTTTCTGTGACACTCTAAGCTATGGTTGGGCACTTTATTTATAAAGTTCTAAATATATGTATTCAAACATTTATTTGCCTTGACTCAGAATGTTCAACATTCCTTATTTTTCAGACAGTCAGTTTCATATTTGGGATAAATGCATTTGTTTCAATCATTTTTTCTTACCTTAAAAAATTTGACTTTTTCCCTGTGGGCTGTTAGGCTCGCTGGGGCAGAAAATGCTTCATTTTATTGCGTCATTCTTGGCGCGGACTTTTTTGGCGCAAAATTTTTTTTCTGTTTCCGGCGTCATACGTGTCGCCGGAAGTTGCGTCATTTTTTGACGTTTTTTTGCGTCAAAAATGTCGGCGTTCCAGATGTGGCGTCATTTTTGGCGCCAAAAGCATTTAGGCGCCAAATAATGTGGGCGTCTTTTTTGGCGCTAAAAAATATGGGCGTCATTTTTGTCTCCACATTATTTAAGTCTCATTATTTATTGCTTCTGGTTGCTAGAAGCTTGTTCACTGGCATTTTTTTCCCATTCCTGAAACTGTCTTTTACGGAATTTGATCAATTTTGCTTTATATGTTGTTTTTTTCTTTTACATATTACAAGATGTTCCGCGTTGCAACTGAGTCAGAAGATACTTCAGGAAAATCACTGCACAGTGCTGGAGCTACCAAGCTAAGTGTATCTGCTATAAACTTTTGGTATCTGTTTCTCCAGCTGTTGTTTGTATTGCATGTCATGTCAAACTTATTAATGCAGATAAAATTTCCTTTAGTACTGTTACATTACCTGTTGCTGTTCCGTCAACATCTAATTTTCAGAGTGTTCCTGATAACATAAGAGATTTTATTTTTTAAATCCATTAAGAAGGCTATGTCTGTTATTTCTCCTTCTAGTATACATAAAAGTCTTTTAAAACTTCTCTTTTTTCAGATGAATTTTTAAATGAACATCATCATTCTGATACTGATAATGGTTCTTCTGGTTCAGAGGTTTCTGTCTCAGAGGTTGATGCTGATAAATCTTTGTATTTGTTCAAGATGGAATTTATTCGTTCTTTACTTAAAGAAGTGTTATTTGCATTAGAAATAGAGGATTCTGGTCCTCTTGATACTAAATGTAAACGTTTAAATAAGGTTTTTAAATCTCCTGTAATTATTCCAGAAGTGTTTTATCTCCCTGATGCTATTTCTGAAGTAATTTCCAGGGAATGGAATAATTTGGGTAATTTATTTACTCCTGCTAGACGTTTAAGCAAATTATATCCTGTGCCATCTGACAGATTAGAGTTTTTTTGGGACAAAAATCCCTAAGGTTATGGGGCTGTCTCTACTCCTGCTAATGTACTACTATTCCTACGGCAGATAGTACTTCATTTAAGGATCCTTTAGATAGGAAAATTGAATCCTTTCTAAGAAAAGCTTACTTATGTTCAGGTAATCTTCTTAGACCTGCTATATTTTTAGCGGATGTTGCTGCAGCTTCAACTTTTTGGTTAGAAGCTTTAGCGCAACAAGTAACAGATCATAATTTTATAGCATTATTATTATTCTATAACATGCTAATAATTTTATTGGTGATACCATCTTTTGATATCATTAGAGTTGATGTCAGGTATATGTCTCTAGCTATTTTAGCTAGAAAAGCTTTATGGATTAAACTTGGAATGCTGATATGTCTTCTAAGTCAACTTTGCTTTCCCTTTCTTTCCGGGGTAAATAATCATTTTCGTTCCTTTCCTCACAACAAGGAACAAAAGCCTGATCCTTCATCCTCAGGAGCGGTATCAGTTTGGAAACTATTTCCAGTTTGGAATATATCCAAGCCTTATAGAAACCTATAGCCAGCTCCTAAGTACCTATGAAGGTGCGGCCCTTATTCCAGCTCAGCTGGTATGGGGCAGATTACGTTTTCTTCAAAGAAATTTGGATCAATTCCGTTCTTAATCTCTGGTTTCAGAAACATTGTTTCAGAAAGGTACAGAATTGGCTTCAAGTTAAGGCCTCCTGCTAAGAGATTCTTTTCTTTCCCGTGTCCCAGTTAACACAGCAAAGGCTCAGCATTTCTGAAATGTGTTTCAGATCTAGAGTTGGCTGGAGTATTTATGCCAGTTCCAGTTCTGGAACAGGGGCTGGGGTTTTATTTTATCTCTTCATTGTACCAAAGAAGGTCAGTTCCTTCAGACCAGTTCCGGATCTATCATTATTGAATCGTTATGTTAGGATACCAACATTCAAGATGGTTACTGTAGGACTATCCTGCCTTTTGTTTAGCAAGGGCATTATATGTCTACAATAGATTCACAGGATGTGTATCTGCATATTCCGATTCATCCAGATCACTTTTAGTGTCTGAGATTCTCTTTTTAGACAAGCATTACCAGTTTTGTGGCTCTACCGTTTGGCCTAGCCTCAGTTCCAAGAATTTTTTTCAAAGGTTCTCGGTGCCCTTCTTTCTGTAATCAGAGAACAGGGTTTTGGTATTTCCTTATTTGGACGATATCTTGGTACTTGCTCAGTCTTCTCATTTTCGAAGAATCTCATACGAATCGACTTGTGTTGTTTCTTCAAGTTCATGGTTGGAGGATCAATTTACCAATCAGTTCATTGATTCCTCAGACAAGGGTAACCTTTTTAGGTTTCTAGATAGATTCAGTGTCTATGACTCTGTCCTTGTCAGACAAGAGAAGTTTAACATTGATATCAGCTTGTCAAAACCTTCAGTCACAATCTTTCCGTTTGGTAGCCTTATGCATGGAAATGTTGGGTCTTAGGACTGCCGCATCAGATGCGATCTCCTTTGCTCGTTTTCACATGCGACCTCTTCAGCTCTGTATGCTGAACCAATGGTGCAGGGATTACTCAAAGATATCTCAATTCATATCTTTAAACCGATTTTACGACACTCTCTGACATGGTGGACAGATCACCATCGTTTAGTTCAGGGGGCTTCTTTGTTCTTCCGACCTGGACTATAATCTCAACAGATGCAAGTCTTACAGGTTGGGGAGCTGTGTGGGGGTATCTGACGGCACAAGGGGTTTGGGAATCTCAGGAGGTGAGATTTCCGATCAATATTTTGGAACTCTGTGCAATTTTCAGAGCTCTTCAGTCTTGGCCTCTTCTGAAGAGAGAGTTGTTCATTTGTTTTCAGATAGACAATGTCACAACTGTGGCATACATCAATAATCAAGGAGGGACTCACAGTCCTCTGGCTATGAAAGAAGTATCTCGAATTTTGGTTTGGGCGGAATCCAGCTCCTGTCTAATCTCTGCGGTTCATATCCCAGGTATGGACAATTGGAAAGCGGATTATCTCAGTCGCCAAACGTTGCATCCGGGCGAATGGTCTCTTCACCCAGAGGTATTTCTTCAGATTGTTCAAATGTGGGAACTTCCAGAAATAGATCTGATGGTTTCTCATCTAAACAAGAAACTTCCCAGGTATCTGTCCAGATCCCGGGATCCTCAGGCGGAGGCAGTGGATGCATTATCACTTCCTTGGAAGTATCATCCTGCCTATATCTTTCCGCCTCTAGTTCTTCTTCCAAGAGTAATCTCCAAGATTCTGAAGGAATGCTCGTTTGTTCTGCTGGTAGCTCCGGCATGGCCTCACAGGTTTTGGTATGCGGATCTTGTCCGGATGGCCTCTTGCCAACCGTGGACTCTTCCGTTAAGACCAGACCTTCTGTCTCAAGGTCCTTTTTTCCATCAGGATCTGAAATCCTTAAATTTAAAGGTATGGAGATTGAACGCTTGATTCTTGGTCAAAGAGGTTTCTCTGACTCTGTGATTAATACTATGTTTCAGGCTCATAAATCTGTATCCAGAGAGATATATTATAGAGTCTGGAAGACTTATATTTCTTGGTGTCTTTCTCATCATTTTTCTTGGCATTCTTTTAGAATACCGAGAATATTACAGTTTCTTCAGGATGGTTTAGATAAGGGTTTGTCCGCAAGTTCCTTGAAAGGTCAAATCTCTGCTCTTTCTGTTCTTTTTCACAGAAAGATTGCTATTCTTCCTGATATTCATTGTTTTGTACAAGCTTTGGTTCGTATAAAGCCTGTCATTAAGTCAATTTCTCCTCCTTGGAGTTTGAATTTGGTTCTGGGGGCTCTTCAAGCTCCTCCATTTGAACCTATGCATTCATTGGATATTAAATTACTTTCTTGGAAAGTTTTGTTCCTTTTGGCCATCTTTTCTGCCAGAAGAGTTTCTGAATTATCTGCTCTTTCTTGTGAGTCTCCTTTTCTGATTTTTCATCAGGATAAGGCGGTGTTGCGAACTTCTTTTGAATTTTTACCTAAGTTGTGAATTCCAACAACATTAGTAGAGACATTGTGGTTCCTTCATTATGTCCTAATCCTAAGAATTCTAAGGAGAAATCGTTGCATTCTTTGGATGTTATTAGAGCTTTGAAATATTATGTTGAAGCTACTAAGTCTTTCCGAAAGACTTCTAGTTTATTTGTTATCTTTTCCGGTTTTAGAAAGGCCAGAAAACTTCTGCCATTTCTTTGGCATCTTGGTTGAAATCTTTAATTCATCTTGCCTATGTTGAGTCGGGTAAAACTCCGCCTCATAGGATTACAGCTCATTCTGCTAGGTCAGTTTCTACTTCCTGGGCGTTTAGGAATGAAGCTTCGGTTGATCAGATTTGCAAAGCGGCAACTTGGTCCTCTTTGCATACTTTTACCAAATTCTACCATTTTGATGTATTTTCTTCTTCTGAAGCAGTTTTTGGTAGAAAAGTACTTCAGGCAGCGGTTTCGGTTTTGAATCTTCTGCTTATGTTTTTCATTAAACTTTATTTTGGGTGTGGATTATTTTCAGCAGGAATTGGCTGTCTTTATTTTATCCCTCCCTCTCTAGTGACTCTTGTGTGGAAAGATCCACATCTTGGGTAGTCATTATCCCATACGTCACTAGCTCATGGACTCTTGCTAATTACATGAAAGAAAACATAATTTATGTAAGAACTTACCTGATAAATTCATTTCTTTCATATTAGCAAGAGTCCATGAGGCCCGCCCTTTTTTGTGGTGGTTATGATTTTTTTGTATAAAGCACAATTATTCCAATTCCTTATTTTTTATGCTTTCGCACTTTTTTCTTATCACCCCACTTCTTGGCTATTCGTTAAACTGAATTGTGGGTGTGGTGAGGGGTGTATTTATAGGCATTTTAAGGTTTGGGAAACTTTGCCCCTCCTGGTAGGAATGTATATCCCATACGTCACTAGCTCATGGACTCTTGCTAATATGAAAGAAATGAATTTATCAGGTAAGTTCTTACATAAATTATGTTTTTCTGAGTAGTCTTCTTTATTGTACCCATTAGTGGAATGTGATCATACATCAATTTGCAATGGTTGGAAAACGACTCCCTTGGTGACTGTTAAAGGGACACTGTACCCAATTTTTTTCTTTTGTGATTCAGATAGAGCATGCAATTTTAAGCAACTTTCTAATTTACTTCTATTATCAATTTTTTTTCGTTCTCATGATATCTTTATTTGAAAAAGAAGGCATCTAAGCTGAGGAGCCAGCAAATTTGTGGTTCAGAACCATGGACAGCAATTGTTTATTGGTGCTGCCCAATCAGCAAGGACAACCCAGGTTGTTCACCAAAAATGGGCCGGCATCTAAACTTAAATTCTTGCTTTTCAAATAAACATACCAAGAGAATGAAGAAAATTTGATAATAGGAGTACATTAGAAAGTTGCTTCAAATTGCATGCTCTATCTGAATCACAAAAGAAAAAATTTGGGTACAGTGTCCCTTTAAGCAACGGATACTCTAGAGGAGAATAACTGTGATGCTAGAACACCTGTTGTGTTTGTGGAGCAATCTTATCAAGAGTTCACTCTACGTTCCAAATTTGGAACAATGTTTTTGCTTTAAAAACCTGTAAATGACATTTTTAGGCATTGGGGCCGAATTATCAGAGACCGCTGCGCCATA
Source organism: Bombina bombina (assembly GCF_027579735.1). Classification (NCBI taxonomy): domain Eukaryota; kingdom Metazoa; phylum Chordata; class Amphibia; order Anura; family Bombinatoridae; genus Bombina; species Bombina bombina. Next base: position 1,038,787,842 of record NC_069502.1, read on the forward strand.
ACTTGTCCGCCTGCTCTGAGGCTGCGGACATCAATCCGCCCAATCCTATACAATTGGGCTGATTGACACCCCCTGCTAGCGGCCGATTGGCCGTGAATCTGCATGGAGTGAGATTGCACAACCAGTTCACAAGAACTGCTTGTGCAATTATACATGCCGACAGCGTACGCTGTCGGTATTTATCGATGTTTGGCGGACATGATATGCTACATCATATCATGTCCACTCGCACTTTCATAAATCGGCCCCAGTTTCTCAGAATCCCTTTTGATAAAAAAAAAATTTGTTGGGCAAACATCTGCAATCATGAAGGAATTCACAGCAGAGTTTTAATGAAAGAAGACACATCTGAAGAACTGTGGTGAAAATAACTGAAGGGCAATTTCACCCATTCATATTTACAGTATCCAGAAAATGAGAAGTAGACTTTTTTGAGCTGCAGACTATTTGTTGAGGAGAATGATTTCTTCACAAGGAGGATTTTTAAAGAATTTTCCATAATTTAAAAAAGAAAGAAATCCCATTGCATCAATATGAAACTGCAAAGTTTCTAGGTATTGCAAAATGTAGTAGTTATTGTCAGCCAATTCTAATAATGCTTTCCTTTATTGTTTTAAAAAGGTCAAACAAGCAACAGACCATTCTTCTTTAGACAATGACCCGCTTTTTCTTTTTTTTAAGCTTCAGGTAGGGTAAAATGATTGCCCCCCCTCCTAAATACCCCAGTTTTGTTTCTAAAGATCCATTTAATTTAAACAATGTAATGGCAACATGTTATCAAGTGCTTTTGTAAGGAACCATATATAGCAAGGGTCACAAAATACAAGTGCAAGTATGATTCAGTGTATATATATATATATATATATATATATATATATATATATATATATATATATATAAAAGCATGTTGCCTCTTGCCTTTTCCTTTGCTCAATAACACTTCTAGCACTGGTACATACATGGGTGGATACATACGTGGGGCCTAAATATCAAAGTGCGAGCCAGCGGATCATGTCCAATCGAGCTGATTGCTGTCCGGCGCATCAGAGGTGGCGGACGAGTTAAGACCGCTGCTTCTTAACTCCTGTTTCCGGCGAGTCTGAAGGCTCGCGCGGAAACAGATGCATATGGATGCATTTGGGCCTTGATAAATCGGCCGTATGATATGGAAGACCTTGTTAAAATAATCCTGTTGATTGTAAAACTGTCACATTCTACTTTTTAATGCCTTTGGTCTCTATTTATTAAAGGTCTGTCGGACCTGATCCGACAGTGCGGATCAGGTCCGCCAGACCTCACTGAATACGGAGATCAATACGCTCTCCATATTCAGCATTGCACCAGCAGCTCACAAGAGCTGCTAGTGCAACGCCGCCCCCTGCAGACTCACGGCCAATTGGCCGCCAGCAGGGGGGTGTCAATCAACCCGATCGTACTCGATCGGGTTGAATTTCGGCGATGTCTGTCCACCTGCTCAGAGCAGGTGGACAGGTTATGGAGCAGCGGTCTTTAGAAACTGGTGTTTCTGGCGAGTCTGAAGACTCGCCAGAAACACGGGCCGTCAAGCTCCTTTCGGAGCTTGATAGATAGGCCCCTTTATATGTAAAACTAAAATGCCATTACAAATTGAGCACTAAGTACTTACAATTGTTAAGTATTTTTGCACATCCATGCTACATAAAGGGATATAAACTAATGACTTTCTTTAATGTATATGAGACTGAAGATCACTGGCTAATAACGTCCAATGCTCCCACCAAAGTCTCTTTTAACCATATAACTTAATGGTATTCTAAACCCAGATTTTGTCTTTCATGATTCAGGTACAGCATGCAATTTGAAGCAACGTTCTAATTCACTCCTATTATCAATTTTTTCCTCGGTCACATGCTATCTTGGTTTTAAAAAGCTAGACTGTAAGCTTTAGAGCCATCCCATTTTTGGTTCAGCACCTGGGTAGCTCTTGCTGATTGGTGGCTAAATGTAGCAAACCAATCAGCAAGCGCTAACCAGGTGTTGAAGCAAAGATAGGCCGGCTCCTAACCTTATATTACTGCTATTTCCAATAAAGACAACAAGAGAACAGATACAATTTGTTAATAGGAGAAAATGAGAAAGTTGCTTAAAATTGCATGCTCTATCTGAATCATGAAAGAAAAAAATTGGGTTTAGTATCCCTTTAAATGAAACACAAAAACTACAGGAATTAACAGTTATCATTAGAGTTCACCTTCCCAACATGCCCTGTAAAACAATGCTGTTAAATTCTATTTTAATGCCTAAACATTGCAGAAATACATGTAATTAAATGCTTCCAATGTTGTCATGGTAACACAAATTTGAAAAGCTTTTGTAAGAAATAGCAAATTATACACTGCACATGCCTGACACCTTTGTTTATCTTTTTATTTTATAATTTTGTTCACTTAACAACTGAAAATGAGAAAGTTGTATTTAAAGGGAAAGGAAAGTCAAAATGAAACGTGTATGATTCAGATAAAACATGTAATTTTAAGACTTTTAAATTCACTTCTATTTTCAAATTTACTTTGTTCTCTTGCCATCCTTTCTGAGAAATAATGTGCAAGTATCCTACACTACTGGAAGCAAGTTGTTTGACGGCTACACACTCTTATTATTGGCTCATCAGATGTTTGCAGCTAGTAGTGTGTAGCTGCTCAGGAGCTGACTTTAGCTATGTGTGTGGCCCCTAGGAAAAATAAGATATTATAATATGTGCCATCATTTTTGTAACCCCAGGAAAAATTGGAACTAAAAATATGAGCTTTGGGTGGCTACAACTCAAAAAAACCGAGGGTACCCTGCAACCTTAACTTAATCTGCCCATGTGCAAGGGGACGTTTTTAGGAAATATATTGTTATTTGTGTGTTTAATAGCCATAAATATACATGTGGCCCTTAACGCATTTACAATAATGATCTGCAGCCCCCATGTGATAGGAAACGGCTATCACTTCATCAGAGCATTTTCTTTTTGCTTTTTTATATATCTTTTTAAGAACATGCTGTAATATAATCTTGGACATCCTGAATATTCGATATTTCAGACCATGGACTCCATTCATTAAGCAGCGAATGCTGCTTTGGAGACCCATCGTTCCATGCTTGCCTGAAACGGAAGATAAGAAGCAGCGGTCATAAGGCCGCTGCTCCTTAATCTGTCCCCCACAATCCTATATGTTCGGGATGATTGACACCCCCTGCTAGCGGGCCGATTGCCCACCAGTGAGCAGGGGCAGCATTGCACAAGCATTTCACCAGAAATGCTTGTGCAATGATAAATGCGGACAGTGTATGCTGTCTGCATTTAGCGATGTCTAGCGGACATAATTTGCTATAGCTTAACATTTAATAAACCTACCCCCATTTTTTGTGAAGAAAGCAACCTGACCTTCGCTTCCCTATATTTTATTGTTACTATCCCCTGTTTAAGTTCCATTATGGCTAAAGCAAAGACATGCTGACACCTTTACACTAGGATAATAAAAAGGGTTATGTCTGCCCTGTCTGTGAACTTACACAAAAGCAATTTATTGTTTAAAAAAACTGCAAAACTGAAGGACTTATAGGGAGTCTTCAGAACATATAGGGATTAAAACAAAAGGTAGAGAAAAGCAGGGTTAAAATTCCAGAGACCTGTACTGCCCAGCAAGCTAGATGCTATAAATAAGGAGGAATAAGGAATATTTAAAGAGCAAAGTTCTTTGCACAGACAATTTACCCAGAGCTGCTAAAGAGACAAATATTGCTCCTAGTTTGTGGGATTTCTGGAGCCTTGAGTCTATATTGCTTTATTTGGCAGTCCTTTTTCTATTTTACATTTGTGAAGAGTTCTATGATATATGTGGCTGTTCATCTGCATGCGGGAAATGGAGGAGCTGCAGCTGAGATACACACGGCTGTACCCAGGTACATAGGTCCAAAAAAGTTATTTAGCTGACACCAGGGTCCATTTTCTTGGTGTCCTGTCTTTAGTATTTTTGAAGCCTTGGATTATGTATCTGTCGTACTGTTTAAGCTTAAAGGATCATGAAACCCAACATTTTTCTTTTATGATTCAGATTGTGGGCCCGTGTTTCTGGCGAGTCTTCAGACTCACCAGACACAGCAGTTATTAAGCAGCGGTCTAAAGAGCAGGCGGACAGGAATTGCCACAATTCAACCCGATCGAGTACGATCGGGTTGATTGACACCTCCCTGCTGGCGGCCAATAGGGCCGCAAGTCTGCAGGGGGCGGCGTTGCACCAGCAGCTCTTGCGAGACGCTGGTGCAATGTTGAATACAGACAGCGTATTGCTCTCCGCATTCAGCGAGGTCTTACGGACCTGATCCGCACTGTCGGATCAGGTCCGCAAGACCTTTGTTAAATAGGCCTCAGAGTATACGATTTTAAAACAACTTTCTAATTTTATTTCTGTTATCAAGTTTTCTTCATTCTCTTTGTTGAAAAGCAGGAATGTATGCTTAAGAGCGTGCAAATGTCTGCCGCACTATAGGGCAGCAGTTTTGCAAGAATGTTATCCATTTGCTAGAACACTAGATGGTAGCGCTAATATGTTACAAGTGCACAATTAAGCTGCTGTTCTCCAAAACCATAGAGATATGTTTGTAAGTCCTTTTAAGGGATTTAAGCAGGGCCATTACAGTACAGTGGTCATATGTGTTTGTTGGGTTGTAAAAGTACTTACTATTTATTTTTTTACTTTAATTAATTAAATGGGTAGACATGGGGGCATATTTATGATTGTGCGAGTGGACATGATCCGATATAGTGGATCATGTCCGCTTCACATTGATAAATGTCGACAGCATACGCTCTCAGCATTTATCATTACACCAGCAGTTCTTGGGAACTGCTGCTGCAATACTGCCCCCTGCAGATTTGTGGCCAATCGGCCGGTAGCAGGGGGTGTCAATCAACCCGATCGTATTCGATCGGGTTGATTTCTGTCCGCCGCCTCAGCGCAGGCGGACAGGTTATGGAGCAGCGGTCTTTGTATTTTTTTTCTAAGTAAAAGAGCTGTTTAACTTAGGGCAATGACCTACAAAAGGCCCTTTTAAGGGCTATTGGTAGTTTATTGTAGGTTAGAGGGTGTTTTTATTTTGGAGGGGGCTTTTTTATTTTTATAGGGCTATTAGATTAGGTGTAATTGTTTTTATTTTTGATCATTTTGTTTATTATTTTTTTGTAATTTTAGAGGGGGGGTTTCCGTAATTTTAGTGTTTTTTAATTTTTTTTTCTCGTAGTATTAGGTTTTTTTAAATTTGTAACTTAGCTTTTTTATTTGGTAGCTTTATTTTATTAGAATAGTTATGTTAGGTATTTGTATAGTTTTAACTTAGTTTTTTTTATTTTACAGGTAAGTTTTTATTTATTTTAAGATAGTTATATTGTAATTTTAATTTAAAGTTAGGGGGGGTGTTAGGTTTAGATGTTAATAGTTTAATTTAGGGTTTTGCGATGTGGGGGTCCGGCTGTTTAGGGGTTAATAGGTTTAGATTATTAGTTACGATGTGGAGGGCTGGCGGTTTAGGGGTTAATAATTTTATTTCATGTCAGCTATGTCGGGGAGCAGCGTTTTAGGGGTTAATAATTTTATTTTGTGTCAGCAATGTCAGGGAGCGGCAGATTAGGGGTTAATCATTTAATTTAGTGTCAGTAATGTCGGAGAGCGGCGGATTAGGGGTTAATAACTTTTCTAAGTGTCGGCGATGACGGGGAGTGGCGGATTAGGGGATAATAACTTTAGTGTCAGCGATGTCAGGGAGCGGCGGATTAGGGGTTAATAACTTTTCTAAGTGCCGGCGATGATGGGGAGCGGCGGATTAGGGGTTAATAACTTTAGTGTCAGCGATGTCAGGGAGCGGCGGATTAGGGGTGTTTAGACTAGGGGTTTATGTTAGGGTGTTAGGTTTAAAAATAACTTTCTTTTCCCCATAGACATCAATGGGGTTGCTTTACGGCGATCTCCATTCCGCGATCACAGGTGTTAGCTTTTTTTCTAACACTTTCTCCCCATTGATGTCTATGGGGGAAAGCGTGCACAAGCACGTAAACTCAGCACTTGGCTTTAGTGCGGTATGGAGCTTAACGCACAGCACAAGGAGGCTTTTCAGTAACTCGTAATGGGAGCGTTATGGAGAGTGCAATAACACTTTTTTGCTGTTATTTTCGCACCCTGTTTAGCGCAAAACTCGTAATCTAGGTGATAGTAATGTTCATCAATGATAACAGCCATATTTCATCAAACTGATAATGCATTACTGGGAGATAGCTGAACACACCTGGTGAGCCAAAGACAAGGGCACATACTGTATGTCTAGCAACCAACCACCAGCTAGTTCCCAGTAGTGCATTGTTGCTCCTGAGTCTACCTAAGTTTTTTTTTCAAGAAAATATATCAAAATATCAAAGCACATTTGATAACAAAAGTAAATTGAATAGTCTCTTAAAATTGCATGATCTAGCTGCACCATAAAAGTTTAGTGTTGACTTGTCCTTTTAATATACAGTTTAAAATAAAAAAGGGAATCATGGGCAATCAAAAATATTTGTAATATTATTTCCTTTAAAGGGACAGGAAATCCCCAAATTCTCTTGGATAGAAGATGCAATTTTAAACAACTTTCCAATTTACTTATTTTATCAAATTTGCTTCATTCTCTTATCCTTTGCTGAAGGAACAGCATTGCACTACTGGCAAGCTAGCTGAACACATCTAGTTAGCCAATCACAAGAGACAAATGTGTGCAGGCACCAATTAGCAACAGCTCCCCCTAGTGTAGCATATTCATATTATTTTTCAACAACGGTTACCAAGAGAACAAAACACATCTGAAAATAGAAATTAATTTAAAAGTGTATTCAAGCAGTATATTCCTTCCAAGTGCTCCAGGCATGGAGTAAAGGTATATGAGCTCTGTGAAAGCGAGACTGGGTATACTCAGGCCTTCCGGGTATACGAGGGAAAGGATATCCACCTTGATCCTCCAGGCTGCACAGAACATATGGGAACCACTGGCAAGATTGCCTGGGACCTGATTTTACCCCTGATAAACAAAGGGTACTACTTGTATGTAGACAATTTTTATACAAGTGTCCTTTTGTTCAAGCTACTGTATTGTTTTGGATACAGCAGCTTTCGGTACAATTCGGAAGAACCGGGCAAGTTTCCCAGGACAACTTGCACGCACCCAGCTACGAAGGGGGGAGACCTCAGCTCTGCGCCAAGAGTTTCTGTTGGCAGTTAAGTACAGAGACAAGAAGGATGTATAACTTCTTACCACCATCCACACAGAGAGGACTGTGGAGGTCTCTGTACATGGCAGAGCTGAGAGCACAATGAAGCCAGTGTGCATCAAGGCTTATAACCGGCATATGGGTGGGGTTGATCAGCTGCTGCAGCCCTACCTAATTATGAGGAAAACAACGGCCTGGTTGCAATTTACTTAATGCAGATAGCAAACCACAACACTTTTTTGTTCAGAAAAGCAAACCCAGAAATTAAACTGACTTTTTTACAGTTTCAGCTCCAGATCATTTTGGGGATTTTGTACCATGATGCACCTGCTCCCCGGGCGGTGATGGGAGAGAGCAGAGTTGGGGCTACCCATTTTATTTTCAAAATCCCCCCTACTGCGGCGAAAGGACACCACCTTTTACTGTCCTGATTGCCCTGGACAGCCTGGACTGCTTCAAGCGGTATCACACACTGGTAAAAAAAAAAAATTACATTTGCCATTGTGGTTTTTTTTGTTGTTGTTTTTTTTTTTTACTTTTACTGTGCCAGATTTTTAAATTTCACTGTTCTATTTTTTAGTTCTAAAATTGGTGCTGTATGTTACCAAAACCCCTGTCAAACCTATGCATGGAGGGTATGGGTGTACTCAGGTGGTCTTGCAGAAAACAACCTGGAGTGTTTTCTTGCAATAACTTACAATAGCCTCTCCTAAATCATAGTAAAAAAGCAATGTGTGTGTAAAAATGAAAATTGAAAAATTACCACCATAAACTTTCTCCAATTTGTTTGGCTAAAACGGTTGCATCAAAGGCATAAAACCACTCCATATACAATACCTTGGGGTGTCAATGTTTCAAATATATATACTTTCATGGCAATAAATAAAACTGGGGTATGTAATAAGCCGCAAACTAAAGATAGGCCTACCAGAAGAAATACTCTCACTTTCAACTCAAATTACAAGTCATACAATTGTAACTGAACCTTCCCAAAATCCTGGCAAACCTATTCATGGGGGGCATGGGTGTACTCAGGAGGTCTTTTAGAAAACAACCTGGAGTGTTTTCTTGCAATAACTTACAACAATCTTTCCTAAATCATAGTAAAAAAGCAATGTGTGTGTAAAAATGAAAATTGAATAATTACCACCATACACTTTCTCCAATTTTTTTTTGGTTAAAACGGTTGCATCAAAAGCATCAAAGCACTCCATAAACAATACATTGGGGTATCAACGTTTCAAATATATACACTTTCATGGCAATACATAAAACTGGGGTATGCAATAGGACCCAAACTAAAGATAAGCCTATCAGAAGAAATACTCTCACTTTCAACTCAAATTACAAGTCATACAATTGTAACTGAACCTTCCCAAAATCCTGGTAAACCTATGCATAGGGGCATGGGTGTACTCTGGAGGTCTTGTAGAAAACAACCTGGAGTGTTTTCCTGCAATAATGTACAACACTCTCTCCTAAATCATAGTCACAAAGCAATGTGTGTGTAAAAATGAAAATGTATGTAAAAAAGCCCCCAAAAAGAAGATAGCCAAAGAAGATATGTTAAATGTGAAAAAAAATCACAAACACAGAAGTTTGGCATTGCACCCCCAAAACAAGCCAACAAACCTATGCATAGGTATCACTGTACTCAGGAGATGTTGCTGAACACATATTGGGGTCTTCTTTGGCAGTAACACATAATAGGAGCTGAGAATCCATGCCTAAAGTACAATGTGTGAAAAATAACACAAAAAAATGACTGCCCAATAGTTTGATAAAGACTGGTGGTTGAATTAGTGCATAGAAAGTGTTAAAATACCACCTTTTCAAATATAGGACATGGGTGCCCCCTGAGAACCTAACAAACTTATTCATGGGTGGTATCACTGTACTCAGGAGATGTTGTTGAACACATATTGAGGTGTTTTCTTTCATGTAATTAGCAAGAGTCCATGAGCTAGTGACGTATGGGATATACATTCCTACCAGGAGGGGCAAAGTTTCCCAAACCTCAAAATGCCTATAAATACACCCCTCACCACACCCACAATTCAGTTTTACAAACTTTGCCTCCGATGGAGGTGGTGAAGTAAGTTTGTGCTAGATTCTACGTTGATATGCGCTCCGCAGCAAGTTGGAGCCCGGTTTTCCTCTCAGCGTGCAGTGAATGTCAGAGGGATGTGAGGAGAGTATTGCCTATTTGAATGCAGTGATCTCCTTCTACGGGGTCTATTTCATAGGTTCTCTGTTATCGGTCGTAGAGATTCATCTCTTACCTCCCTTTTCAGATCGACGATATACTCTTATATATACCATTACCTCTGCTGATTCTCGTTTCAGTACTGGTTTGGCTATCTGCTATATGTAGATGAGTGTCCTGGGGTAAGTAAGTCTTATTTTCTGTGACACTCCAAGCTATGGTTGGGCACTTTGTTTATAAAGTTCTAAATATATGTATTCAAACATTTATTTGCCTTGACTCAGAATGTTCAACTTTCCTTATTTTCAGACAGTCAGTTTCATATTTGGGATAATGCATTTTAATTTAACTTTTTTCTTACCTTAAAATTTGACTTTTTTCCCTGTGGGCTGTTAGGCTCGCGGGGGCTGAAAATGCTTCATTTTATTGCGTCATTCTTGGCGCGGACTTTTTTGGCGCAAAAATTCTATTTCCGTTTCCGGCGTCATACGTGTCGCCGGAAGTTGCGTCATTTTTTGACGTTATTTTGCGCCAAAAATGTCGGCGTTCCGGATGTGGCGTCATTTTTGGCGCCAAAAAGCATTTAGGCGCCAAATAATGTGGGCGTCTTATTTGGCGCGAAAAAATATGGGCGTCGCTTTTGTCTCCACATTATTTAAATCTCATTTTTTATTGCTTCTGGTTGCTAGAAGCTTGTTCTTTGGCATTTTTTCCCATTCCTGAAACTGTCATTTAAGGAATTTGATCAATTTTGCTTTATATATATGTTGTTTTTTCTCTTACATATTGCAAGATGTCTCACGTTGCATCTGAGTCAGAAGATACTACAGGAAAATCGCTGTCAAGTGCTGAATCTACCAAAGCTAAGTGTATCTGCTGTAAACTTTTGGTAGCTATTCCTCCAGCTGTTGTTTGTATTGATTGTCATGACAAACTTGTTAAAGCAGATAATATTTCCTTTAGTAAAGTACCATTGCCTGTTGCAGTTCCTTCAACATCTAAGGTGCAGAATGTTCCTGATAATATAAGAGATTTTGTTTCTGAATCCATAAAGAAGGCTATGTCTGTTATTTCTCCTTCTAGTAAACGTAAAAAATCTTTTAAAACTTCTCTCCCTACAGATGAATTTTTAAATGAACATCATCATTCTGATTCTGATGATTCCTCTGGTTCAGAGGATTCTGTCTCAGAGGTTGATGCTGATAAATCTTCATATTTATTTAAAATGGAATTTATTTGTTCTTTACTTAAAGAAGTACTAATTGCTTTAGAAATAGAGGATTCTGGTCCTCTTGATACTAATTCTAAACGTTTAGATAAGGTATTTAAAGCTCCTGTGGTTATTCCAGAAGTTTTTCCTTTTCCTAATGCTATTTCTGCAGTAATTTCCAAAGAATGGGATAATTTGGGTAATTCATTTACTCCTTCTAAACGTTTTAAGCAATTATATCCTGTGCCGTCTGACAGATTAGAATTTTGGGACAAGATCCCTAAAGTTGATGGGGCTATTTCTACCCTTGCTAAACGTACTACTATTCCTACGTCAGATGGTACTTCGTTTAAGGATCCTCTAGATAGGAAAATTGAATCCTTTCTAAGAAAAGCTTATCTGTGTTCAGGTAATCTTCTTAGACCTGCTATATCTTTGGCTGATGTTGCTGCAGCTTCAACTTTTTGGTTGGAAACTTTAGCGCAACAAGTAACACATCGTGATTCTCATGATATTATTATTCTTCTTCAGCATGCTAATAATTTTATCTGTGATGCCATTTTTGATATTATCAGAGTTGATGTCAGGTTTATGTCTCTAGCTATTTTAGCTAGAAGAGCTTTATGGCTTAAAACTTGGAATGCTGATATGGCTTCTAAATCAACTTTACTTTCCATTTCTTTCCAGGGTAACAAATTATTTGGTTCTCAGTTGGATTCCATTATTTCAACTGTTACTGGTGGGAAAGGAACTTTTTTACCACAGGATAAAAAATCTAAAGGTAAAAACAGGGCTAATAATCGTTTTCGTTCCTTTCGTTTCAACAAAGAACAAAAGCCTGATCCTTCATCCTCAGGAGCAGTTTCAGTTTGGAGACCATCTCCAGTCTGGAATAAATCCAAGCCAGCTAGAAAGGCAAAGCCTGCTTCTAAGTCCACATGAAGGTGCGGCCCTCATTCCAGCTCAGCTGGTAGGGGGCAGGTTACGTTTTTTCAAGGAAATTTGGATCAATTCTGTTCACAATCTTTGGATTCAGAGCATTGTTTCAGAAGGGTACGGAATTGGTTTCAAGTTGAGACCTCCTGCAAAGAGATTTTTTCTTTCCCGTGTCCCAGTAAATCCAGTAAAAGCTCAAGCATTTCTGAAATGTGTTTCAGATCTAGAGTTGACTGGAGTAATTATGCCAGTTCCAGTTCCGGAACAGGGGATGGGGTTTTATTTAAATCTCTTCATTGTACCAAAGAAGGAGAATTCTTTCAGACCAGTTCTGGATCTAAAAATATTGAATCGTTATGTAAGGATACCAACGTTCAAGATGGTAACTGTAAGGACTATCTTACCTTTTGTTCAGCAAGGGAATTATATGTCCACAATAGATTTACAGGATGCATATCTGCATATTCCGATTCATCCAGATCATTATCAGTTCCTGAGATTCTCGTTTCTGGACAAGCATTACCAATTTGTGGCTCTGCCGTTTGGCCTAGCTACAGCTCCAAGAATTTTTACAAAGGTTCTCGGTGCCCTGCTGTCTGTAATCAGAGAACAGGGTATTGTGGTATTTCCTTATTTGGACGATATCTTGGTACTTGCTCAGTCTTTACATTTAGCAGAATCTCATACGAATCGACTTGTGTTGTTTCTTCAAGATCATGGTTGGAGGATCAATTTACCAAAAAGTTCTTTGATTCCTCAGACAAGGGTAACTTTTCTGGGTTTCCAGATGGATTCAGTGTCCATGACTCTGTCTTTAACAGACAAGAGACGTCTAAAGTTGATTGCAGCTTGTCGAAACCTTCAGTCACAATCATTCCCTTCGGTAGCCTTATGCATGGAAATTCTAGGTCTTATGACTGCTGCATCGGACGCGATCCCCTTTGCTCGTTTTCACATGCGACCTCTTCAGCTCTGTATGCTGAAGCAATGGTGCAAGGATTACACGAAGATATCTCAATTAATATCTTTAAAACCGATTGTTCGACACTCTCTAACATGGTGGACAGATCACCATCGTTTAATTCAGGGGGCTTCTTTTGTGCTTCCGACTTGGACTGTAATTTCAACAGATGCAAGTCTCACAGGTTGGGGAGCTGTGTGGGGATCTCTGACGGCACAAGGAGTTTGGGAATCTCAAGAGGTGAGATTACCGATCAATATTTTGGAACTCCGTGCAATTTTCAGAGCTCTTCAGTTTTGGCCTCTTCTGAAGAGAGAATCGTTCATTTGTTTTCAGACAGACAATGTCACAACTGTGGCATACATCAATCATCAAGGAGGGACTCACAGTCCTCTGGCTATGAAAGAAGTATCTCGAATTTTGGTTTGGGCGGAATCCAGCTCCTGTCTAATCTCTGCGGTTCATATCCCAGGTGTAGACAATTGGGAAGCGGATTATCTCAGTCGCCAAACGTTGCATCCGGGCGAATGGTCTCTTCACCCAGAGGTATTTCTTCAGATTGTTCAAATGTGGGAACTTCCAGAAATAGATCTGATGGCATCCCATCTAAACAAGAAACTTCCCAGGTATCTATCCAGATCCCGGGATCCTCAGGCGGAGGCAGTGGATGCATTATCTCTTCCTTGGAAGTATCATCCTGCCTATATCTTTCCGCCTCTAGTTCTTCTTCCAAGAGTAATCTCCAAGATTCTGAAGGAATGCTCGTTTGTTCTGCTGGTAGCTCCGGCATGGCCTCACAGGTTTTGGTATGCGGATCTTGTCCGGATGGCCTCTTGCCAACCGTGGACTCTTCCGTTAAGACCAGACCTTTCTTTCACAAGGTCCTTTTTTCCATCAGGATCTGAAATCCTTAAATTTAAAGGTATGGAGATTGAACGCTTGATTCTTGGTCAAAGAGGTTTCTCTGACTCTGTGATTAATACTATGTTACAGGCTCGTAAATCTGTATCTCGAGAGATATATTATAGAGTCTGGAAGACTTATATTTCTTGGTGTCTTTCTCATCATTTTTCCTGGCATTCTTTTAGAATACCGAGAATATTACAGTTTCTTCAGGATGGTTTAGATAAGGGTTTGTCCGCAAGTTCTTTGAAAGGACAAATCTCTGCTCTTTCTGTTCTTTTTCACAGAAAGATTGCTATTCTTCCTGATATTCATTGTTTTGTACAAGCTTTGGTTCGTATAAAACCTGTCATTAAGTCAATTTCTCCTCCTTGGAGTTTGAATTTGGTTCTGGGAGCTCTTCAAGCTCCTCCGTTTGAACCTATGCATTCATTGGACATTAAATTACTTTCTTGGAAAGTTTTGTTCCTTTTGGCCATCTCTTCTGCCAGAAGAGTTTCTGAATTATCTGCTCTTTCTTGTGAGTCTCCTTTTCTGATTTTTCATCAGGATAAGGCGGTGTTGCGAACTTCTTTTGAATTTTTACCTAAAGTTGTGAATTCCAACAACATTAGTAGAGAAATTGTGGTTCCTTCATTATGTCCTAATCCTAAGAATTCTAAGGAGAAATCGTTGCATTCTTTGGATGTTGTTAGAGCTTTGAAATATTATGTTGAAGCTACGAAATCTTTTCGTAAGACTTCTAGTCTATTTGTTATCTTTTCCGGTTCTAGAAAAGGCCAGAAAGCTTCTGCCATTTCTTTGGCATCTTGGTTGAAATCTTTAATTCATCTTGCCTATGTTGAGTCGGGTAAAGCTCCGCCTCAGAGAATTACAGCTCATTCTACTAGGTCAGTTTCTACTTCCTGGGCGTTTAGGAATGAAGCTTCGGTTGACCAGATTTGCAAAGCAGCAACTTGGTCCTCTTTGCATACTTTTACTAAATTCTACCATTTTGATGTATTTTCTTCTTCTGAAGCAGTTTTTGGTAGAAAAGTACTTCAGGCAGCGGTTTCAGTTTGAATCTTCTGCTTCTGTTTTTCGTTAAACTTTATTTTGGGTGTGGATTATTTCTTTATTTTATCCCTCCCTCTCTAGTGACTCTTGTGTGGAAAGATCCACATCTTGGGTAGTCTTTATCCCATACGTCACTAGCTCATGGACTCTTGCTAATTACATGAAAGAAAACATAATTTATGTAAGAACTTACCTGATAAATTCATTTCTTTCATATTAGCAAGAGTCCATGAGGCCCGCCCTTTTTTTGTGGTGGTTATGATTTTGTATAAAGCACAATTATTCCAATTCCTTATTTTATATGCTTTCGCACTTTTTTATCACCCCACTTCTTGGCTATTCGTTAAACTGAATTGTGGGTGTGGTGAGGGGTGTATTTATAGGCATTTTGAGGTTTGGGAAACTTTGCCCCTCCTGGTAGGAATGTATATCCCATACGTCACTAGCTCATGGACTCTTGCTAATATGAAAGAAATGAATTTATCAGGTAAGTTCTTACATAAATTATGTTTTTTTCAGTAGCACATAACAGGAACTGAGAATCCATGCCTAAAGTACAATGTGTGTGAAAAATAAAATAAATGACTACCCAAAAGTTTGACAAAGACTGGTGGATGAATTAGTGCATGGAAAGTGTTAAAATACCATATTTTCAAATACCCTACGGTGTCTACTTTTCAAAAATATATGGTTTGATGGGGGTAAATTAAATTGGCCGGCTTCAGAAATGTCCCAAATTGGACATGTGTGCTTGATGACAGATGTGAAAATTCCAAGTTTGAAAACTGGAATGCGCCCCCTAAAAATAAGTCCTTTTAGCCCCCTGAGAACCTGACAAACCTATTCATGGGTGGTATCACTGTACTCAGGAGATGTAGTTGAACACATATTGAGGTGATTTTTATCAGTACCACATAACAGTGAGAAACCTAAAATTGTGAAACATTTTACGTTTTTTTTTAATTTGATCGCATTTGGCGGTGAAATGGTGGCATGAAATATACCAAAATGGGCCTAGATCAATACTTGGGGTTGTCTACTACACTACACTAAAGCTAAAATTTACCCTACAAGCTCCCTACATGCTCCCTAATTAACCCCTTCACTGCTGGGCATAATACACGTGTGGTGCGCAGTGGCATTTAGCGGCCTTCTAATTACCAAAAAGCAACGTCAAAGCCATATATGTCTGCTATTTCTGAACAAAGGGTATCCCAGAGAATCATTTACAACCATTTGTGCCATAATTGCACAAGTTGTTTGTAAATAATTTCAGTGAGAAACCTAAAGTTTGTGAAAAAAATTGTGAAAAAGTGAACAATTTTTTTTTATTTGATCGCATTTGGTGATGAAATGGTGGCATGAAATATACCAAAATGGGCCTAGATCAATACTTTGGGATGTCTTCTAAAAAAATATATACATGTCAAGGGATATTCAGGGATTCCTGAAAGATATCAGTGTTCCAATATAACTAGTGCTAATTTTGAAAAAAAGTGGTTTGGAAATAGCAAAGTGCTACTTGTACTTATTGCCCTATAACTTGCAAAAAAAGCAAAGAACATGTAAACATTTGGCATTTCTAAACTCAGGACAAAATTTAGAAACTATTTAGAATGGGTGTTTTTTGGTGGTTGTAGATGTGTAACAGATTTTGGGGGTCAAAGTTAGAAAAAGTTTTTCCATTTTTTCAGCATATTTTATATATTTTTTTTATAGTAAATTATAAGATATGATGAAAATAATGGTATCTTTAGAAAGTCCATTTAATGGCGAGAAAAACGATATATAATATGTGTGGGTACAGTAAATAAGTAAGAGGAAAATTACAGCTAAACACAAACACTGCAGAAATGTAAAACTAGCCCTGTTCCCAAACGGTAAGAAAATTGAAAAGTGCTGTGGTCACTAAGTGGTTGTTACAGTAAACAATTAATGTAATCTGCCCCTTGTTTCAGCAAACGCTAACCATCCAGGTTGTATAATCCTTGGGTCTCTGATTTTAAAATTCTAGCTTTGTGCTGGGGGTCATCTTGTGAACCATTCCCACCCACAGTGACATCCTTGTGTCTTTAAATAAGTCTCATTTGCTGAAGTGTACCGATTTTATTCAGTAATTCAATAAATTGTGGTAGTCCTTTTAAATATGACATCAAATTTCATCAATACCTCCTCTTTGTCTTGTTGGATTTTTTTTGTCTTGTAAGTCCTTGTATGTCCTTGTAACATAAATTGTGAAATCTGTGGAGGCAGATCTTTGACCATTATTTTATTAAAAAACGCATAACACAAAGAGATAGCTTTTTTCATGATTTCCATTAATATATTTTGCCAGCAAAATGTGTGTAACCAATAATACAACAAAACATAACAGATGTTTATTTTTAACCTGAAAATTGTTTATAGTTGCAGTTTTAGAAACATTACATGTTAGGTCTTATGAGGGTACTTTGTTAATTAGCCACTTCATTATTGTCAAAGTGAATGCAGTGTCTGGAAGCTGAAGCAGTTTTTCATTTTCTCTCTGGAACAAAAGTAGACAGCTGTTTTCATAGACAGATCCATTATATCTTATCACTAGAGGACAGACCAGGAGAAAGAACACAGTGAAATATAGCTACTGTCTTGGTTAACCTGAAATAGCGTGGGAATTGTTCAAGAAGCCATACTTATAAAACAAACAACACCAAGGGGTCACCTTTATTTAAATAGATTATGTTGTATTGATCTTATATTTGTCAACTGTGCATTTAATTTATTCTGTGTTTATAGAGAAATGTTAACTTCACTTACAGCACAAATGAGTATTATTGATGCATAATATCATTGATCTTTAAAAACCTCTGTATCTGCAGCAGTGATAACCACAGCTGGAAGCAAGTGTTATTATCTATGTACAAAAAAAGCTAAGCTTTTTTTTATTTTATTTTAATTTTATTTTAGCAAATAGCTAACATATTTTAATGAGCGGGGACGCATTGAGTTTGCATAATTTGCTTTATACCTTGGCCATCTCAAATATTAATTAAAGGGACATGAAACATCAAATGTTTATCTCATGATTCAGATAGAGCATACAACTTTTACTTCTGTTTTTAATTTGCTTTATTCTCTTGGCATCCTTTACTAAAACGCATACATAGGTAGGCTCAGGAGCAGCAATGCACTACCTGAAGCTAGCTGCTGATTGGTGACTGCACATATACACCTCTTGTCATTGGCTCACCCGGTGTGGTGATAGCTCCCAGTAATGCATTGCTGCTCTTTCAAGATACCAAGAGAATAAAGCAATTTTGATAATAGAAGTAAATTGGAAATTTGTTTAAAATTATATGTGTGAAAGAAAAATGTTGGGTTTTATGTTTATTTAATATATCTTACTAATACAAAGGTATAAATATTTATTTCTTCTTTATGAAGAGGAGGAGATGTTTTATTACCCCTGGATTCATAATAAGCCACAGTTGATGTAGAAGTGTTCAACAGGAAAAACCCCTCCTTTTTCATTTCCCACTCTCACTTTTTAAAGTGTATGTATGCTTGAAGAAGGCCACTGTCCTCAGAAATCTGCTTATTTTACTTTACTTCTATCTTAATAATGGATGGATTGTTTTTAGATCCAATCCTCTAACCACTTTTTCTTTGTTCCATTTAGTCCAGAATGATATCCATTATGTAGGAGTCCTCCTTCAACACCTTCACAAACAGGTCTGATTCAGAGATTATAACAAGCTTATGAACCCTTACATACTCACTTTAAAATGAAAAACCACACCTTACCTGATCAGAGTGACTCTTCTGTTTATAGCTGCAGAGAGCCTCTTCTTATGTCCCATGCTATGGTTTGGATCTTCTTTGGGTTCCTCATTCTATTTTTAAAGGGACAGTCAACACCAAAATTGTTTAAAAGATAGCTAATGCCTTTACTTAGATACAAGATAATCACAGAGGTAAAAAGTATATTAATATAACCATATTTGCTGTGCACAACTGGGGAATGGGTAATAAAGGGATTAGCTATATTTTTAAACAATAACATTTTTGGAATAGACTGTCCCTTTTCCTGTTTTATACAATCTGTTATCATAGTGTAATTAAGCAATCTAAAAAATTGATGTGCAAGCCAGTCACTGCTAGGAACTATTTTCTAGCCTGCACTTCATTTCCATTCTCTTCTTTGTTAAAATGTGCCCTTTTGTAGGAATCCATTTCTTTACCTATATATTGGCTTTTCCAGTTAAGTTAGCATTTCATGGAGATCTTACTACAGACTTCGGTCTGGCTTTACCATTCTGAGTTCATTTCCTACATTCATCCTTAATATTTTTTCAGTACCTCCCTTTTTGAACCTATGCATCTCATATTACTGAAAATACTCAACTAGAAGAATATTTTTGTTCTAGTCGTTCTTATTTCCACACTCTGCGCGTCAAAACTCCCTCATATGGGTTGTTTCCACCAGTACAATGCAGTTTTTAATGCAAATCTTTGAGTTTCTTCCGAAAGTTGTGTAATTTCCCACTGTACAATTTTTCTAATCCCCTATGACCAGGAAACTCTTACAGACCTCATATATATTTTTAGAGCCTGAAATATTATATAAAGTCCAGAGTGCTTTTTTTTGTCCAAGGCTCACACTTTTTTTTGGCTTAAAGGGATATTAAACCCAACATATTTCTTTCATTATTCAGATAGAGAATACCATTTTAAAAAAAAGTTATCAATTTTGCTTCCTTTTATTATATTCTTTGTTGAAGAGATGCCTAGGTAGGTAACGTTCACGTGTTTAAACCACTACATGACAGGAAGTAGTGCTGCCATCTAGTGCTCCTGCTAATGTATAACATTGTTGCAAAACTGCTGCGATATAGTGCTGCAGACACGTGCACACGTCTGAGCTTACATCCTTGCTTTTCAACAAATGATAATAAGAAAACTAAGAAAATTTGATAACAGAAGCTTGCTATGATTTCTCATTTGATTATTATTATTTGTTATTTGTAGAGCGCCAACAAAGTCCGCAGATTCTTCATTTGATTAGTGGTCTAAAGGAGTCACTTGGGGGCCGATTTACTAAAGTGTGGACGGACATGATACGATGTAGGCATCTATCATTGCACAAGCAGTTCACCAGAACTGCTTGTGCAATGCCGCCCCCTGCAGATTCTCGGCCAATGGGCCGCTAGCTGGGGATGTCAATCGGCCCAATTGTATAGGATCTGACGGATTGAATACCGCAGCTTTAGAGGCAGTGGACAAGTTATGGAGCAGCCGTCTTTAGACCGCTGCTTCATAACTACTGTTTCTGGCGAGCCTGAAGACTCACACGGAAACAGGGGCATCAAGCTCCATTCGGAGCTTGATAATTCGGCCCTTGGTCTTCTTTACCTTCAAAAATATCTTTCTTAAGATTCTGAGTGGCCTCATATGAATAACCTCTCTTTTTTCTTCCATGATTCAGATAGAGCATGCAATTGTAAGGAACTTTCTAATTTACTCCCTTTTACATGGTATATTATTATCAATTTTCTACATTTAGCCACAAAGAAATCATAGAAAAAATTTATAAGTGGAGTAAATTATGAAGTTGCTTAAAAATGCATGCTCTATCTGAATCATGAAACAAAAAATTTGGGTTTCATATACCTCTAAAGAAGGGAAGACATTTATGATGATATATATAATGTAGAGACCCTGTGGTTTGAAATAAGGAGTGTGAAAAAACCTAAAAACATATTACTAAAAACATGCTACAAGCCCCCCAACATAAGTGACATGGCGGAAACTCAACTACTAATGTAAATAGGAAAGGCTGCTAATAATAACAGTGCTGTAATTATGGGAGATTTTAAATACCCCAACATAAACTGGGCCAATGAAACTAGTAATACAGCTAAGGGAGATAGATTTTTAAATGTTCTCAGGGATAACTTATTGTCACAATTAATAGAGGAGCCAACTTTGGATTTAGTGCTATCAAACGATACAGATATAATATCAAACATAGAAGCAAAATAACATTTGTGTAACAGTGATCATAGCATGGTCACATTTGAAATCACTTTCCATAAGCAGTGTCTTAAAGGGACAAATTAGATAATAGAAGTAAATTGGAATGTTGTTTAAAATTGTATTATCTATCTGAATCATGAAATAATTTTTTGGGGTTTAATGTCTCTTTAAGATGGCAGGGACAATTGTGGGGTGGGGGAGGGAAGAGAGCTTTTTGGGAGGGATCAGGGGGTGGGCTGTATCAGGTGGGAGACTGATCTCTACACTAAAGCTAAAGTTAACCCTGCAAGCTCTCTACAAGCTACCTAATTAACCCCTTCACAGCATTTAGCGGCTTTCTAATTACCAAAAAGCAACGCCAAAGCCTTATATGTCTGCTATTTCCGAACAAAGGGGATCCCAGAGAAGTATTTACAACCATTTGTGCCATAATTGCACAAGCTGTTTGTAAATCATTTCAGTGAGAAACCTAAAATTTGTGAAAAAGTTTGTGAAAAAGTGAACAATTTTTTTTATTTGATCACATTTGGCAATGAAATGGTGGCATGAAATATACCAAAATGAGCCTAGATCAATACTTTGCGTTTTCTACTACACTAAAGCTAAAATTTACCCTACAAGCTCCCTAATTAACCCCTTCACTGCTGGGCATAATACACGTGTGGTGCGCAGCGGCATTTAGCAGCCTTCTAATTACCAAAAAGCAACACCAAAGCCATATATGTCTATTTTTGAACAAAAGGGATCCCAGAGAAGCATTTACAACCATTTGTGCCATAATTGCACAAGCTGTTTGTAAATAATTTTAGTGAGAAAGTTAGAAACCTAAAATTGTGAAACATTTTACAATTTTTTTTTATTTTATCGCATTTGGCGGTGAAATGGTGACATGAAATATACCAAAATGGGCCTAGATCAATACTTGGGGTTGTCTACTACACTACACTAAAGCTAAAATTATCCATACAAGCTCCCTACATGCTCCCTAATTAACCCCTTCACTGCTGGGCATAATACACGTTTGGTGCACAGTGGCATTTAGCGGCCTTCTAATTACCAAAAAGCAACGCCAAAGCCATCTATGTCTGCTATTTCTGAACAAAGGGAATCCCAGAGAATCATTTACAACCATTTGTGCCATAATTGTACAAGCTTTTTGTAAATAATTTCAGTGAGAAACCTAAAGTTTGTGAAAAAAATTGTGAAAAAGTGAACGATTTTTTTTATTTGATCGCATTTGGTGGTGAAATGGTGGCATGACATATACCAAAATGGGCCTAGATCAATACTTTGGGATGTCTTTTAAAAAATATATACATGTCAAGGGATATTCAGGGATTCCTGAAAGTTATCAGTGTTCCAATGTAATTAGCGCTAATTTTGAAAAAAAGTGGTTTGGAAATAGCAAAGTGCTACTTTTATTTATTGCCCTATAACTTGCAAAAAAAGCAAAGAATATGTAAACATTGGGTATTTCTAAACTCAGGACAAAATTTAGAAACTATTTAGCATGGGTGTTTTTTGGTGGTTGTAGATGTGTAACAGATTTAGTAAATTATAAGATATGATAAAAATAATGGTATCTTTAGAAAGTCCATTTAATGGCGAGAAAAACGGTATATAATATGTGTGGGTACAGTAAATGAGTAAGAGGAAAATTACAGCTAAACACAAACACAGCAGAAATGTAAAAATATCCTTGGTCCCAAACAGACAGAAAATGGAAATGTGCTGTGGTCATTAAGGGGTTAAGGGTTTAACTAAGACTTTTAATTTTAAGAAATTAAAATGCAATGATTTAAGGAAATCGTTAAATAACATAAATTGGGACAAAGTATTCTCTAATAAAAAGAGGAAAAAATGGATAGCATTTAAAACTATGTTAAATAAATATACATATCAACAGATACCACATGTTTATAAAAGTAAAATAAATAAATCCAAGCCAATGTGGCTAAATAAAAATGTGTTAAATTAGGAAAAAGCATAGGGCATTTAAATTATTCAAAGGAAATAGTACAGACTCAACATACCAAATATATAAGGAATATAACAAAGCATGACAAATCAAATTAGCCAAAATTGAAAATAAAAGATTAATTGCAAAGGATTCTAAGTCAAGTCCTAAAAGGTGTCTAAGTACATAAATGGCAAAAAATCCAAGAAGGACAAAATAGGTACATTAAAAGGGTAGCATGATTAACAGTGAAAGGGATAAGGCTGAGGTATAAAACCAGTTCTTTTTTTCAGTATACACAAGAGAGGTACCAATCGGAGATACTTCGAAACAAACTAGACCATACAAGCCCATACCATTAACTGGGTTATCTCTAGAGGATATCAGGAAAAAATGGATAATATTAAGGTCAATAAAACTCCAGGCCCAGATGGAATACACCCAAGGGTTTTATGGGAACTTAGCACTGTTATAGACAAATCTCTACTCTTAAATTTTCAAGACTCATTATCCCCAGGCATAGTACCCCAGGACTGCAGAAAAGCTGATGTGGTGACACGTTTTAAAAAAGGGAAACTGGACGGATCCAGGAAGCTATAGACCAATTAGTCTGGCATCAATAGTGGGGAAGATACTTGAAGGGATTATATTGATGAGTATATTCGTGTAAACAAGATTATGAGTTCAAATCAGCATGGTTTTATGATAAATTAATAATGTCAAACTAATCTAATTAGATTCTATGAGGATATAAATTAAAATATAGATAAAGGGGAATAGGTTGATGTGATATAAATGGATTTTGCAAAGGTGGTACAGTGCCACATGATAGAGTAACGTACAAAATGAAGGGGTTTGGAATAGCTGAAAATGTTAGCTCATGGATAAATGACTGGATAAAAGACAGGGAGCAACGAGTAGTAGTAAACAGATCATACTCAGATTGGACACTGGTTATCAGTGGAGCCCCCCAGGGATCAGTACTGGGTCCTGTTCTTTTTAATATTGCTAAGATTATGCAAAAGATTGGAGCAAAGATTAAATATCAACATCTCTATTTTTGAAGATTATGCAAAGTTGTGTAAGGTCATTAGGTCAGGGCAGGATGAACTTGCTTTACAAGGGAATCTACAAAAATTAGAAGAATGGGCAGGTAAATGGAAAATGAGATTTAATACTGGAAAATGCAGGTTTCTTCTACAAGATACGACGAGTCAACGGATTCATCCTTTACTTGTGGGATATTATCCTCCTGCTAAGTGGCAAAGAGCACCACAGCAGAGCTGTCTATATAGCTCCTCCCTTGACTCCACCCCCCAGTCATTCTCTTTGCCTATACCAAGTAATAGGAAGGGTAAAGTGAAAGAGGTGATCAAATGTTAGTTTTTATTTTCTTCAAGCAAGACTTTTTTATTTTAAATGGTACCGGTGAGTGCTATTTTTTCCCAGGAAGCAGATGGATGAAGATTTCTGCCTGGAGACTGATGATCTTAGCAGTTGTTACTAAGATCCAGAGTAGTTCCCACAGAATGGCTGAAGAGTACTTAAGAAACTTCAGTGTGAGGAACGTTTTTCATGCTACAAGCATTGAGGTATGTTCAGTCATTTTTTTCTGGAGAGACTGTGTTATTCAGAATTGGCTGACAGTTTCTCCATGAGGGAAGGGGTAAGCAGTAATCCTAATGTGAAAGAGAATGGTATTACTGGACCTGTATGTTGGGCTGTAAAAAATGGTTGACACTGATAACATAATGTTTGTGGGCAAATGATTCTATGTTGCGAGGTAAATTAACGTTTTTTGTCAAACGTTTTCATTTATATTGGCAATGGAGGGTACACATGGCTTCAGTTAGACTTGGGTATATAAACCCACATGGCTAGGTTTTTAGACCGCTTTGTAGCGGTTCTTGTTTAAGGCTGTGAGACATCGAGGTAGATGGGCGGGGCCTATTTTCACGCCTCAGTTGCGCAGTTGTATTCCCCATACAAGCAGCAAGCTCCAGCTCCGGTGGGCCTTTCAGGAAAGTTTGGACCTAATCGAAGGGCAGGTAGGCGCCACAGCAGGGCTGTGGCGAGGTGCAGGTTTTTTTTTTTGCTTAATCATAACGTTTTTGGTATAACGTTTTTTGTACATAAGGGTTAAGTATTCCTTTTCTTGTGGTGCAATCTTAGCTGGAAAGTTTGGATACATATATAATAAAATTGAGATAATTTTATCATTTTAAAGCAGTTTTGGAAAAATTGTATGCTTTTTTTTCTCTTAAAGGCTCAGTACTGTTTTTTCAGATTGTTATTTTTTTCACTAAATAAAGTGTTTTTCAAGCCTGTTTGTGGTCATTACTAGCCTGTTTTAACATGTCTGACATTGAGGAAAGCCAATGTTCTATGTGTTTAGAAGCCATTGTTGAACCCCCACTTCAAATGTGTCCCTCATGTACTGAAAGGGCCTTACATTGCAAAGAACATATTTTAGCTAATAAAAGTATGTCTCAGGATGATTCTCAGTCAGAATAGATTCAGGTTATGCCATCTGCTTCTCCCCAAGTGTCACAACCTTTAACGCCCGCCCAAGCGATGCCAAGTACCTCTAGTGCGTCTAATTCTTTCACCCTGCAAGATATGGCTGCAGTTATGTCTACTACCCTTACAGTGGTATTACCTAAACTGCCAGGTTTACAGGGTAAGCGCAGTAGGTCAGGTATTAGAGTAAATGCTGAGCCCTCTGATGCTTTATTGGCCATCTCCGATGTACCCTCACAGTGTTCTGATCTGGGGGTGGGGGAATTGCTGTCTGAGGGAGAGCTTTCAGACTCAGGAAAGATGTTCCCTAAAACAGACTCAGATGTGACGGCCTTTAATTTTTTTTTTTTTTTTTTTTTCAAAAGTAAGCTTTATTGAATGAACACATATATAATTACATCTTATACATTTGAGATGAAACATAAAACCAAAGCGATCAGTATCGCCATATCAGATAAACATAAACATATCCTGGTAAGTGACTGATAAAAAGTTATGATATTACAATTGACGTGTTCATTGTTTATAATTCCACTTTACGATATGCCAAAAATGCACATAGATTCTTGCGGTCGACAGCACCGGACCCAGGCATCCAATGGTAAAAAAAACAACAAGGTTGCTAGTATAGTGTTAGATGCGGATGAGTCCGGCAGTGCCAACCCCACAATGTCTCTGAAAATTTCAGTGGAGAAGGTAATAAGAGAAAAGATAGATTCAGGAAGCCGATGGGAAGGTGAAAGAGAAGGGGAATGTTGGGTTAAGATAGTGTGGAGGTAAGAGGGAGGGGAAGAGCAAGTAATGGGATGTGGAGGGGAGGAGAGAGGGAGAAGAAAAAAAAAAAAAAAAAGGGGGGGGGGGGAGGGAAGGGTAAGGGAGGAATTAATTCCAATGGACACAGTAAATTTAAACTAAATAATCCAGATCTTACATAAGTTTCGCCTCGACTGGCCACCCAGTCTCCAAATTTATCCCTGACAGCTATATACCCCTACCCTCCCAGATCAGAATCATATATTCATGAGTCTCAAGTCTCCCAGTCTTTAGGTAGTGGAACCTCTCCAGGCTCAAAAGATCCCAGACCCCAGCCCTCCACTCCTCCAGGCTAGGTGTGTGTATTGATTTCCAATGTCTTGGTATGAGTCCTTTTGCACAATTCAGCATTAGGAGGAACAAATGACGTTTCGCGGCCATGACTATTTTAGGTAGTTCATGAAATATAAGATATTTAGGGTCTGGTGGTAGAATGATCTCCAGTAACCTGCTACACTCCCGAAACACCTCGTTCCAGAAGGGTTGTATATGAGGACACTGCCACCAGATATGTAGCATGGTTCCCACCTCCCCGCAGCCCCTCCAGCACTCACCACCTGTGTGTGGGTATATTTTTTTTAACCTCTGTGGGGTGAGGTACCAACGACTCAAAAATTTAAAGTGTGTCTCTTGCAGTTTCATCGATACCGACACATGTTTCGCTCTGCGAAACATGGATAACCATGCCTTGAGGTCAGGCTCAACGCCCAGTTCTTGTTGCCATGCCGTTGTGTAAGAGGGAAGCGCATCATGGTTGGTGAGGTGCAAAGCACTTCAAATGGTGTTTTCTGTCTTTTCAGTAACTCTTTGTCACGCAGAGCACTGTAGTAATGATGGAATTGCATTGCCCTGAACCAAGAAGAAAACAGGTCGCGATCCCATTCAGCCAGATCCATATGTGACTTGATTTTGTCCCCCGACAATGCACCTGAAATCGCTGTCTCCGCTAGAGTATAGCAGGACCCCAGAGAGTAGGCTTTATTAGCTAATCCGTTATCTGGATTTTCACGAACGGGCATCACAGGTGATATAGAGGTAGAGATATACGGTTTCGCCTTAATTAATTTATCCCATCTACTCAACACGTCCTCAATCAGAGGATACCGTGCGAGCCAGGCAGGGCGTTGAGCAGGACTGATCCACGCAAGAGATCCCACGTTACCCCTACCGAGGATCTCCCTATCCAAGCCTATCCAAGCTTTGTTTGGCGAACCATGGCACCACTCAACTATTCGTTGTAGCTGGATGGCCTTTAGGTATTCGCTTAGTCGAGGGACACCTGCCCCCCCCCGGTCTCTGGGCAGGTACATCGTCCTTTGGTTGATCCGTGGTCTTAGATCGTTCCAGATGTACGATTCAATTAGCGACTGTATTTGATGGATTAGGTGATCAGCAGACGACAGAGGGATGGCCTGCATAATATATAGTACTCTGGGTAAAATGTTCATTTTAGCCACTTGTATTCTGCCCATCCAAGAGATGGTCTTATTTTTCCATGCCGCAAAATCCCGTGTGGCCTCCTCTCTGATACGTTTATAATTTATGGACACAATTTCCCCAACCGAAGGTGCCAGTGTAACACCTAGGTATTTAAGGTATTTTATAGCAATCCTCAGGGGGCAACCTTCGCTATTTAATTCAAAAGCTTCTCTAGGCATTGAAATGTTTAAGATTTCAGATTTGGAAAGATTGAGTGAAAAATCTGACATCTGCCCAAATCTCTCAAACTCGGTTAGCGATTCCTGCAGAGACCCACCATTATCGGCTAGGGTCAACAGCACATCGTCGGCGTACATGGCCAATTTGTGCTCGATTCCCCCTGTTTTAAATCCATGTATCTCTGGGTTTTTGCGTATCTGACAGGCTAAGACCTCCATGATCAGAGCAAAGAGCAGAGGCGAGAGGGGGCACCCCTGTCTTGTCCCATTAGAGATCTGGAATGTATCCGAGAACAGTCCGTTCACACGAACCTTGGCGTTTGGGTTTGAGTATAGTGAAAGTACATTGTTTATAAAATGAGCTCCGAAGCCCATTTTTTCTAGGGTGATTCGCATAAAAGTCCAATTGACTCGATCAAAGGCTTTTTCCGCATCCGTTGACACAAGGACCAACGGAGCGGAAGCGGCCTGCGCATGAGAAATCAGCTGGATCACTCTGAGAGTGTTATCCCGTGCCTCTCTTGCCGGGATGAATCCTGTTTGATCGGTGGAGACCAGATGTGGCAAAAATATCTTGAGGCGGTTGGCTATGACTTTGGCCAGGATCTTGATATCAGAGTTAAGCAATGATATCGGCCTATAACTGCCAGGCAGATTCTCTGGTTTATCCGGCTTAGGGATCACCGAGATGAATGCTTCCAGCATCGAGTTTGGTAGAATGGGAGCTTCTGAAAGCCGGTGGAACACCTTGAGCATATGAGGTATTAAAATGCCTGCAAATCTTTTATAGTAGCGCGTACCAAACCCATCTGGGCCCGGACTTTTCCCAGCTGGGAGGCTTTTGATAGCTGCTAGAATCTCCTCCGTAGTGAAGGGCGCATCTAATTGACATGCCTGCTCAGCGGTCAAAGATGGAACTCCCGCTTTTCCAATATAGTCAGATACCTTTTGTTCAAAGGTCCGTCTGTTGTGGGACTCTACCCGCGAGTTTTCTGCTGGGCGTATGTTGTAGAGGGTTTTATAAAAATTGCCAAGGGTATTCGCTATGGATTGACCATCTCTATGCGTCACTCCACATTCATCTGTGATTTCATAAATATATGAGCGCAGTCTTTTCCGGGCTAAAGCACGGGCCAATAACTTCCCTGCTTTATTACTTTGCTCAAAAAAGGTTTGTCGCATAATTAGGGCTTTTTTGTGTTGCTCCTCTTGTAAATGGCGTAATAACGCCGATCTGGCTAAGGCCAGCTCTGAATGAAGGGTCTGATCAGCGGGGCAGTCTTTATGCGCTAGTTCTTTTTGTGAAACCTGTGCCAACAACGCGTTGTAGGTTTCCCTTTTGGATCTGCGCAGAGCTGCACTGTGCCCGATTAAATGGCCTCTGATTACACTTTTATGGGCTTCCCACACAGTGGAATCAGCGGTAGCCCCGTCCGCGTTTAGGAGGAAATATTCCTCAATGTTCTTTTGTAGCTTTGATATTAAGAGTTTATCGTCAAGAAGGTATTCGTCAAGCCTCCATACATGTGAGGTTACCGGGGCGTTTGGCCAGTTGATAGTGCATTTAACAGGAGCATGATCCGACCATGTAATCACGTTGATACTACTCCCCGCCGTAATCGTAAGACCCATTGAATCTGTAAAAAGGTAATCGATTCTGGTGTACTTCCTGTGGGGGTGCGAATAGAAAGTGAAATTTTTGTCTGTTGGGTGGAAGGTACGCCAGATATCGTGCAGGTTCAGCTCTCTAAGAGACCTAATTAGATGTTTAGATACTTTATGTGGAGCGCTGGAGAGACCGTCCGAGGTGTCCAGGCACGGGTTTAGGGAGATGTTGAAATCCCCTCCCAGGAGGAGGATACCTTTTTGTGATTCCAAAATCAGCTGTATGATTTTCTTAAAGAACACATCTTGAGCCTTATGTGGGAGGTAGAGGTTGACCAGGGTCACGGATCTACCATATAATTTGCCTATCAAAATTATATATCTACCATTGGGGTCTTTAGTAGTTTGCTCCAATTGGAATGGGACATCACGGCGGAATAAAATACCAACTCCATTTTTTTTGGAGGGCCCAGATGCAAAACAAGCCTCTGGATAATATCTGTTATACCATTTGGGTTCTCTATGTTTAGAAAAGTGTGTTTCTTGAATATAAATGATGTCACCTCCCATTCTGTGTAGATCTCTCGTGATAATCGAGCGTTTCTCTGGGCTATTCATACCCTTAACATTGATAGTTAGAAGGTCCAGGTTGAGGGATTTATTTAATGGTTGTGGGCGCGCCATGGATGAAGTAGGGGAGGGGAGAGAAGAAAAAAAAAAAAAAAAAAAAAAAAAAAGGGAGGGTGAGGGGGTTTAAAAGGAGGGGGGAAACAAGGAGGGGAGGGGAGGATAAGAACGACGAGAGGAGAGTTTCAAAAGAGGTGGGGAGGTTCTAAGCAGTAGTAGGAAAAGTGCGTTAAAGAGAAGAAGCTAAGGAGAAGGGTGAGTTAGGATTGCTAGAGAAAAGAGTGGGGAATGTAGAGACAGGAAGAAGTGGGAAGAGGAAAAAGAGAGTTCAGAGCGAATCTAGCAGACACAAGCGAGATCCTCACACTTAACACAGAAGGATGTAAAATTGGAGGGATAGGAGAAAGGGGGCAAAAAAACAAGTATTAAGTACACAAATAGGAGGTAGTAACCCCAAAACTCTTGCATAGAAAAATTAACTGATATTTGAACTTTGTAGGTAAAGTAACTCAATACATAT
The DNA here is from genome assembly GCF_027579735.1 of Bombina bombina. Taxonomy (NCBI): domain Eukaryota; kingdom Metazoa; phylum Chordata; class Amphibia; order Anura; family Bombinatoridae; genus Bombina; species Bombina bombina. The sequence goes on from NC_069502.1 coordinate 1,038,818,087, forward strand.
CAATAAACATTGTCAGAACTAGGATATAAACTGGTAGCAGGAGCACCTAACTCTCTCCCATGCCAACCCCACCTAGAGTCCCATGTTCTCTAGAGAATACCCATTGGTAGTTCACTCAATTTGCTTAATTAAAGACTAGTGCATACTCTTCTCTACCCACACCCCAGATTTCTTTTCTTTTTTTTTTTTTTTTTTTTTTTTTTAAGATTTCTTTTATTTATATACTCTGTAAATATAGTGATATTTAAATCCTATTACACCTAGGGGGGGCAACAAATAGATTTGTTAATGCCTGATGCTAGTCTTGATTGTTGATAAAATGCATTACTGTATGTGAGAAATTAAATATACACACAACATTGTAAAAGTAGCTGCAAATAACATTTGGATAAGCAACATAGAGCAAATGAGATGCAGACTCCCAAATGAGAGATTGGTTTCCAACACCTGCCGAAGTCTCTCAATGTACAGAAGGCTTATCCAAGGTGTCGGAAATGCATACTGTTAATTCTACAATTATATAGTCAAAATAGAAGTTTATGCATATAACAAGTGACTAGAGTTGCATTATATATTTATAAACTTATCTGTCGCAGAGGGTGGTGGAGTTTTCATTTCCAGGTAGGGTGTTCCATGGGAGATCAGTTCCATTAGCGTGCCAGATATGACACGACAATGCAAATTGTCAAGGCCTCCAGTAGCCTAGTCCGGGCCTCGGTCTGCTACCCCATTATTAATATTAGGGCCAGGTTGTACAGGAACAGCAGGTATGTTTGGTGGTCTAATTTGTAAACCAAATGACTGATTTAGGGTGGGGAGATCTTCCAGTGATTTATAAATTGCTGTTGAGCCATTTTTAGATGCGATGATACAAGTGGGAAATCCCCACCGGTATTGGATGTGGTGGTCTCTAAGGCTAGAGGTAATGTAGCGCAGATCTCTTCGCTTCTGTAATGTTGCAGGGCATAAATCCGAAAACACCTGGAGATCAGAACCTTCATAGGTAAGAGGGTGCTTATTTCTAGCCAGCCGAAGAATTTCTTCTTTATCCCTGTAAGAGAGAAGTCTGATGATTATATCCCTTGGTGGGGCCCTGGCCGGCGGTCTAGGCCTGAGGGCCCTATGTGCCCTTTCAACTTGTATGTCAGCTGCGTCTGGAGCATTTTTAAGGAATTTGAAGAAATCCTGAATGTAATGACCTATCTCGGGCGGGAGCACTGTTTCAGGGACGCCGCGCAACCTCAAGTTGTTGCGCCTGCTCCTGTTTTCAAGGTCTTCTATTCTGTCGGTCAAGGACTGGACCGTGGCATCCTGGGATTGCATACAACTGGCCTGGTGTTGGAGGTCTGAGCGTATAGTTTCCTGTATTTCCTCAATCTGAGAGACTCTGTGATCCACTGCCACTATATCTTTTTTCAGATCCCTAAACATAAGTTTGACATCTGTCATTGCTTCCTGTATATCCTTTTTAGATGACAAGTGTGTAATGTCCTCTCTAGTGAGATAACAAGGCTGCAGGGGATCCAGATTGGAAGTCTGTGCTGCAGCAGCTTGTTTGCCACTGTCTGGTAGTTCTTTATTGATGCCAGGAGCATTTTCAGTTGAAATTAAGTAATTTTCCATATTGGAAGATTGAGACCCCTTCACTGGTTTGGTTATTCGTCTATTCGCCATTTTTGCTTACTGAGCAATAAGGTAGGGCAAGTGGAATTATCCTATGTCTGGCTGTATAAAGTATATGGACTGTCAGTTATGTCTCTGTATAGGGAGCCAGTTCAAATCAGACAGGCCTATGTGATTTAACAATGCTTCAGTTGAAATCAGCCAGGGGTTTTCCCTCACATCTACTAGGCTTATTTAGCTTAAGTGATCAAAGTGCCTGTTAATAAACTAGTTGACCTTTGCAAACGATGCCCCTTCAATTATGTGTGTAATAAAGCCTCAGGGTTTGCTACTTTGCACTTACATCTGCAAGCTTTGGCTCTCCATACCGGAATGGCATTTGTCAGCTTTACAAACCACACACCAAAAAAAAGGCAACACCGGGCAGCACCGAGCGACTAAATGCACCTCCCCGTCTCCCACCACAGCTTGTAAAGTACCTGATTGCTTCTACCCAAGTCCTGCAGAGATCAGTGATGTGTCAGGTAGTGGGCCCCTTACCGCTCAGTGTCTTACCCTCCGGTACAGCGATCCGCTACTGCGCACTTATCTGGGCTGCCAGGTCCCAGGCACGCCAAACTCCCGTTTGTCTTGGCTCTATTTGTGAAGTCACTGCTGCTCAAATGCGGCATCCGTTGAACTATCCTTTACGCGGTCAGAGTGTTTACCGCTGCGGCTGGTTCCCAGCCCGCTCAGGCCTTACTGCGCACTTGTCTAAACACGGGTCTCCGTTATTGTTCCGCTCCTCAAAGTAGTTGTCACAGGCGCTCAGACCCTTTGTAGTTATGTGTCTGGGTTTTCCAGCTAGTTCTGACTTATTAAAGTCTGCTTGTTACCTGTAGCAAGAGTCTTAGGGCTTCAGAGCTAATTCAGTGTGCGGCCATTCACAGTCTTGGCCAAGCTCCGCCTCCGTGACGGCCTTTAATTTTAAGCTTGAACACCTCCGCTTGTTATTCAGGGAGGTTTTAGCGACTCTGGATGATTGTGACCCTATTATAATTCCACCAGAGAAATTGTGTAAAATATATAAATATCTAGAGGTCCCTACTTACACAAATGTTTTTCCAGTCCCTAGAAGGATTTCGGACATTGTTACTAAGGAATGGGATAGACCAGGCATTCCGTTCTCTCCCCTCCTACTTTTAAGAAAATGTTTACCATATCTGACACCATTCGGGATTCCTGGCAGACGGTCCCTAAGGTGGAGGGAGCTATTTCTACCCTGGCTAAGCGTACAACTATACCTATTGATGACAGTTGTGCTTTCAAAGATCCTATGGATAAAAAATTAGAGGGTCTTTTAAAGAAATTGTATATTCATCAGGATTTTCTTCTACAACCTATAGCGTGCATTGTTCCAGTAACTACTGCAGCAGCTTTTTGGTTTGAGGCTTTAGAGGAGTCTCTTAAGGTTGAGACCCCATTAGATGATATTTTGGATAGAATTAAGGCTCTCAAGCTAGCTAATTCTTTTATTACCGATGCCGCTTTTCAAATGGCTAAATTAGCGGCAAAAAATGCAGGCTTTGCCATTTTAGCGCGTAGAGCGTTATGGCTTAAGTCTTGGTCTGCTGATGTGTCATCAAAATCTAAACTTTTAGCTATTCCTTTTAAGGGTAAGACCCTATTCGGGCCTGAACTAAAGGAGATCATTTCCGACATTACTGGACAAGACTGTTAAAATGAGGGCTAAACAAAATAATTTTCGTTCCTTTCGAAACTTTAAAGGTGGACACTCTACTTCCTCCTCCGCCACAAAGCAGGAGGGGAATTTTGCACAATCCAAGTCAGTCTGGAGAACTAACCAGACCTGGAATAAAGGTAAACAGGCCAAGAAGCCCGCTGCTGCTACCAAGACAGCATGAAGGGGCAGCCCCCGATCTGGGACCGGATCTAGTAGGGGGCAGACTTTCTCTCTTCGCTCAGGCTTGGGCAAAGGACGTTCAGGATCCCTGGGCATTAGAAATCGTGACCAAGGGGTATTGACTAGAGTTCAAGGATTTTCTCCCAAGGGGAAGATTTCATCTTTCACGTTTGTCTGTAAACCAGACAAAAAGAGAGGCGTTCTTACACTGTGTAGAAGACCTATATATCATGGGTGTGATCTGCCCAGTTCCAAAATTAGAACAAGGGCAGGAGTTTTACTCCAATCTGTTCGTGGTTCCCAAAAAAGAGGGAACCTTTAGACTGATTTTAGATCTGAAAAGTCTAAACAAATTTCTCAGAGTTCCATCGTTCAAGATGGAGACCATACGAACAATTTTACCAATGATCCAGGAGGGTCAATATATCACCGTGGATTTGAAGGATGCATATCTTCACATTCCTATCCACAAAGATCATCACCAGTTCCTCAGGTTCGCCTTCCTGGACAAGCATTACCAGTTTGTGGCTCTCCCTTTCGGGTTGACCACAGCTCCCAGAATTTTCACATATGTGCTAGGGTCCCTTCTGGCAGTTCTAAGGCCACAGGGCATAGCAGTGGTGCCCTATCTGGACGACATTTTGATTCAGGTGTCAACTTACCATCTAGCCAAATCTCACACAGACATTGTGTTGGCTTTTCTAAGATCTCATGGGTGGAAGGTGAACATAAAAAAGAGTTCACTTGTTCCTCTGACAAGAGTTCCATTCCTAGGAACTCTGATAGATTTGGTAGACATGAAAATTTTTCTGACGGAGGTCAGGAAATCAAGAATCTTAACTACTTGTCGAGCACTGCATTCCATTCCTCGGCCATCAGTGGCTCAGTGTATGGAGGTAATTGGATTAATGGTAGCGGCAATGGACATAGTTCCGTTTGCTCGCTTACATCTCAGACCACTGCACCTGTGCATGCTCAGACAGTGGAATGGAGATTATGCGGATTTGTCTCCGCGGATAAATCTGGATCTAGAGACCAGAGACTCTCTTCATTGGTGGTTATCACAGCATCAACTGTCCCAGGGAATGTGCTTCCGCAGGCCAGGATGGGTCATAGTGATGATGGACGCCAGCCTCTTGGGCTGGGTTGAAGTCTGGGATTCCCTGAAGGCTCAGGGTGTGTGGACTCAGGAGGAGTCCCTACTACCAATATATATTCTGGAACTGAGAGCGATATTCAACGAGCTTCAAGCGTGGCCTCAGCTGGCTTCGACCAAATTCATAAGATTCCAGTCGGACAATATCACGACTGTAGCATATATCAATCATCAAGGGGGAACAAAGAGTTCTCTAGCGATGATAGAGGTTTCCAAAATAATTTGATTGGCAGAGACTCACTCTTGCCATCTATTAGCAATATATATCCCAGGAGTGGAGAACTGGGAAGCGGATTTCCTAAGTCGTCAGACTTTTAATCCGGTTGAGTGGGAGCTCCATCCGGAGGTGTTTGCAAAATTGATTCATCAATGGGGCACACTGGAATTGGATCTGATGGCATCTCGTCAGAATGCCAAACTTCCTTGTTACGGGTCCAGATCAAGGGATCCTCAAGCAGTACTGATAGAGGCTCTAGCAGTACCTTAGTCGTTCAACCTGGCTTATGTGTTTCCTCCTTTTCCTCTCCTTCCTCGTCTGATTGCCAGAATCAAACAGGAGAGGGCTTTGGTAATCTTGATAGCGCCTGCGTGGCCACGCAGGACTTGGTATGCAGACCTGGTGGAAATGTCATCTCTGCCACCGTGGAAACTGCCACTGAGACAGGACCTTCTCATTCAGGGTGCGTTCCTTCATCCAAATCTGATTTATCTGCAACTGACTGCCTGGAGATTGAACGCTTGATTTTATCTTAGCGGGGATTCTCTGAGTCGGTCATTGATACCTTGATCCAGGCTAGAAAGCCTGTCACTAGGAAAATTTACCATAAGATATGGCGTAAATATCTTTATTGGTGCAAATCCAAAGGCTACTCATGGAGTAAGATCAGGATTCCTAGGATTTTGTCCTTTCTCCAAGAAGGATTGGAGAAGGGGTTATCAGCTAGTTCCTTAAAGGGACAGATTTCTGCTTTTTCAATCTTACTACACAAGCGTCTGGCAGATGTCCCAGATGTTCAGCCGTTTTGTCAGGCTTTGGTTAGAATTAAGCCTGTGTTTAAACCTGTTGCTCCGCCATGGAGTTTGAATTTAGTTCTTAATGTTCTTCAAGGGGTTCCATTTGAACCCATGCATTCCATAGATATTAAACTTCTATCTTGGAAAGTTCTGTTTTTAGTTGCTATCTCTTCTGCTTGAAGAGTTTCTGAGCTATCTGCCTTACAATGCGACTCGCCTTATCTTATATTCCATTCTGATAAGGTGGTTTTGCGTACCAAACCTGGATTTCTTCCTAAGGTTGTTTCAAATAAGAATATTAATCAAGAAATTGTTGTTCCTTCCCTGTGTCCTAATCCTTCTTCTAAGAAGGAGCATCTGTTACATAACGTGGTTCGTGCCTTGAAGTTTTACTTGCAAGCGACCAAAGATTTCCGTCAAACATCTTCTATATTTGTTGTCTATTCTGGAAAGCGTAGGGGTCAAAAAGCTATGGCTACCTCTCTTTCTTTTTTGGCTGAAAAACATCATCCATTTGGCATACGAGACTGCTGGACAGCAGCCTCCTGAAAGAATTACAGCTCATTCTACTAGAGCGGTGGCTTCCACATGGGCTTTTAAAAACAATGCTTCTGTTGAACAGATTTGTAAGGCTGCGACTTGGTCTTCCCTTCATACCTTTTCCAAATTTTACAAATTTGATACTTTTGCTTCTTCTGAGGCTATTTTTGGGAGAAAAGTTCTTCAAGCAGTGGTGCCTTCTGTTTAGGTATCTGTCTTGTCCCTCCCATTCATCCGTGTCCTGTAGCTTTGGTATTGTATCCCACAAGTAAAGGATGAATCCGTGGACTCATCGTATCTTGTAGAAGAAAAGGAAATTTATGCTTACCTGATAAATTGATTTCTTCTATGATGCGACGAGTCTACGGCCCTCCCTGTCAATATATTATATTTTTTTGTTTAAAACTTCAGTCACCTCTGCACCTTTTAGTTTCTCCTTTTTTCTTCCTATACCTTCGGTCGAATGACTGGGGGGTGGAGTCAAGGGAGGAGCTATATAGACAGCTCTGCTGTGGTGCTCTTTGCCACTTCCTGTTAGCAGGAGGATAATATCCCACAAGTAAAGGATGAATCCGTGGACTCATCGTATCTTAGAAGAAATCAATTTATCAGGTACGCATAAATTTCCTTTTCTATATTTTGGAAGTAAAAATATTCAGGCAATATATTATTTAATGGGCTAGACATAGCCAAATAGTGGAGGAAAGGGATTAATAGATAACAAGCTAAAGATGGGTGCACAATGCAGGGCAGCGGCTTCTAAGGCTAATAACATACTAGCATGTATTAAAAGTAGCATTGATGCAAGGGAGGAAAGCATAATTCTGTCACCATATAAATCCCTGGTAAGGCCTCACCTTGAGTATGGAGTGCAGTTCTGGGGACCAATCTCAAAAAAGATATTGCAGACATAGAAAAAGTTCAGAGAAGGGCCACAAAGCTAATAAGGGGAATGGAGAACGTAAGCTATGAGGAGAGGTTAGCCAAACTGGGTCTGTTTTCTCAAGAAGGGAGGTGACAGATGGCAGAAGCTCTGTTTATTTCAATAAAATTGTTTGTGACAAGAGGTTACAATTTAAGGCTGGAGAAAGGGAGATTTATTCTCCAGCATTGTAAACATTTTTTTTTTACTGTAAGAGCAATCAAATTGTGGAACTTATTACTTAAGGAGGTAGTAAATTCCAATACAGATACATTTAAAAATGGTTTAGCTACATTTCTGGATAGAAAAAGAATTCAGGGTGTTAAATGTGTCAACTTTTTTAATAGGATTTATTTAAGGTCAACTGGGGCTTTATTTGTAAGTATATTAAGATCAAACTCATCTACTATGTTGAACTATCTGCGATAGATATCCGTGATAAATGTTTTAAGTGTTAATAAAATCAGATCAGAAAAGCTTCTAAAAAACAAGTGATTTATTTGGTTACAGTATGATTAAAAAGATTTTTAGAGATGTCTCTAGTACAATTCGATCAGAAAAAATAATAAAAAATAAACATGAAAATAAATATAAGTAGTACTGATTAGTACTTCATGAGAAATATTAGTTTACTGCTTATTTTATTAGTCACAAGGAAAATATCAATTGGTGTGTGACTAAGCAATTTGCCAAGATTTCTCGTGAGTTATTCAGAGTTCATAAAATTACACATTGACATCTATTTAAAATGAAATTCACATACCGGCTTGATAAAACTTGTGCAAAAAAATGGAGCTTAAAATAGAGCTGTGCATAAGGAGGAAAATTATATAGAGTTATATCTATATACCAGATTAGGTCAATCCTTTGTATTTGTTTCACAGCGAACTATCAAAGATAATTATCATGTCCATATGTATGAACCAAGAGAAATGTTCAATAATCATATACTGCTGATAGCTTAAGATTGCAGTTTGCAACTCTCATACAGATTGTACCTTATCGTATGCGTGAGCAACAGCAGGGTATCCTGTGCGTCCTGCGGCTCAGTTCTTCTGGCAGTGTCCTCGTGTTATTGGCGTCTGACGTCACACCCGATGTGTGGGGGCTTGACTTGCGTCTGCCAACCACTGCTTAAAGAATTGTTAGTATACAAAATACCTTCTTGCATCCGATACTAGGTATATCAAATTTCTTCTTGTATCTGATACTTAGTACTTGTTAGGTACCGATCAGCGGAGATGTATCTGTTGGATATAGATTCACCTGCACTTAGTGCTATTAGCACGCAGGTTCCGATGATGCTTCTCTTTAATGTCCTTTGGTGACAATCAACCCGGGTTGGTTCAAACGGCTCAGAGAATAGTGGAGTCAAGTATGCAGTCTTTAACTTCTACGCGTTTCACTCCCTCCAGGAGCTTTATCAAGAATGTTGATAAAGCTCCTGGAGGGAGTGAAACGCGTAGAAGTTAAAGACTGCATACTTGACTCCACTATTCTCTGAGCCGTTTGAACCAACCCGGGTTGATTGTCACCAAAGGACATTAAAGAGAAGCATCATCGGAACCTGCGTGCTAATAGCACTAAGTGCAGGTGAATCTATATCCAACAGATACATCTCCGCTGATCGGTACCTAACAAGTACTAAGTATCAGATACAAGAAGAAATTTGATATACCTAGTATCGGATGCAAGAAGGTATTTTGTATACTAACAATTCTTTAAGCAGTGGTTGGCAGACGCAAGTCAAGCCCCCACACATCGGGTGTGACGTCAGACGCCAATAACACGAGGACACTGCCAGAAGAACTGAGCCGCAGGACGCACAGGATACCCTGCTGTTGCTCACGCATACGATAAGGTACAATCTGTATGAGAGTTGCAAACTGCAATCTTAAGCTATCAGCAGTATATGATTATTGAACATTTCTCTTGGTTCATACATATGGACATGATAATTATCTTTGATAGTTCGCTGTGAAACAAATACAAAGGATTGACCTAATCTGGTATATAGATATAACTCTATATAATTTTCCTCCTTATGCACAGCTCTATTTTAAGCTCCATTTTTTTGCACAAGTTTTATCAAGCCGGTATGTGAATTTCATTTTAAATAGATGTCAATGTGTAATTTTATGAACTCTGAATAACTCACGAGAAATCTTGGCAAATTGCTTAGTCACACACCAATTGATATTTTCCTTGTGACTAATAAAATAAGCAGTAAACTAATATTTCTCATGAAGTACTAATCAGTACTACTTTTATTTATTTTCATGTTTATTTTTTATTATTTTTTCTGATCGAATTGTACTAGAGACGTCTCTAAAAATCTTTTTAATCATACTGTAACCAAATAAATCACTTGTTTTTTAGAAGCTTTTCTGATCTGATTTTATTAACACTTAAAACATTTATCACGGATATCTATCGCAGATAGTTTAAATAATTTCACACACGTATCTTCAGCTATTAGCGCCCTTACAAAACCTCTTTTTCCACGATACACTACTTTTAGATTGAAGGATCTAAAACACTGTTAGGGGTCTGATACTTTATTCACCAGCGCACTATTTTTCCACACTCTTTCTCATCTACTATGTTACTATGTGAAACGTAAAAAGTAAATTTAATAATAGAAGTGTTTAAAATTACATGTTCTGCCTATGAAAATTTAATTTTGACTTTCATATCCCTTTAAAGATGGAGTATACTTTCCATGAATTTTGATCAACATTGAAATTCAGATTGTACCATGTTATCAAAGGTAGAGTTAACCTTTCAGAAATTAGGTCCAAGTAAACTTTTTAGAGCTGCTGGACAAATATAGGAATTACATTGCAATATTGACCTTCATTTTCTTTATTTATAAGTGGTTTTATTACTGTATTTTAGATGAGGGAATTTTGTATTATAGTGATTTTTCGAATATTTATACAATTACTTTACTATTTATAATATGTAATAATTGTGACCAACCAATGAGTTGTTATAGGTAAAGTCCTTTTTTATATCTGTCTTTAACTTCTATATAATACAAACAAAAAACTTTTTTAATGAATATTTAAATACTTTTTATGCTATTTATGTTTTAGTTTATACTTATTTTTTTTTTCGCTTTGCATTTCTTTAGACTATTGTGAGAGGCACCAAACCCCAACAGGATGCTTCCATCAATGGCTTACTTGAAGATTTTGACAACATCTCTGTAACACGTTCCAACTCACTTCGTAAAGAAAGTCCACCCACCCCTCGCCAGGGACATTCCAATCATTTAAAAGGCTATCCAGAAGAGAATGGCTTCATGACATATTCCCAGTATATCTGCGAAACAGACATTCCAAGAAGCAGTATCTCTGAAAGGTACAAGGAAAGAAGCCTTAGTGCAGAGGAAGCAGAAACATATTACAGAGCAAACAAGCCTACAAGACACAATGGGCATCCGGTTAAAATGCGATCTTATGAAACATACTTTCCTGAAGTCAAATCTGTGAAACCAGATATGTTTAGTTACCTGTCAGAGTACCACCCTCAACTAGAAGCAAAAAGTAAATCTGTTGATCAGTGTGGAATAAAATGGGACTACCACAGGGTCACAGGTGCAGCTCTTCAGGACTACAGGGATTATTTTCAACCTTCGATTACAGGGACAGTAATGTTAAGTGAGGGCTCTAAAGAAAGACTTGAATACAGTGAATGGGGGGATGGGCTATCAAAAGATGATTATGATAAGAGACCGAAGTCCTCCTATGTGTCTCAAACAAGTCCTCAACCAGCCATAAGACAAAGGTCAAGGTCAGGATCTGGCCTTCAAGAACCAGTCATACCATATGGGGCATGTATGTTGAAAACAAACCAGCAAGGGCATTCTTTCAGTTCGTATACATATCCACGTTTATCCGAAAACGCAGCATGCATTCCAAAGGTAAAGACTATATATACATGTGATCTTTTTATTCTGTAAATTAATTAAATGTAAATTTCACTATACAGTGTTCTCCCCAGAACCTTTTTAGCAGATACACCACCCATCTGATTTTACTGACCACCTGGAATTTTTTTTTAGCCAATATTAAGCTAGAATTAGTTAATATTAAAAATGTTCATTATGTTAAATTATGCAGTTATTTTGTGCTTTGGATAGCAAAGTCGGTGATATAATATTCAAAAATATAACACTGCCCCCACCCAGCTTCTTCATAATGCCACTCGGCTACTTCGTAATTCCACCCGGCTGTCAATCATTCCTGTGGAGAACACTACTATAGATGTAGAAAATTAGTTTTAGCATTAAATGAAAGTTACTAGTGGCTTTCTCTGCAATTATATTATAATTTATAAGAATAATTTTCAGTAATGGTTCAATATGTTTATCTATTCACAACCAAAAATTCTAACTCAAGGGAGTTCTGAAAAGGGTGGAACTAAATCATTTACTCATATATTTAGATCACTTTCAGTTGAATTAGAAAAAAGACACATTAGCCTTTCTCATTGTAGATAATTTTGTTTTTCAAATTTCCTACTAACCACCCAAATTACAAGGTTTTACTTCCAGGATCAGCTTTAAAAACAAATAAAATAAGTTTGCTTCCCACCTACCCGCTAATACAACACCTTATCTTTTGCTGATATATATATATAGGCTGCACTGGCAGGGGCAGAGTGAGTTTCTTAGCTCACCATAGAAGTCAGTTTTTTTATGTTAAGAGGTCCTTTGACAGTCTGCTGGACAGAGGTCGAGTAAAACAGCAAGAATCTTTAATATTTATCCTGGATCTTCTGACATATTGGTACTTGTTCTCAGAAAAGATGTATGGACATTTCTTCTATGAGATACGACGAGTCCACGGATTCATCCTTTACTTGTGGGATATTATCCTCCTGCTAACAGGAAGTGGCAAAGAGCACCACAGCAGAGCTGTCTATATAGCTCCTCCCTTAGCTCCACCCCCAGTCATTGTCTTTGCCTACTCTAAGTACTAGGAAGGGTAAAGTGAAAGAGGTGATAAAATTTTAGTTTTTATTTTCTTCAAGCAAGATTTTTTTATTTTAAATGGTACCGGTGTGTACTATTTACTCTCAGGCAGCAGATGGATGAAGACTTCTGCCTGGAGGCTGATGATCTTAGCATTTGTCCTTAAGATCCAGAGCAGTTCCCCCAGAATGGCTGAGGAGTACAAGAAACTTCAGTGTGAGGAACGTTTTCATGCTATATAGCAGTGAGTTATGTCCAGTCATTTTTTCTGGAGAGACTGTGATATTTCAGAATGGCTGACAGTATCCCCATGAGGGTAAAGGTAACCAGTAATCCTAAGAGAAGAGGGGTATTACTAAGCTTGCATATAGGGGCTCATAAAAAATGGTTGACATTGAGTTTGAATGTTTGTGGGCAAACGTTTATTGAACTGGGAGTGCTGATAACGTTTTTGGTAGTAGCGTTTTTGAGGCTTTATTGGAGGGTACACTTGGCTTCTTTTTTTGGTTAAAGAACCCACATGGCGCGGTTTATTTGGGCTGCAAAACATTGAGTGAGATGGGCGGAGCCTATTTTCGCGCCTCAGTTGCGCACTTGTATTTGCAGAGCAAGCAGCAAGCTCCAACTCTGGTGGGCCCTTGTGGAAGTGTTGGGCCAAATCGAAGCTTTAACCCCGTTTTTCCAGGTAGGCGCCATAGCCCTGCAGGGGTGTTTTTTCCGGATTTAGGCCTTATTAATTATCCGTTTTTTCACTGTAAAGGGTTAACTGTTCCTTTCCTTGGGGGGCAATCTTAGCTGCATGTTTTGAATAGTCATGCAAAAAATTGAGACGATTTGATTATTTTTAAGCTGTTTTGCAGAACGTGTATGCTTTTATCTCTTAAAGGCGCAGTACCGTTTTTTAAGATTGTTATTTTTTCACTACATAAAGTGTTTTCAAGCCTGTTTTTGTCATTACTAGCCTGTTTAACATGTCTGACATTGAGGACAGCCAATGTTCAATGTGTTTGGAAGCCATTGTGGAACCCCCACTTAAAATGTGTCCCTCATGCACTGAAAGGGCAATTAATTGCAAAGAACATATTTTAGCTGATAAAAGTATGTCGCAGGATGATTCTCAGTCAGAAGGGAATCAGGTCATGCCATCTAATTCTCCCCAAGTGTCACAACCATTAACACCCGCACAAGCGACGCCAAGTACTTCTAGTGCGTCTAATTCTTTCACGCTGCAAGATATGTCCGCAGTTATGAATACTACCCTCACAGAGGTATTATCTAAGCTGCCTGGGTTGCAGGGGAAGCGCAGTAGGTCCGGTGTGAGAGTAAATGCTGAGCCCTCTGACGCTTTATTACCCATCTCCGATGTACCCTCACAATGTTCTGAGTTGAGGGTGAGGGATTTGCTGTCTCAGGGAGAGATTTCTGATTCAGGAAAGATGTTCCCTCAGACAGATTCAGATATGACGGCTTTTAAATTTAAGCTAGAGCACCTCCGCCTGTTGCTTAGGGAAGTTTTAGCGACTCTGGATGATTGTGACCCTATTGTAGTTCCACCAGAGAAATTGTGTAAAATGGATAGATATCTAGAGGTTCCTACTTACACTAATGTTTTTCCGGTCCCTAAGAGGATTTCGGACATTGTTACAAAGGAGTGGGATAGACCAGGTATTCCCTTTTCTCCCCCTCCTACTTTTAAGAAAATGTTTCCCATATCAGACACCATTCGGGATTCGTGGCAGACGGTCCCTAAGGTTGAGGGAGCTATTTCTACCCTGGCTAAGCGTACAACTATACCTATTGAGGACAGTTGTGCTTTCAAAGATCCTATGGATAAAAAATTAGAGGGTCTTCTAAAGAAAATATTTATTCATCAGGGTTTTCTTCTGCAACCTATAGCGTGCATTGTTCCTGTAACTACTAGAGCGTTATGGCTTAAGTCTTGGTCTGCTGACGTATCATCAAAATCTAAGCTTTTAGCCATCCCTTTCAAGGGTAAGACCCTATTCGGGCCTGAACTGAAAGAGATCATTTCAGACATCACTGGAGGAAAAGGCCATGCTCTTCCTCAGGATAAGACAAATAAGATGAGGACCAAACAAAATAATTTTCGTTCTTTTCAAAACTTCAAAGGTGGTCCCTCTACCTCTTCCCCTGCTGCAAAGCAGGAGGGGAATTTTGCTCAATCCAAGTCAGTCTGGAGACCTAACCAAACTTGGAACAAGGGTAAACAGGTCAAGAAGCCCGTTGCTGCCACCAAGACAGCATGAAGGGGCAGCCCCCGATCCGGGACCGGATCTAGTAGGGGGCAGACTTTCTGTCTTTGCTCAGGCTTGGGCTTTAGAAATCGTGACCCAGGGGTATCTTCTAGATTTCAAAGATTCTCCTCCAAGGGGGAGATTCCATCTTTCTCAATTGTCTGTAAACCAGACAAAAAGAGAGGCGTTCTTACGCTGTGTAGAAGGCCTACATAGCATGGGAGTAATCTGCCCAGTTCCAAAAACAGAACAGGGGCAGGGGTTTTACTCCAATCTGTTTGTGGTTCCCAAAAAAGAGGGAACATTCAGACCAATTTTAGATCTCAAGATCCTAAACAAATTCTTCAGAGTCCCATCCTTCAAGATGGAGACCATTCAGACTATTTTACCAATGATCCAGGAGGGTCAATATATGACCACCGTGGATTTAAAGGATGTGTATCTGCACATCCATATCCACAAAGATCATCACCAGTTCCTCAGGTTCATTTTTCTGGACAAGCATTGCCAGTTTGTGGCTCTTCCCTTCGGGTTGGCCAAAGCTCCCAGAATTTTCACAAAGGTGCTAGGGTCCCTTCTGGTGGTTCTAAGGCCGCAGTTCATAGCAGTGGCGCCTTATCTAGATGATATCTTAATTCAGGCGTCAACTTACCAATTAGCCTAATCTCACACAGAGATCGTGTTGGCTTTTCTAAGATCTCACGGGTAGAAGGTGAACGTAAGGAAGAGTTCACTTATCCCCCTCACAAGAGTTCCATTCCTGGGAACTCTGATAGATTTGGTAGACATGAAAATTTTTCTGATGGAGGTCAGGAAATCAAAGATTTTAACCACCTGCCGAGCTCTTCATTCCATTCCTCGGCCATCTGTGGCTCAGTGTATGGAGGTAATCGGACTAATGGTAGCGGCAATGGACATAGTTCCGTTTGCTCGCTTGCATCTCAGACCACTGCAACTATGCATGCTCAATCAGTGGAATGGGGATTATGCAAACGTATCTCCTCAGATAAATCTGAATCAAGAGACCAGAGACTCTCTTCTTTGGTATTTGTCACAGGATCATCTGTCCCAGGGAATGTGTTTCCGCAGGCCAGCATGGGTCATAGTGACGACGGACGCCAGCCTATTGGGCTGGGGTGCAGTCTGGAATTCCCTGAAAGCACAGGGTATGTGGACTCAGGAGGAGGCTCTCCTCCCGATAAATATTCTAGAACTGAGAGCGAAATTCAATGTGCTTCAGGCGTGGCCTCAGCTGGCTTTGGACAGATTCATAAGATTCCAGTCGGACAATATCACGACTGTAGCATATATCAATCATCAGGGGGGGACAAAGAGCTCTCTAGCGATGATAGAGGTTTCCAAAATAATTTGATGGGCAGAGGCTCACTCTTGCCATCTATCAGCAATCTATATCCCAGGAGTGGAGAACTGGGAAGCGGATTTTCTATGTCGTCAGACTTTTCATCCAGGGGAGTGGGAACTTCATCCGGAGGTGTTTGCACAATTGATTCATCAATGGGGCACACCAGAATTGGATCTGATGGCATCTCGTCAGAATGCCAAACTTCCTTGTTACGGGTCCAGATCAAGGGATCCTCAAGCAGTACTGATAGATGCTCTAGCAGTACCTTGGTCGTTCAACCTGGCTTATGTGTTTCCACCATTTCCTCTCCTTCCTCGTCTGATCGCCAGAACCAAACAGGAGAGAGCTTCTGTGATTTTGATAGCACCTACGTGGCCACGCAGGACTTGGTATGCAGATCTGGTGGACATGTCATTTCTGCCACCGTGGACTCTGCCACTGAGACAGGACCTTTTCATTCAGGGTCCGTTCCAACATCCAAATCTAGTTTCTCTGTGGCTGACTGCCTGGAGATTGAACTCTTGATTTTATCGGGGATTCTCGGAGTCGGTCATAGATACTTTGATTCAGGCTCGAAAGCCTGTCACTAGGAAAATTTATCATAAGATATGGCGTAAATATCTTTATTGGTGCGAATCCAAAGGCTACTCATGGAGTAAGATCAGGATTCCTAGGATTTTGTCCTTTCTCCAAGAAGGATTGGAGAAGGGGCTATCAGCTAGTTCCTTAAGGGGACAGATATCTGCTTTGTCAATTTTACTGCACAAGCGTCTGGCAGATGTTGCAGACGTTCAGTCGTTCTGTCAGGCTTTAGTTAGAATCAAGCCTGTGTTTAAACCTGTTGCTCCGCCATGGAGTTTGAATTTAGTTCTTAAAGTTCTTCAAGGGGTTCCGTTTGAACCTATGCATTCCATAGATATTAAGCTTCTATCTTGGAAATTTCTGTTTTTAGTTGCTATCTCTTCGGCTCGAAGAGTTTCTGAACTATCTGCATTGCAATGCGACTCACCTTATCTTATTTTTCATGCTGATAAGGTGGTTTTGCGTACCAAACTTGGATTCCTTCCTAAGGATGTTACTAATAAGAATATTAATTAGGAAATTGTTGTTCCTTCCCTGTGTCCTAATCCTTCCTCTAAGAAGGAGCGTCTTTTGCACAATTTGGACGTGGTTCGTACCTTGAAGTTTTACTTGCAAGCAACCAAAGATTTCCGTCAAACATCTTCTCTGTTTGTTGTCTAGTCTGGAAAACGTAGAGGTCAAAAGCTACGACTACCTCTCTTTCTTTTTGTCTGAAAAGCATCATCCGTTTGGCATACGAGACTGCTGGACAGCAGCCTCCTGAAAGAATTACATCTCACTCTACTAGAGCGGTGGCTTCCACATGGGCTTTTAAAAATTATTATTATTATTATACTTTATTTATTAAGCGCCAACATATTCCGCAGCACTGTCCATGGATTCAATTCATTTAAATAAAACAATACAAGACTTGTAAGAGACAGGACAAAATTTACAAACACATACAGGACGGATTGAGGGCCCTATTCCCGTGGGAATTTACAATCTAGAAGGGTAGGAGGTTGAGAAACAGGAGGTGAGAAGGATGTTAATACAGAGTTAGATGAGGGAAATGTTAGGTAAGTGAAGTTAATTTATTATTGAGTTGGGTGGTAGGCTTCCCTGAACAGAAAAGTCTTCAGGGAACATTTAAAGGAAGAAAGATTAGGGCAAGGCCTGACAGCACGAGGGAGAGTGTTCCAGAGGGTAGGTGCTGCACGAGAGAAGTCCTGCAGTCTAGCATGAGAGGAGGTGATAGTTGCGGATGCAAGGAGCAGGTCATTGTTGGATCTTAGTGGAAGGGCTGGAGTATACTTGTGTATTAGAGAGGATAGGTAGAGGGGAGCGGCATTGGTGAGAGTTTTGTATGTAAAAAAATAATGCTTCTGTTGAACAGATTTGTAAGGCTGTGACTTGGTCTTCACTTCATACTTTTTCCAAATTTTCAAAATTTGATACTTTTGCTTCTTTGGAAGCTATTTTTGGGAAAAACGTTCTTCAAGCAGTGGTGCCTTCTGTTTAGGTATCTGTCTTGTCCCTCCCATTCATCCGTGTCCTGTAGCTTTGGTATTGTATCCCACAAGTAAAGGATGAATCCGTGGACTCATCGTATCTTATAGAAGAAAAGTAAATTTATGCTTACCTGATAAATTAATTTCTTCTATGATACGACAAGTCCACGGCCCGCCCTGTAAATTTTAGACAGATTATATTTTTTTGATTCAAAACTTCAGTCACCTCTGCACCTTTTAGTTTCTCCTTTTTCTTCCTGTACCTTCGGTCGAATGACTGGGGGGTGGAGCTAAGGGAGGAGCTATATAGACAGCTCTGCTGTGGTTCTCTTTGCTACTTCCTGTTAGCAGGAGGATATTATCCCACAAGTAAAGGATGAATCCGTGGACTCGTCGTATCATAGAAGAAATTAATTTATCAGGTAAGCATAAATTTACTTTTTATGCTAGGTTACAAGTGGCATGCTAACTGTTGGGGGTTATTGCAGTTGATTGCACGAACTGTAAGTAGCGCGTGTATTACAAGTTGAAAGTAAATGTGTACACTTGAGCGCAATTGAATTTAACGCGTGTAAGGATAGCATGACTTCAGTAAATCTACCCCAAAAGTTTTACAACATGTTTAATCCTAACTAAGGCCTGTACAAAAGTTTTAATATCAGGTAATCTGGGAATCTTCCTGTAAAATAGAACAGAAAGAGCAGAAATGTGGCATTTACTATATTACGTGTTGAGCAGACATGATTCGCTGTCTGTATTTATCATTGCACAAGCATTTCTGGTAAAATGCTTGTGCAATGCCGCCAACTGCACACTGGCGGCCAATAGGCTGCTAGCGGGGGCTGTCAATCATTCCGATCATATCGAAACTGGAGGATTTCAGTGGCGGACAGGTTAGGAGCAGCGGTCTTATGATGACTGCATCTTAAATTCCATTTCAGGTTAGCCTGAAACGATGGGCCTCCGACAGCATCCCCTACTTAATAAATGGAGCCCCATCTCTCCACCATGGAATTTTATTTTGGCGCTCTCTGTTCTACAGGTTAATCCCTTTTAGCCTATTCATGATATTGATATTAAACTTTTGTCCTGGAAAGTTTTTTTCTGCTAGCAATTTCTTCGGCTAGGAGAGTTTTCTTCTGAATCTCCCTTTCTTATTTTCACAAAGACAAAAGGTGATTTCTCTTGTAATGTGTATCCAGTCCACGGATCATCCATTACCTGTGGGAAATTCTCCTTCCCAACAGGAAGCTGCAAGAGGATCACCCACAGCAGAGCTGTCTATATAGCTCCTCCTCTAACTGCCACTCCCAGTCATTATCTTGCAGCTCTCGACAAGAAAGGAAGTAGCTAGAGAGATGTGGTGTTTTTATTTAGTTTATCTTCAATCAAAAGTTTGTTATTTTCAAATGATACCGGAGTTGTACTATTTTAGCCTCAGGCAGAAAGTAGAAGAAGAGTCTGCCTGTGGTCTTTGATGATCTTAGCAGGTTGTAACTAAGATCCATTGCTGTTCTCACACATAACTGAAGAGAGAGGTAACTTCAGCTGGGGGAATGGCGTGCAGGGTCTCCTGCTATGAGGTATGTGCAGTTTAAATTTTTCTAGAGAAAGAATATGCTAGAAAATGCTGTTAATACCGGATTTATTTAAGGTAAGCCTGATTACAGTGATTTAATAACGACTTGTATCATGCTTGCTGTAAAAGGTAATATTCTTATTACTTTCTCACTTTACTGAAAAATAAAACGTTTGCTGGAAGTGTTTAAACGTTTTTTTTATACATATTGGTGATAAAACTTTATTGGGGCCCAGTGTTTTCCACATGGCTGGCTAGATTTTGCCTAGGGATAGTTTTGTTAGGCCCTCTCACTGTGAATACAGGGTGGGAGGGGCCTATTTTTACACCTAAATGCTCATTAGATTTTGCAGCTTGAGACATCCAGTTTCCCTGAAGGAGTCCCCTGATCACTTAGGACCTCTCTAAAGGGTTTTTGTGCCTTTCAAAGTCGTTATATGGGCAGATAGGGCCACAGCAGAGCTGTGGCAGTTTGTTGTGACTGTTTAAAAACGTTTATATCGTTTTTTTTATCCGGTTTTGAAACTAAGGGGTTAATCATCCATTTGCAAGTGGGTGCAATGCCCTGTTAGTCTATTATACACACTGTAAAATTTCGTAAGATTTTGTGCTTTTTATCACTGTTTTTCAATTTCTGACAAAATTTGTTTCTCTTAAAGGCACAGTACCGTTTTTATTTTTTGCTTGTTTACATTTATCAAAGTGTTTTCCAAGCTTGTTGGTCTCATTGCTTGTCTGTTTAAACATGTCTGACATAGAGGAAACTCCTTGTTCATTATGTTTAGAAGCCATTGTGGAACCCCCTCTTAGAATGTGTACCAAATGTACTGATTTTACTTTAAGTTATAAAGATCATATTCTGTCTTTAAAAGATTTATCACCAGAGGAAACTGATAAGGGGGAAGTTATGCCGACTAACTCGCCCCACGTGTCAGAACCTTTGACTCCAGCTCAAGGGACTCCCGCTCAAGAGGCGCCAAGTACATCTAGCGCGCCCATGGCGTTTACTTTACAAGATATGGTGGCAGTTATGGATCATACCCTTACAGCGGTATTGTCCAAACTACCAGGGTTACAAGGAAAGCGAGACAGCTCTGGGGCTAGAAAAAATACAGAGCACTCTGACGCTTTAGTAGTTATGTCTGATATCCCCTCACAATATGCAGAAGCTGAGGCAGGAGAGCTTCTTTCTGTGGGTGATTTTTCTGACTCAGGGAAGATGCTTCAACCTGATTCTGATATGTCAACATTTAAATTTAAGCTTGAACACCTCCGCGTGTTGCTCAGGGAGGTTTTAGCTACTCTGGATGACTGTGACACCATTATAGTGCCAGAGAAATTGTGTAGATTGGATAAATACTATGCAGTGCCTGTTTACACTGATGTTTTTACAATACCTAAAAGGTTTTCAGAAATTATTACTAAGGAATGGGATAGACCAGGTGTACCGTTCTCTCCCCCTCCTATTTTTAAGAAAATGTTTCCAATAGATGCCGCTACACGGGACTTATGGCAAACGGTCCCTAAGGTGGAGGGAGCACTTTCTACCCTAGCTAAGCGTACAACTATCCCCATCGAGGACAGTTGTGCTTTCCTAGATCCAATTGATAAAAAGTTAGAGGGTTACCTTAAGAAAATGTTTATTCAACAAGGTTTTATTCTCCAGCCTCTTGCATGCATTGCTCCGGTCACTGCTGCTGCGGCCTTCTGGTTTGAGTCTCTGGAAGAGGCCTTACAGGTAGAAACTCCATTGGATGATATACTTGACAAGCTTAAAGCGCTTAAGCTAGCCAATTCATTTGTTTCTGACGCTGTTGTTCATTTAACTAAACTAACGGCTAAGAACTCAGGTTTTGCTATTCAGGTGCGTAGGGCACTATGGCTTAAATCCTGGTCAGCTGACGTTACTGAAGTCTAAGCTTCTCAATATTCCCTTCAAGGAGCAGACCCTATTTGGGCCTGGACTGAAGGAGATCATTTCTGATATTACTGGAGGAAAAGGTCATGCCCTTCCTCAGGATAGGTCTAACAAATCAAGGACCAAGTAAACAACGTGTAAAGCGCCAGTGGGTTGAATAAGATATAAAGGGTTTAATATAAAATTAAAATTATAAAAACATGTGGTCTATCTAACCATCTGAGGATATATCCAAACACGGTCACAGTAAATAACGCATTAAACAATGTATGCAAAAATAAAACAAAACAGATAAGATAAAACAAGTACGTAAAATTAGGTGCACCTAAAGATGTATAGAGTACCGTCTAGAGGTAAAGGCGGAGACGTGTCCTACTCCATGTAATCCATAAACAAAGTCAAAGTCAAATACAATGTCAATTGTGTCCAAGAAGTGAATAAAGTGATGCGTGGCTCCGATGTGTGTTCGTGAATAATCCAGTGAGTGTACAAAAAGTAAAAATAAAAATAAAAATAAGAAAAAATATGCAAAACTGTAAAAAGTACAAAAATATAAAAAATATAAAATAGTGTTAAACCTTCATGGATGATTCATATTTGACAAATCGGGAAATATCGTGAAGAGTAATTAAATGTGTGAAAAAGTGAAAAAAGTATAAAAACAAAATATAAAAAACCAAATGGAGAACAAAAAGTGGTTAGTTGTTCCTTTGGTGTATAGGATCTTCTAATCTTCTTCAAATACCTGTGGAAAATAATATGACATAGTGCAATATTGCTAGTGACCCAATAAAACAAATTAAAATAAGGCTTACCAATACTGTTGACACGTTTCGGCCTTCTGTCATAGGCCTTTATCAAGACTAGTGTATGGTAATGCCTCTAAGCCTTATATAGTGTTTGTCCTAGTATGTTAATTGGTCCTTCCTGTGTTATTTTGGCGCCAAACGTATCTATTAACTTCCTGTGTCCCATATAACTCTATCTATTAAGCCTAAGTATTTCTTTATATATATATATATATATATATATATATATATATATATATATATATATGTATACCAATAGATAAGAAATACTTAGGCTTAATAGATACCAATAGCTCTGAAACGATGAGACGGAATCTCATAGTATAGAGTAAATAAGGGACATATTTAGTGCCACATAGACTCGGGGAACCGGAAATGATATAAGTGTGTATATCACTTCTGATTCGCCACGCTCAAGTGATAGAGAAAGTAACCATCAATGCTACTAACAACTAGAACAATCCAACCACATGAAACCGGAAGTGACAAATGTAAATCCCAGCAAATCGCAGTATTAATTTTGAAAGGAAAAGCAACCATAATAGTGCTAGAAATAACTAGAAAGGCTAAAACGATATCCAATAAAGAACTGTAATGATAGAAAAGGAGACAAGACATTAGAGGTGGGTAAATGCTCATTTTACAGGCAGCATTACGATATGGACAATATCAATTTATGACATCACTTCTGCCCATACTTCACACAATAGGAAGGGGAAAACGCTAATTTGAGAGGCTGCATAACCAGAGGGATACTATCAACTCATGACATCACTTCTGCCCATACTTCACACAATAGGAAGGGGAAGAGTTATATGGGACACAGGAAGTTAATAGATACTTTTGGCGCCAAAATAACACAGGAAGGACCAATTAACATACTAGGACAAACACTATATAAGGCTTAGAGGCATTACCATACACTAGTCTTGATAAAGGCCTATGACAGAAGGCCGAAACGCGTCGACAGTATTGGTAAGCCTTATTTTAATTTGTTTTATTGGGTCACTAGCAATATTGCACTATGTCATATTATTTTCCACAGGTATTTGAAGAAGATTAGAAGATCCTATACACCAAAGGAACAACTAACCACTTTTTTGTTCTCCATTTGGTTTTTTATATTTTGTTTTTATACTTTTTTCACTTTTTCACACATTTAATTACTCTTCACGATATTTCACGATTTGTCAAATATGAATCATCCATGAAGGTTTAACACTATTTTATATTTTTTATATTTTTGTACTTTTTACAGTTTTGCATATTTTTTCTTATTTTTATTTTTACTTTTTGTACACTCACTGGATTATTCACGAACACACATCGGAGCCACGCATCACTTTATTCACTTCTTGGACACAATTGACATTGTATTTGACTTTGACTTTGTTTATGGATTACATGGAGTAGGACACGTCTCCGCCTTTACCTCTAGACGGTACTCTATACATCTTTAGGTGCACCTAATTTTACGTACTTGTTTTATCTTATCTGTTTTGTTTTATTTTTGCATACATTGTTTAATGCGTTATTTACTGTGACCGTGTTTGGATATATCCTCAGATGGTTAGATAGACCACATGTTTTTATAATTTTAATTTTATATTAAACCCTTTATATCTTATTCAACCCACTGGCGCTTTACACGTTGTTTACTTGATCCACATTTCCACTCATAGGTGAGCTAGAACACCTCTGTGTAGAGCGACTTTAGGTATACCCCAAGCGCTTGGTTTGTTCTTCCCACAGTATAACAAATCAAGGACCAAACAAACTAATTTTCGTGCCTTTCGAAACTTTAAGTCGAGCGCGGCATCATCTTCCTCCAATACAAAACAAGAGGGAAATTTTGCCCAGTCCAAGCCTAACCAGGCTTGGAACAAAGGTAAACAGGCCAAGAAGCCTGCTGCTGCCTCTAAGACAGCATGAAAGATTGGCCCCCAATCTGGTAACGGATCTAGTAGTGTGAGGCCTGTATATTTGTTGCCTTGTAAAGAAGGAAGAGGATCGCAACTGCAGACTTATAAATGATTGAAATGTATCACCTTATATAACAGGCTATTAAATAGCATAGACTGTTTGGAATAAGGTGAAATGATTACTTTGAAGTAAGAAGTAAATGGGAAAATATAATGTCCCCAATCACAGCAGCAAGGTTATTTATATAATACAAGGTGCAAGGTGTTTTCACTTGTAACTGGTAATTAGAAGTTTCACAGCAAGAGAGACTTACAGGATGCTGCGGTAGGAGAGGATCTGATAACAGAACAAAGAAGCCTCTGCAGTAATATTAGTTCGTAATTTATCCCCTTAGTATGTTTGGAAGCGGAGAGACACAGCAGATGATACTGACAGCTGAGCGCTGTGAGCGCAGATGAGAGGAGCTGACTTCTGGCTAGAGGGTGGAGCGGACCAGTTGATTGACAGCGGGAGACGCTGTAAGTAAATAGAATAACAGCGCTGTGACAGGCAGTGAGTTCTTATCGTAGGCAGAGGAAATCTTTGTTAAACAGACCTGGGCAGTATTCCTTTGAGAAGGGAGTCTCTGGGGACACTAGGCTGTTAATAAGAGGAAATCTTTTGTAATCCGCTGCTGAGGTGCAGTGAAAAAACAGATCCGTAGGAAACAGTTCCAGGATAGAATGGAGTAAGATTGCAGAAGTAAATCAGAGTCTTCTACTATAATCCATTGGAATGCAGAGGAAGTAGAAAACTTATGAAACAATTATTCAGAATGAAATTGCGTTTGAAGCTTGGACATACACACAGTAGCATAGGTTAGCAGGGTTGCAGGTAGCTGCTACAAGTGCAATGACTAAGCACCTGTCTGCAGTCATGTGATGACTTAAATGCAGGTAGGGAGAGAACAGGTGATGAGGAGAGCTGGAAAGAGTGAACTGGAATCCATATGAGGAGACTTGGAAAATGTGAACTGGAATCCTTACAAGTAGGGGGCATACATTCTCTCTTCGCCCAGGCTTGGGCAAGAGATGTCCAGGATCCCTGGGCTTTGGAAATTGTGTCCCAGGGATATCTTCTGGACTTCAAAGCTTCTTCCCCAAAAGGAAGATTTCACCTTTCACAGTTATCTGCAGACCAGATAAAGAGAGAGGCATTCTTACATTGTGTTCAAGACCTCCTAGTTATGGGAGTGATCCACCCAGTTCCAAAGGAGGAACAGGGGCAATGATTCTATTCAAATCTATTTGTGGTTCCCAAGAAAGAGGGAACCTTCAGACTAATCTTAGATCTCAAGATCCTAAACAAATTTCTCAGGGTCCCATCTTTCAAGATGGAGACTATTCGAACCATCCTACCTATGATCCAGGAGGGTCAATACATGACTACCGTGGACTTAAAGGATGCTTATCTTCACATTCCGATACACAAAGATCATCATCGGTTTCTCAGTTTCGCCTTCCTAGACAGGCATTACCAGTTTGTGGCTCTTCCCTTTGGGTTAGCTACGGCACCAAGAATCTTTACAAAGGTTATGGGGTCACTTCTGGCGGTCCTAAGGCCACGGGGCATAGCAGTAGCCCCTTACTTAGACGACATTCTGATACAGGCATCGAATTTCCAAATTGCCAAGTCCCATACGGACATTGTTCTGGCATTCCTGAGGTCTCATGGGTGGAAAGTGAACGAAAAGAAGAGTTCTCTATCCCCTCTCACAAGAGTTTCCTTCCTGGGAACTCTGATATATTCTGTAGAAATGAGGATTTACCTGACAGAGGCCAGGTTGTCAAAACTTCTAAATTCCTGCCGTGTTCTTTATTCTACTTCTCGCCCTTCGGTGCTCAGTGTATGGAAGTAACCGGCTTAATGGTAGCGGCAATGGACATAGTGCCGTTTGCCCGCCTACATCTCAGACCGCCGCAACTCTGCATGCTCAGTCAGTGGAATGGGGATTACACAGATTTGTCCCCTCTACTAAATCTGGATCAAGAGACCAGGGATTCTCTTCTCTGGTGGCTATCTCGAGTCCATCTGTCCAAAGATATGACCTTCCGCTGGCCAGATTGGACAATAGTAACAACAGATGCCAGCCTTCTGGGCTGGGGGGCAGTCTGGAACTCTCTGAAGGCTCAGGTGTCATGGTCTCAGGAGGTGGCTCTCCTTCCAATAAACATTCTGGAAGTAAGAGCGATATTCAATGCTCTTCAGGCTTGGCCTCAGCTAGCGGCAGTGAGGTTCATCAGATTTCAGTCTGACAACATCACGACTGTAGCTTACATCAACCATCAAGGGGGAACAAGGAGTTCCCTAGCGATGTTGGAGGTTTCAAAAGTCGACAGACTTTTCTTCCGGGGCAGTGGGAGCTCCATCCGGAGGTGTTTGCACAGTTGATTCAACGTTGGGGCAAACCAGAACTGGATCTCATGGTGTCTCGCCAGAACGCCAAGCTTCCTTGTTACGGATCCAGGTCCAGGGATCCCAAGGCAGCGCTGATAGATGCTCTAGCAGCGCCTTGGTCCTTCAACCTGGCTTATGTGTTTCCACCGTTTCCTCTGCTCCCTTGTCTGATTGCCAAGGTCAAGCGGGAGAGAGCATCTGTGATTTTGATAGCACCTGCGTGGCCACGCAGGACTTGGTATGCAGATCTGGTGGACATGTCATCCTTTCTACCATGGACTCTGCCTCTGAGACAGGACCTTCTACTTCAGGGTCCTTTCAACCATCCAAATCTAATTTCTCTGCGGCTGACTGCTTGGAGATTGAACGCTTGATTTTATCAAAGCGGGGTTTCTCCGAGTCGGTCATTGATACCTTAATACAGGCGCGAAAGCCTGTCACCAGGAAAATCTATCATAAGATATGGTGTAAATATCTTCATTGGTGTGAATCCAAGGGTTACTCATGGAGTAAGGTCAGGATTCCTAGGATATTATCTTTTCTCCAAGATGGATTGGAGAAGGGTTTGTCAGCGAGTTCCTTAAAGGGACAGATTTCTGCTCTGTCTATTCTTTTGCACAAACGTCTGGCTGAGGTTCCAGACGTGCAGGCGTTTTGTCAGGCTTTAGTCAGAATTAAGCCTGTGTTTAAACCTGTTGCTCCGCCTTGGAGTTTAAATTTAGTTCTTAAGGTTCTTCAAGGGGTTCCGTTTGAACCTTTGCATTCCATAGATATTAAGCTCTTATCTTGGAAAGTTTTGTTTTTAGTAGCCATCTCCTCGGCTCGAAGAGTTTCGGAGTTATCTGCTTTACAATGTGATTCTCCTTATCTCATTTTTCATTCCGATAAGGTAGTGTTACGTACCAAACCTGGTTTTCTACCTAAGGTGGTATCTAATAAAAATATCAATCAGGAGATTGTTGTACCGTCACTGTGTCCTAATCCTTCTTCAAAGAAGGAACGTCTTTTACACAATCTTGACGTGGTTCGTGCTTTAAAGTTTTATTTACAAGCTACTAAAGATTTTCGTCAAACATCTGCATTGTTTGTTGTCTACTCTGGACAGAGGAGAGGCCAAAAGGCTTCGGCAACTTCACTTTCTTTTTGGCTAAGGAGTATTATACGCTTAGCTTATGAGACTGCTGGCCAGCAGCCTCCTGAAAGGATTACAGCTCATTCCACTAGAGCGGTAGCTTCCACATGGGCTTTTAAGAATGAGGCTTCTGTTGAACAGATTTGTAAGGCGGCGACTTGGTCTTTGCTTCATACTTTTTCAAAATTCTATAAATTTGATACTTTTGCTTCTTCTTCGGAGGCTATTTTTGGGAGAAAGGTTTTGCAGGCAGTGGTGCCTTCCGTTTAAGCACCTGCCTTGTCCCTCCCTTCATCCGTGTCTTATAGCTTTGGTATTGG
Organism: Bombina bombina; assembly: GCF_027579735.1. NCBI lineage: Eukaryota > Metazoa > Chordata > Amphibia > Anura > Bombinatoridae > Bombina > Bombina bombina. The sequence continues at coordinate 1,038,846,033 of NC_069502.1, forward strand.
TATCCCACAAGTAATGGATGATCCGTAGACTGGATACACCTTACAAGAGAAAACAAAATTTATGCTTACCTGATAAATTTATTTCTCTTGTGGTGTATCCAGTCCACGGCCCGCCCTGTCATTTTAATGCAGGTGTGTTTTATTTTTAAACTACAGTCACCACTGCACCCTATGGTTTCTCCTTTCTCTTGCTTGTCTTCGGTCGAATGACTGGGAGTGGCAGTTAGAGGAGGAGCTATATAGACAGCTCTGCTGTGGGTGATTCTCTTGCAGCTTCCTGTTGAGAAGGAGAATATCCCACAAGTAATGGATGATCCGTGGACTGGATACACCACAAGAGAAATAAATTTATCAGGTAAGCATAAATTTTGTTTTTACGAACCAAATATTTTAGTTTGTTTCTTATGACAACATAAATCAGGAAATCATAGTTCTTTCTTTGTGTCCTAATACTGCTACTTCTAAGGAAAGACTCCTTCACAATATTAATGAAGTTAGGGCTTTGCAATATTGTTTGCAAGTAACTAAAGATTTCAGACAAAGTTCACGTTTGTTTAATATTTTTTCTGGTCCTCATGAAGGTCAGAAAGCTACTGTTGTGACATTACCTTCTTGGTTAAAACAGGTAATTCACAAGGCTAACTTGGTGGGGGGTAGGTCTCCCCCTAATCATATTGCAGTCCATTACAGTAGATCCATATCTACTCCTTGTGCTTTTAAACATGAGGTTTCTTTGGAATAGATTTAGCTTTTAATTGATCCTCATTACATACATTCGCATCTATCATTTTGATGTTTTTGCCTTCTCTGAAGAGATTTTTTTTATAGAAAAGTCCATCAGACAGCAGTGTCTGACAAATAGGAACTGCCATTTAGTCTTTTGTCCCACCCATTTTTCGTGGACTCCACCCCACCCAGTTTAAATTGTATATTTTTCATGGCAGTATTTATTTGCATCTCTCTTCATACCCTACTGGGCCTTACTTTCTGTTCACCCAGCGTATGCTTGGCTACATGAAACTGAATTGTGCAGGGAGGTACTTTATTTTAATATATTTTACATGTGTTTTTATATACTTAAGCCCTAACATTTTACTTGTGGTCTCTAGGCATGTTAAGTTTTTTTTTTTTTCTATTATGCTCTTCAGTGCCGTGCCGTGCCATCCATTGAAAGTATGTTTAGAAAGGTGGCACTAACATTCTCTGATAATTTTTTGTACCATTTACTTATATTATTAGATTTTGCGTTTTTCTAAGCCCAGGGTTCCGATATGGTGGTGGATTATGAGTGGAACGCAATTTAGTGCTTTAACTCGAGCATAGACTTGGCTAGACAGAGGCTTTTTGCGCATGTCGGGTAGCACGCATATTACAAGTTGAAAGTAAAAAGTTTGCATGTGAGTAAACCTCAACGCCCGCTAACAAATTATCGAGACCTCATTAACTTCTCCCCATAGAAGTGAATGGAGAGTGCAAACAAAAAAAACTATAAAACCCCTACACTCGCACAATAGTAATATTTTATATTTAATATTTCAGTAACACGTATTAAAGATAGCAATTAGTGAGTCCTAAGTGGCGAACCCCAATGTGCGTTACACATATTTCACATCCCTATCCTTTACACATATAAAACAATGTACTTTTTATTATTAAATTCATATTTATATATATATATATATATATATATATATATATATCTGATACTGTTCATGTAAAATACATATATATACAGAGTATAACAGAGTATATATATATATATATATATATATATATATATATTATTTTTTTTTTTTTTTTTGTTTAGAATAAAAGTACATTATCCTGTAAGAGAAGAAATTTGGAATGTTATACATGTACAGTATATATACAGTAAAATATATTTGTTTTGACGTGTATATATGTACCTATATGTTAAAGCACTTTGCACACCTGAAACCTCATATCTTTGAGTCCTTAAAACTTAATTTTTTTGTCTCGCGTAACAATAACCAGAGCTCTGAATTCACGCTATCCCGGCACCTGTTAAATTAAATTGCACTCGAGCTAATGCGTTTACTTTCAACTTGTAATACGCGCGCTACTTCCACCATGTGCAAACACCCACGATAAACCCCTTTTGGCTCTCATACAACAGTTAGTGCCCCACTCATTATTTAGCCTTTAACCTAATATGCATTAAATTTGATTGCGCCCACGCAAACGTGTTTACTTTCAACTCATAGTGCGCATTATATTTCCATTGCTTGCAAAGAGCCCCGAAATACCCTATATCACTTACGCGCTACAGTTAGTATACCACTCGTTATCAATGACGCTCCTCTTGTAATCTGGGTCAAAATATTTTTTGACCCAGGGTGATGTTGCGGATTAGGGGTTATTAGTGTTCATTGGGGTTAAAAGGGTAGTGTGATGTGGCTGTTTAGGGGTTATTAGAGTAAAGGGTTTTATTGTGTTGGGGGTTAGTTTTTCTTTTACTTTGCTGCTCTATTGAAGTCAATAGGGTTATTATAATATCGCTAACGCAATATCCTGTGGTTAACTTTTTGAGCGTGTGCAAAATGTTTACTTTCAACTTGTAATTCCATTGCTTCCTGATGCACACAAAAAGTTGACCTCTAGCAAAGTTAACACTTGCTAAATAGTGCTTCACTCGTAATCTAGTCCTTAGTGTGAATAAGATAGACTACAGGTTTCTTTTAGAAGGTCTTATGATATCTTCTTATACTTGTATCTGCATAGAATATGTTGAAGTAAGAATGTGCCGTCAAGACCAGGTTTTTATAGAGGATAAGCTTTCATTCACACTATGTCCAAACACTGTCATAAACCTGTGTTTCAAAGTGCTTGCACCTACCTTAGCAAACTCACGTTCACAAAGGCTCCTATGTTAGGGAGCTATGGCCGCCATGCCAAGATTATGAGTGTTATGACACTAATAAAATTATTTCTGGCCTTTGTTAAACGATTTTTTTTATTTTCAAAGTCACAAGACTTTACTTGCAAACTTAAATGCTGAGAGAATGATTAGCATGACTGCCACTGACCTTTTGAAGAACAAGACCTAATCAGTGAAGCTGCTTGTGTGTAACGTTTAATGTTACTTGAACAATTTAAGAAAGCAGACCTGCAGGACTAAAGCTGAAGACTGGCAATTGGTGTATGATAATAGTTGTAAATAAAATATAAAAGGTTAGAGGTAGGTTGCACAACTTTATGAACCCTTTCATTTCCTTACATTTGTCTCTGTGACCATAGGAACCATGACCATTTACTATAGGGACTGTGAAACCTTGGACTTTGCATTAAAGCTCCTGCATCAGATCACCACCTCTTGAATTAGCAGAGACAGTACAAGTCACTTGAGGGCTGATGTAATAAGGATCACAAGCTCTTCAATAAATTTTCATTCAGTCTTGCTAGATTTGCAAAGCTCCCATCAAACAAAATGTTATTTAAAAAAATAAATGGGCTGACTCTTTCTGTCCAGTGGTGACGTGCCTTCCATTGGAAAGTATAGGCCTTTGGGACAATCCAACCACATCGCCAGAGAATGCAGATCTCGGGAGTCTGGAGGGATATGTTTTCAAAGGATGTTTACACAACATATAATGTGCATTCATTAATTATAAAAATGGTTACTGTTTTGTAAAAGTTCAAATATTCTATATGTAAACTATAGTTTCACAGTACATACAGTAGATGTTTTTACAATTGCTAATCTCAGCACTGAAAGGGTTGCTAGCAAGTATGAATGAAAAAGTTCACCTGCGGTGGATATTGTATATAAATTTCCCAATTGTAGGAACGCCTATATTTTTACTATGTATGCATTCACCATGGTTAATAAAGAACAAATAAATTGGGAGACTAACACTGCAAATAATAATTTCCTGTTGTTTTGAGAGGTAAAAATTCCAAGCTTAAAGTGATCATCAATTAGTGCCCGGTTTTTAAAAATACTATTAAAAACAGGGGCTCTTTCATTGATGAAAGTTTACATTGCACCATATTTTTACAAATACTAATCTTTTACTTCTTCAAAGCTAGATCGGCATCCCCCGCCTGCAGGTCCTCTGTAAATCTGTCACCAATGAAGAAACCGGCTTCCTCCAATCACGGCTTCCCCCCAGAGCGTCCATCTTCTGAGGCCCTGCCGTGATTGGAGGAAGCCGGTTTTGTCATTTGTGACGTATTTACAGAGGACCTGCAGGCAGGGATGCCGTTGTCGTCTATCTTTATCCCAGCAGTGTGGAGCTATCCCGGAGGGCAATGGCATCCTGCGCGGAGCGTCCTCTTCATACGGTCACCGCCGTACACTGAAGTTGAATGCAAGGTTTCAAAACGGCGTACCTTGCATTAATATTGGCTGATTTGATTCTTTAAATTCAAATCAGCCAATAGGATTTCAGTAGCTCATCCTATTGGCTGATTTGAACAGCCAATGGGATTTTAGAAGCTCTCATCCTATTGGCTGATTTGAATTTGGAGAATCAAATCAGCCAAAATGAATGCAAGGTACGCCATTTTGAAACGGGTACCTTGCATTCAACTTCAGTGTACGGCGGTGACCGTATAAAGAAGACATTCCGCACAGGATGTCATCGCCCTCCAGGATAGCTCTGCTCCGCACGTCAGGATGAAGATAGAAGACGTCCCCGAGATGGATGAAGGTGTCGCCGCCTGGAAGAAGATAGATGTCCGGACTTAAGGAACCATGAGTAGATTTTCTGGGGTTATTGTTAGGTTGTTTTTTTTTTGGGTGGGCTTTTTTTTTTACATTAGGGCTTTGGGCACTTGTAAAAGAGCTGAATGACCTTTTAAGGGCAGTTAAAGAGCTGAATGCCCTTTTAAGGGCAATGCCTATACAAATAACCCCTTTAGGGGCAATGGGTAGATTAGGATTTTTTAGAGCTAGGTTTTTTTATTTTGAGGGGTTGGTTGGGTGGGGAGGTTTACCTTTAGGGGGACTTAGTAGTTTTTTAGGGTAAAAGGACTGTTTAACTTAGGGCAATGCCCTACAAAAGGCCCTTTTAAGGGCTATTGGCAGTTTATTGTAGGTTAGGGGGTGTTTTTATTTTGGGGGGGCTTTTTATTTTCATAGGGCTATTAGATTAGGTGTAAATGTTTTTATTTTTGATAATTTTTGTTTATTATTTTTTGTATTTTAGTGTTTTTTATTTTTTGTGGGGCGCTAGTGGTTTAGGGGTTAATTGGTTTAGTTTAGTAGTTACAATGTGGGGGTTGAAGGTTTAGGGGTTTATAGGTTTAGTTTATTAGTTGCGATATGGGGGGCTGAAGGTTTAGGGCTTAATTCTTTATTATAGTGTTTTGCAATGTTGGGAGGCGGTGGTTTAGGGGTTAATATGTTTATTTAGGTGTCAGGGCAGCGGATTAGGGGTTAATAACTTAGTGACGGGGAGCGGCATATTAGGTGTTAATCACTTTATTTAGGTGTCGGCAATGTTGGGGGCGGACGTTTAGGGGTGTTTAGACTAGGGGTTTATGTTAGGGTGTTAGGTTTAAACGAAACTTTATTTTCCCCATAGACATCAATGAGGTTGCGTTACAGCGATCTCCATTCCGCGATCGCAGGTGTTAGTTTTTTTTTCCATTGATGTCTATGGGGGAAAGCGTGCACGAGCACCTAAACTCAGCCCTTGGCTTTTGTGCAGTATGGAGCTTAACGCACCATACCGCACAGCACAAGGAGGCTTTTCAGTAACTCGTAATGGCAGCGCTATGAAGAGTCCAATAATGCAAATTTTTGGGCGTTATTTTCGCACACCTGTTTAGCGCAAAACTCGTAATCTAGGTTATTGACAATTGTTTTCTTCTGAAAACAAGCGCAAGATTGTGATCAACCCCAAGGTTTGTTAGATCTATATCCACAAACTTATATGCCCTTCCTTGTGGTGATTTAGATTGCTCTATATGTAAAAAAGAAAGAAAGCAGCGCTAAATACCAAACGTGTCCCTTGAAATAGGTAGAAAACTTTCCAAAGTCAGGAAAATGGCTATATCCCGCCAAACGACTGCTACTGTACACAAATCCATGGGTTCCTCCTCCACTAATGGATAATTGACAAACTGTAGAAATAGAAAGGGAGACAGCGCAATCCTCGATTCAAGGTAGTATTTATTGACAAACGATCACAGCACACTTGTAAATTTGCACTTACTAGAAGTATAAAAATAACAAGCCCACAAATGGAAATTAGTCCTGCAGGAGGAGATGTGGATATTACAGCGATCAGCGTCAGTGCCTCAATGTTTATACGGGACTATCAGAGAGTTAAATTCGATTCAAACCTCCCAGCTTTCGGCAAAGGTAGCTCCGCTGACGTCAGTGCACAACACTTCTCCTACAGGTACTATAGAGGACCAAAAAAGCTCAACGCATTTTGCCGGTAGAACACACCGGCTTTCTCAAGAGTAAGACCGTTGCTCCTTAACTTGTGCGCTATCTGAGACGGCGTACAGCAATCAGCCCGATCGAATCCCTGCTAAAGACCGCTGCTCCATAACTTGTCCGCTGCCTCTGAGGCTGCGGTCTTCAATCCACCTTATCCGATCGATCGGGCTGATTGACACCCCCTGCTAGTGGCCAAGTGGCCACGAATCTGTAGGGGGCAGCATTGCACAAGCAGTTCACCAGAACTGCTTGTGCAATGATAAATGCCAACAGCGTATGCTGTCAGCATTTATCGATGTGCGGCGGACATGATACGCTACATTGTATCATGTCCGCCCGTACTTTAGTAAATTGGCCCCTATGTCTCAATTTCAAATGAGTTGTAGATTTTTTTCTGACAAATTTCAGTTGTGTCTATTTCCACTCCTCCTGTATCATGTGACAGCCATCAGCCAATCACAAATGCATATACGTATATTCTGTGAGTTCTTGCACATGCTCAGTAGGAGCTGGTGACTCAAAAAGTGTAAATATAAAAAGACTGTGCACATTTTGTTAATGGAAGAAAATTGGAAATTTGTTTAAAATTGCATGCTCTATCTAAATCATGAAAGTTTCATTTTGACTTGAGTGTCCGTTTAAGCTGCAAATAGCCTTCTGCACCCCTTTCTGTATCATGCAGCAGGGACTGTAAAAAAGTTGTTTTAAAATAAATATCTTTTCTGGCCATATTGAACTGACTGTGAGGTTCCGTCCACTGATGACATCATGATCTGGGCTGCGTCTAGGCACTCTGCTGAATAGCATTAACAGTCTGTTAATCCAACTAGTGAGCCTTTTGTGATTGGACCCCATATGTAGCCCATATTGTAATATCATCGGTGGGTGGAGCTTTGCAGCCATTTCAAAGTGGCCAGAAATAATATTCATTTTAAAATAACTTTTTTTTTTACCATTCCTGCTGCATGATATAGAAAATATGCTGGAGGTTATTTGTAGCTTAATCTAAGGTAAGACTTTAAGATGACTAAGGTGTAGACTGGTCCTTTAAGCATTTGGTCATTGCAAAGAATAAAACAGCTATTATTTACTAAAACAAAATGCATGCTGACACTACATTTGAGTGTGATTTATGTGTTAAATTAGAGCCACTAGATTTTCTTTTTATAGTAGATCCATTTTAATAGAAAGCATAGGAGATAGTTCATAATTCCCAAATGGGCTCTTGCAGTTTGCTTTTGCAGAGCCATTATTCAGGTTTTCTTTTTAAACACCTGGAGAAAAAAAATGTTAAAGGGACAGTCTACACTAAAATTGTTATTGTTTAAAAAGATAGACAATGCCTTTACTAAGCATTCCCCAGCTTTGCACAACCAACATTGATAAATTAATATACTTATAATATTTAAACCTCTAAATGTCTGTTTCTAAGCCACTATACACATCCTCTTATCACATGCTTTTTATTTGCTTTGCACAACAGGAGACTTCAAGTTCATGTGGGCCATATAGATAACATTCGGCTAGATTATGAGTTTTGCGGTAACAGGGGTGCGGTGCTAACGCTTAGTTTATGCTCACCGCTCACCTACAAACAACGCTGGTATTAACAGGTTTTTTTAAACCCGCCGTTAGCCGCAAAAAAGTGAGTGTAGAGCAGAATTTAGCTCCACATCTCACCTCAATACCAGCGCTGCTTAAGTCAGCAGTGAGCTGGCTGAACGTGCTCGTGCACGATTTCCCCATAGGAATCAATGGGGCAGTTTCGGCTGAAAAAAAACCTAACACCTGGAAAAAGCAGCGTTCAGCTCCTAACGCAGCCCCATTGATTCCTATGGGGAAATAAAAGTTATGTCTGCACCTAACACCCTAGCATGAACCCTGAGTCTAAACACCCCTAATATTACACTTATTAACCCCTAATCTGCCGCCCCCGACATCGCCGCAACCTGAATTATATTATTAACCCCTAATCTGCCGCTCCGGACACCGCCGCCACCTACATTATACTTATGAACCCCTAATCTGCTGCCCCCAACATCACCGACACCTACATTTTATTTATTAACCCCTAATCTGCAGCCCCCTATGTTGCTGCAACCTACCTACATTTATTAACCCCTAATCTTCCGCCCCCAACGTCGCCACCACTATATTAAAGTTATTAACCCCTAAACCTAAGTCTAACCCCAAACCTAACCCCCCAACTTAAATATAATTTAAATAAATCAAAATAAAATTCCTATAATTAACTAAATTATTCCTATTTAAAACTAAATACCTATAAAATAAACCCTAAGCTAGCTACAATATAACTAATAATTACATTGTAGCTATTTTAGGATTTATTTTTATTTTACAGGCAAGTTTGTATTTATTTTAACTAGGTAGAATAGTTATTAAATAGTTATTAACTATTTAATAACTACCTAGCTAAAATAAGTAAAAATTTACCTGTAAAATAAACCCTAACCTAAGTTACAATTACACCTAACATTACACTATAAATAAATTAATTACCTAAATTAAATTAAACTAATTACAATTAAATAAACTAAAGTACAAAAAAAACCCCACTAAATTACAAAAAATAATAAAATAATTACAAGAATTTAAAACTAATTACACCTACTCTAATCCCCCTAATAAAATAAAAAAGTCCCCCAAAATAAAAAAGCCCTACCCTATACTAAATTACAAATAGCCCTTAAAATGGCCTTTTTTTGGGGGCGTTGCCCCAAAGTAATCAGCTCTATTACCTGTAAAAAAAAATTACAATACCCCCCAACATTACAACCCACACACCCAACCCCACTCTAAAACCCACCCAATCCCCCCTTAATAAAACTTAACACTAACCCCTTGAAGATCACCCTACCTTGAAATGTCTTCACCCAACCGGGCAGAAGTGGACCTCCAGATGGCCAGAAGTCTTCATCCGATCCGGGGAGAAGAGGACCTCCAGACGGGCAGAAGTCTTCATCCAGGCGGCATCTTCTATCTTCATGCATCCGGAACGGAGCGGGTCCTTCTTCAAGCCAGCCGACGTGGAGCATCCTCTTCCAACGACATCCAACTGAAGAATGATGGTTCCTTTAAATGACGTCATCCAAGATGGCGTCCCTTGAATTCCGATTGGCTTATAGGATTCTATCAGCCAATCGGAATTAAGGTAGGAAAAATCCTATTGGCTGATGCAATCAGCCAAAAGGATTGAGCTCGCATTCTATTGGCTGTTCCAATCAGCCAATAGAATGCGAGCTCAATAGAATGCGAGGATTTTTTCTACCTTAATTCCGATTGGCTGATAGAATCCTATCAGCCAATCGGGATTCAAGGGACGCCATCTTAGATGACGTCATTTAAAGGAACCTTCATTCTTCATTTGGATGTCATTGGAAGAGGATTCTCTGCGTCGGCTGGCTTGAAGACGACCCGCTCCGCTCCGGATGGATGACGATAGAAGATGCCGTCTGGATGAAGACTTCTGCCCGTCTGGAGGTCCTCTTCTTCCCGGATCGTATGAAGACTTCTGGCCGTCTGGAGGTCCACTTCTGCCCGGTTGGGTGAAGATGTCTCAAGCTAGGGTGATCTTCAAGGGGTTAGTGTTAGGTTTTATTAAGGGGGGATTGGGTGGGTTTTATAGTAGGGTTGGGTGTGTGGATTGTAATGTTGGGGGGGGGTATTGTAATGTTTTTTACAGGTAATAGAGCTGATTACTTTGTGGCAATGCCCCGAAAAAGGCCATTTTAAGGGCTATTTGTAATTTAGTATAGGGTAGGGCTTTTTTATTTTGGGGGACTTTTTTATTTTATTAGGGGGATTAGAGTCGGTGTAATTAGTTTTAAATTCTTGTAATTATTTTATTATTTTTTGTAATTTAGTGGGGGTTTTTTTGTACTTTAGTTTATTTAATTGTAATTAATTTAGGTAATTAATTTATTTAAAGTGTAATGTTAGGTGTAATTGTAACTTAGGTTAGGGTTTATTTTAAAGGTAAATGTTTACTTATTTTAGCTAGGTAGTTATTAAATAGTTAATAACAATTTAATAACTATTCTACCTAGTTAAAATAAATACAAACTTGCCTGTAAAATAAAAATAAATCCTAAAATAGCTACAATGTAATTATTAGTTATATTGTAGCTAGCTTAGGGTTTATTTTATAGGTAAGTATTTAGTTTTAAATAGGAATAATTTAGTTAATGATAGGAATTTTATTTTGATTTATTTAAATTATATTTAAGTTGGGGGGGGTTAGGTTTAGGGTTAGACTTAGGTTTAGGGGTTAATAACTTTAATATAGTGGTGGCGACGTTGGGGGCTGCAGATTAGGGGTTAATAAATAAAATGTAGGTGTCGGCGATGTTGGGGGCAGCAGATTAGGGGTTCATAAGTATAATGTAGGTGGCGGCGGTGTCCGGAGCGGCAAATTAAGGGTTAATAATATAATTCAGGTTGCGGCGATGTCGGGGGCAGCAGATTAGGGGTTAATAAGTGTAATATTAGGGGTGTTTAGACTCAGGGTTCATGCTAGGGTGTTAGGTGCAGACATAACTTTTATTTCCCCATAGGAATCAATGGGGCTGCGTTAGGAGCTGAACGCTGCTTTTTTCCAGGTGTTAGGTTTTTTTTCAGCCGAAACTGCCCCATTGATTCCTATGGGGAAATCGTGCACGAGCACGTTCAGCCAGCTCACTGCTGACTTAAGCAGCGCTGGTATTGAGGTGAGATGTGGAGCTAAATTCTGCTCTACGCTCACTTTTTTGCGGATAACACCGGGTTTAAAAAAACCTGTAATACCAGCGTTGTTTGTAGGTGAGCGGTGAGCATAAACTAAGCGTTAGCACCGCACCCCTGTTACGGCAAAACTCGTAATCTAGCCGAATGTTATCTATTCTATCAGCCAATCGGAATTAAGGTAGAAAAAATCCTATTGGCTGATGAAATCAGCCAATAGGATTGAGCTCGCATTCTATTGGCTGTTCCAATCAGCCAATAGGATTTTTTTTACCTTAATTCCGATTGGCTGATAGAATCATATCAGCCAATCGGGATTCAAGGGACGCCATCTTGGATGACGTCATTTAAAGGAACCTTCTATTCTTCATTTGGATGTCATTGGAAGAGGATTCTCCGCGTCGGCTGGCTTGAAGACAGACCCGCTCCGCTCCGGATGGATGACGATAGAAGATGCCGCCTGGATGAAGACTTCTGCCCGTCTGGAGGTCCTCTTCTGCCCGGATCGGATGAAGACTTCTGGCCGTCTGGAGGTCCACTTCTGCCCAGTTGGGTGAAGACGTCTCAAGGTAGGGTGATCTTCAAGGGGTTAGTGTTAGGTTTTATTAAGGGGGGATTGGGTGGGTTTTAGAGTAGGGTTGGGTGTGTGGGTGGTGGGTTGTAATATTGGGGGGGTATTGTAATTTTTTTTACAGGTAATAGAGCCGATTACTTTGGGGCAATGCCCCGCAAAAGGCCCTTTTAAGGGCTATTTGTAATTTAGTATAGGGTAGGGCTTTTTTATTTTGGGGGCTTTTCTATTTTATTAGGGGTATTAGAGTAGGTGTAATTAGTTTTAAATTCTTGTAATTATTTTATTATTTTTTGTAATTTAGTGTTTGGTTTTTTTTGTACTTTATTTTATTTAATTGTAATTAGTTTAATTTAATTTAGGTAATTAATTTATTTATAGTGTAGTGTTAGGTGTAATTGTAACTTAGGTTAGGGTTTATTTTACAGGTAAATTTGTACTTATTTTAGCTAGGTAGTTATTAAATAGTTCATAACTATTTAATAACTATTCTACCTATTTAAAATAAATACAAACTTGCCTGTAAAATAAAAATAAATTCTAAAATAGCTACAATGTAATTATTAGTTATATGTAGCTGTAGGGTTTATTTTATAGGTAAGTATTTAGTTTTAAATAGGACTAATTTAGTTAATTGTAGTTATTTTATTTTGATTTATTTAAATAATATTTAAGTTAGGGGGGGATAGGTTTAGGGTTAGACTTAGATTTAGGGGTTAATACATTTAATATAGTGGTGGCGACGTTTTGGACAGCAGATTAGAGGTTAATAAATGTAGGTAGGTGTCGGCGATGTTAGGGACGGCAGATTAGGGGTTAATAAAATGTAACTAGTGTTTGTGAGGCGGGAGGGCGGCGGTTTAGGAGTTAATATATTTATTACAGTGGCGGCAATGTCCGGTCAGCAGATTAGGGGTTAAAACATTTATTTAAGTGTTTGCGATGTGCGGGGGGGGGCCTCGGTTTAGGGGTTAATAGGTAGTTTATGGGTGTTAGTGTACTTTTTAGCACTTTAGTTAAGAGTTTTATGCTACAGCGTTAGCCCATAAAACTCTTAACTACTGACTTTTAAATGCAGTATCAGTCTTGACAGGAGAGGCTGTACCGCTCACTTTTTCCAAGACTCGTAATACCGGCGTTAGGAAAATCCCATTAAAAAGGTAGGATACGAAATTGACGTAAGGGGATTTGCGGTATGCTCGAGTTGCGGAAAAAAAGTGAGCGGTACACCTGTACCTGCCAGACTCGTAATACCAGCGGGCGTTAAAAAGCAGCGTTGGGACCTGTCAACGCTGTTTTTTAAGGCTAACGCAAGACTCGTAATCTAGGCGATTGTGTTCACGCCCGAAAAGTTATTTAAGATTTAGCACAACACAGTACTAAATCAACTCAATAGATAATAAATAAAAAGTCATGTGATCAGGCTGTCAGAAGATGCTTAGATACAAGGTAATCACAGATGTAAAAAAGTATATTAATATAACGTGTTGGTTATGCAAAACTGTGGAATGGGTAATACATGGATTATCTATATTTTAAAACAATACAAATGCTATTGTAAACTGTCCCTTTAACATCCATTCAAATGCTATTGTAAACTGTCCCTTTAACATCCATTTCAAATGTCAAAAATGCATTGAAAAATCAAATTTGCAACTCAAAATAGTCTTTTTCCCTTCATTTTAAATCCCACTGTGCTATAGAAAAAGAAAAACAGAAGATATTGACTGTACCATCCCATTTTGTGACATTTGTAGATGTAATTGTAGAGCAAATCGTTATCTTTCTAAGAAGCTTATTGTTTTTTTTTCCTTTGAACAACAAAAAAAGGTTAAAAATAGTATAATCTAAGTGTTGCATATCAATAATTATTTCACTGATTATATGTATCTTTGCTGATAAAGAACCGAATAGCAGAGCTGCATGTGATTTTATGCTATAATTATAAATGCATATTTTATTGAAATTACTCTTTGTGACACCTTTTTAAGAGCCTTAAACCAACAAATGCTTTGGAGGTTTACTGCTGAAAACAGTTTTTCTTATATTTTTTGTTAGGTTTTTATATTTCAGGATTTTTGGTCCCTACAAAATAAAATAATGTGCAGGGCTTTTTGTAGTCCAATAATTTTGAATAAACAACATACCTGTATATCACTCAGGATAATCATAAAACATCACGCTATAAATAAAGATCTTACTGAATTATTTTGCATGTATTGCCAAAGTATAATAAAGATAAGTTATTGCCAGTTGTAGATTTTAAGTGAAAATACAGTTTATAAGCAATAATCAACCAATAATTAAAATCATAAGAAACACTGTGCATGCACTCTAAGATTACAGTCACTAATAATAAGACGAAACAGTCATAAGACTCCATTTATTAATCAGCTAAATTAGGTCCTATAGTCATTTAGGATAACACTTCCCATTCACAAACACTAACAGTTCAGCGTAGATTACAAGAGGTGCTCAAAAATATTACTGTGATTTTGCATTAACATTGCTCACACTCAATCAATAGGGCTTCTGTTTTAGCACTCATGTTTCAAGTCCAAATTTCTATTTCTTCTTAAAGACACGATGAGTCCACGGATCATCTTCATTACTTATGGGATATTCACCTCCTGGTCAGCAGGAGGAGGCAAAGAGCACCACAGCAGAGCAGTTAAATAGCTCCTCCCTTCCCTCCCACTCCAGTCATTCTCTTTGCCTCCGTTAGTGATAGGAAGAGGTAAAGGGAGGTGTTAGAAAAAGATTCTTCAATCAAGAGTTTATTATTTTTAAAGTAGTGCCAGAGAGTGCTGTTTTGTTCTAAGGAGTAGCCGTAGTCCATATCAGTCTCTGCAGTAGAGCTTTTGGTGGCTTTAGAGCAATGGGAACTGGTGGGACATAATTCTCACTGCGCCTCCCATACACTTATGCTGCCCTTATCCTGATAGCCTAAGTAAGATAACGCAGGCTTTATTTTTATCCACAGGGCTATGTGAGGGAGAGGACCTCCTAAACCTGCTGAGCTGCCCTGCTGTCAGGCAGAGTTCAAGGTAAGTGCTGACTTTTTTATTCTGGGTCAATAAATGGATTTCAGAGAAGTGGAGCACTCTATTTATTTGAACTCCTACATCTGAAAGGAGAGACCTTCTTGACAGCACCTTCTTAGCAGGGGCTAAAGGAGATTGACTTATTTGGGGGATCACGTGGGCTGAGGGTAAATAGAACTCAGTGGGAGGTGAGATTGTTTAAACATTATTTGGCTGAGCTGCGGTAGAAGAAAAGCAGTAACCAAATGTGTCCCCATGTTTATGAAGGCTCAGTTGGCTCCCAGTGGCGTTATAACACTGTTAATAGCAACCGGGAACTCTAGGGTTGTTACGCCCTTGATGGGCTAAGGAGATCGCTGCTTACTTTGGGGATCACTTGAGCTGAGGGTAAATTGATCTCAGTGGGAAGTAATAGACTTACACTTTATTTGATTGGGCTACGATAATGAATCGGTAGCCAAGTTTGACCCCAAATTTCGGATGCCACAGTTAGCTCCCAGTGACGTAGTTATAACTGTACTAATGGCGACTGGGAGCTACATGTTTTTTATGCCCATGATGGGCGTAGCCTTGTGTGGCGCCAGTTTTGTGGACTGCGCACTTTTTCCTCCCCTGCTGTTTTTCAGGATCGGGGGACGTGTTTATCACAGTGTGTTGTGTTCAATAGTAAGGGGGATCCGGACAGTGTTAGAGCTGCGTTGCGGTCCTGTTTACAACTCTTTTACATGATTTGTACAATGATTTCTCAACTAAAAAGAGAGGGCATTGTACAAAGTTACTGTTCTACCTAAAGATCGATGTTATAATGTTCTAGTGTTATTGTCATACACAAATGAACTTTTATTCTAGAAGCTAGGATGGTTTATGTTTTTTACCGTTATGCACTCAAAGAGCATAAAGTTTTGGGACTGCTGGGCACCTCAGCAAGTTTTAGCTGAGGGGTAGTTGTGTGCTACAGTGACTATGTAATTCTAGATTTGAAAATAAAGAGTTACATTTTAAATTTTAAGGAGACAGTAACGTTTTCATGTTTAAATTTTTATTATAAAATTTTCACTTATTCTGAGCCTATTATTTCTAAGACCCCTGCTGTTCAGGAACTAATTGACAAGTGTGCCTCAATTTCTCCTACAGTATCCAAATTATGACCCACATGCAGTGCTCTGCGCTTCCTTTAACCCCGCACAGAGTTATTCTGCATTGCAGACATTTTATGTTTTTACATATGATCGTAAACATTGTTAGAGGAATTATTTTCAATCATTTAAAATAGAAACTTGATTGATTCAGTAGATACTGTCCTGAATGGTTCTTCCCGGTTTCCTGAAAAGAAGATACTTGGGGATTATCGGAGAGAGATTTCCAGTCTCAGATGGAACAATATCTTTTTTTTTAGCTTGATTTCCTCCATTTGTTACTTTAGGAGGTTTTAGCTACCCAGGGCGATTCCGACACCGTCAGTGTAATCTATGCTCATGCGCATTCCCTTTTTTAAAAAAAAAGTTTCCCATAGCCGTTTCAACTAAGGAGGCTGGGCAATCTTTTCCTAGGGTGGAAGGAGTAGTTTCCATCTTAGCTAGGAGTCCTACTATACCATTAAAGGATAGTTGAGTTTTTCAAGGGTACTATGGGCAATAATCAGCAGAGGGATGTATACCAGGGCTTACATGGCATCCAGCTGTGTACTTTGTTACCGTTACTGGAATGACGGCATATTGGTCTGATGTGTTATCTGATGCTACTAAGTCAGTAACTCCCCTGGATAAGATCCAGGATAGGATAAAGGCTTTTAAATGAGCTGCGCGATTTATTACCCGCGCTTTACCAGTACCCAATACATTTTTATACGTTTTTTTCTGTTACAATTTACAGAGTCTTATGGTTAGAGCCTTATTCTACGGACGGACGCTCTAGGTCTACGCTTTTAGCGTCTTCTTTCAAGAGAGACCTTGTTGGGACCCGACTTGGTGGAACTGTTCTTTTGACATTTTGAAGAATTTAAAAAAAAAAATCCAAATAGTTTGCTGTCAATCAAGGACAGCATGAAGGTTATGCCCTCAACCCGGGATTGGGCCTTCTAGGGGTCGGACTTTCCGTCTTCGTTCAGGCTTGGGCTCAAGATGTTCAGGGTCTCTGAACGATAGTAAAAGAGTATCACAAGGATACAAAGCAGAGTTCAAAAGTTTCCTCCTAGAGGCAGTTTTCTTTTCCAAGATTATTTGCAGATCAGACTAAAGGAGAGGCGGTCTTACTCTGCGTAGAAGACCTCTCAGATATGGGAGTGCTTGCTCCAGTTCCAATACTGGTTCAGGGTCTGGGCTTTTCTACTCCAGACCACTTTTTAGATCTTCGGCCTTTTGGCTAAGATCAAGTGTAGTATCTGTTCTTATCGGTTTAATATCTGATACGTCCCCTATCTGGGGACCATATAAAACAAGAGTCTAGACAGATTTCTTAGCGTACATCCTTCAATTTATGACCTCAATGGATTTAAAAGACGCGTATCTACATGTTCCCATTCACAGGGATCATCTCAAGTTCTTACTGTTTCCTTTTCTGGACAAACATTACCAGTTTGTGGCTCTTCCTTTGGTCTTGCCACAGCCCCAGAATCTTCACAACGGTTCGGGGATCTCTGTTGATGGGGTTTGTGTAAAATAGGTTGCAGTGGCGCCTTATCTAGACGACATTCTAGTTCCGGCTACATCATTTTCATCTAGCAAGGTCTCACACGGACTTGGGATTATCCTTCCTAAAATCCACGGCTGGAAGGTGATTTTAGAAAAGAATTCCTTAGGCCCACACTCAAGCGTGCCTTTCCTGGGTCCCATAATAGATTCTCTATCTGTGAAGCTTTTTCTGACAGAAGTCAGGAAATTAAAGTTTATCGATACTTGTCTAGCTCTGCAATCTTCTCCTCGCCCTTCAGTGGCTCAGTGCATGGAGTTAATAGGTATGATGGTAGCAGCAATGGACATCGTCCCGTTTGCTCGCTTTCATCTCAGAGCTCTGCAGTTGGACATGCTCAAACAATGGAATGGAAATTATTTGGACTTGTCTCCTCGACTTCTATTGGCACAGGAGACAAAGGAGTCTCTTCTTTGGTGGTTGTCTCTAGATCATCTCTTCCTGGGAGATTGGGACAATAGATCCCAGCCTTCTGGGGTGGGGAGCAGTTTGGGGCTCCCTGAGGGCTCAAGGGATATGGTCTCAGTCAGAGTCTTTGTTACCCGTAAACATTCTGGAACTGAGAGCGATCTACAATGCTCTTCTGGCCTGGCCTCAGCTGGCTTCGGCTCAGTTTATCAGGTTCCAGTCGGACAACATAACGTCAGTTGTCTACATCTATCATCAGGGAGGAAAAAGAAGTTCCTTGGCAATGGCAGAGGTCTCCAAAATAATTTGATGGGCGGAGACCCATTCTTGTTGTCTGTCAGCAATTCATATCCCAGGGGTGGACAACTGGGAGGCGGATTTTCTGAGCAGACTTACTTTTCATCTGGGGGAGTGGGAACTTCCTCCGGATGTGTTCTCCAGTCTGATCCTCAAATGGGGTCAGCCAGAGTTGGATCTCATGGCATCCAGGCAGACTGCCAAATTTCTGAGGTATGGATCGAGATCCAGAGATCCTCAGGCAGCTCTGATAGATGCTCTGGCGGCCCCTTGGTCCTTCAATCTAGCATATCTGTTTCCTCCGTTTGCTCTCCTTCCTCGAGTGATTGCCCGGATCAAATAGGAAAGGGCTTCAGTGATTCTCATAGCACCAGCCTGGCCTCGCAGGATCTGGTATGCAGACCTGGTGGAGATGTCGTCTCTACCTCCTTGGTGGCTTCCGCTTCGAAAGGACCTTCTGATTCAGGGACCCTTCCATCATCCAAATCTAGATTCTCTGAAGCTGACTGCTTGGAGATTGAACGGTTGATTCTAGCCAAGCAAGGTTTTTCTGACTCAGTCATAGACACTTTGATTAAGGCTCGTAAGACTGTCACTAGAAAGATTTATTACAAGATTTGGCTTAATACCTTTATTGGTGTGAATCCAAGGGCTTCTCCTGGAGTAGAGTTAGGATTCCTAGGATTTTGTCTTTTCTCCAGGAAGGATTGGAGAAAGGATTATCAACAAGTTCTTTAAAGGGTCAAATTTCAGCATTATCTATCCTGTTACACAAGCGTCTAGCTGATGTCCCTAATGTACAGTCTTTTTGTCAGGCCTTAACCAGAATTAGGCCTGTGTTTAGACCTGTTACTCCTCCATGGAGTCTTAATCTAGTTCTCAAGGTTCTTCAAGGGGTTCCATTTGAACCTATGCATTCCTTAGATATCAAGTTGTTATCTTGGAAGGTTTTATTTCTGGAAGCGATTTTTTCTGCCCGTAGAGTGTCTGAGCTTTAAGCATTACAATGTGAGCCCCCTTACCTTATTTTTCATGCGGATAAGGTTGTCTTACGTACGAAATTTGGATTTATTCACAAGGTTGTTTCTGATCGGAACATATATCAGGAGATTGTTGTACCTTCCTTGTGTCCTAATCCTTCTTCTAAGAAGGAGGGGCTCTTGCACAATTTGGATGTAGTTTGTGCTTTAAAGTTTTATTTACAGATGACTAAAGACTTTCGCCAGTCTTCCTCTTTGTTTGTGGTATTTTCAGGCAAACGTAGGGGACAGAAAGCTACGGCTGTTTATCTTTCCTTTTGGCTGATGAGTGTTATACGTTTGATTTACGAAACTGCTGGACAGCAGCCTCCTGAAAAGATTAGGGCTCATTCCACTAGGGCTGTTGTTTCCTCATGGGCATTCAAAGGTGAAGCTTCTGTGGAACAGATTTACAAAGCTGCAACTTTGTCTTCTCTTCACACTTTGACAAAGTTTTACAAATTTGATACTTTTGCCTCAGCTGAGGTTAGTTTTGGGAGAAAGGTTCTTCATGTAGTGGTGCCTTCCGTTTAGGTATCCTATCTTGTCCTTCCCGTA
Source organism: Bombina bombina (assembly GCF_027579735.1). Classification (NCBI taxonomy): domain Eukaryota; kingdom Metazoa; phylum Chordata; class Amphibia; order Anura; family Bombinatoridae; genus Bombina; species Bombina bombina. Next base: position 1,038,865,773 of record NC_069502.1, read on the forward strand.
TCATCCATGTACTCTAGCTTGGGTATTGGATCCCATAAGTAATGAAGATGATCCGTAGACTCATCATGTCTTTAAGAAGAAAAAAAAAATTATGCTTACCTGATAAATGTATTTCTTCTTAGACACGATGAGTCCACGGCCCGCCCTGTTCTTTTAAGACAGGATGTTTTTTCTTGTAAACATCAGTCACCTCTCCACCTTGGCTTTTCCTTTCTCTTCCTAACTTCGGTCGAATGACTGGAGTGGGAGGGAAGGGAGGAGCTATTTAACAGCTCTGCTGTGGTGCTCTTTGCCTCATCCTGCTGACCAGGAGGTGAATATCCCATAAGTAATGAAGATGATCCATGGACTCATCGTGTCTAAGAAGAAATACATTTATCAGGTAAGCATACATTTTCTTTTCAGTGCTTCAGTGATAGTCTGGAGTGCACTAACATCTGCATGTTGGATATTGGGGTGCACTAGATCCCTTACAGTATAGAGTTTTATGGGGACATGCAGTAAAATTCATGTCAGATATCACTTGAGTGCTAAGCCATTGGTGAAAAAGTAGTGAAGTTCTTTATGTAATTCCATGCTATACTTTTAATAGTAATAGTTTAATTCTGGTCTAAAAAACCACTTGAACAAAACTCTTAACTCACCATTTGTAATACAAGCACAATAAACATTTTAATAGTGCTCTTTGTGCTATTCATTAAAAGTAAAGGGCACACTAAATAGTTTTTGCCGTGTTAAGCTGCTTTGGTTAAAACATTTAAAAAGAAAATGAAACCCAATTTTTTTTTCTTTCATGATTCAGATAGAGCATGCAGTTTTAAGCAACTTTCTAATTTACTCCTGTTATCAATTTTCTTTGTTCTCTTTGTATCTTTATTTGAAAAAGCAGGAATGTAACCTTAGGAGCTGGACCATTTTCTTCTTAAATGGAAAGAGTCCACAGCTGCATTCATTACTTTTGGGAAATAAGAACCTAGCCACCAGGAAGAGGCAGGAAGACACCAGGAAGACACCCCAGCCAAAGGCCCAAACACTCCTCCCACTCTTCTCATCCCCCAGTCATTCTTTGCCCTTTGCAAAGAGAAAGTGTCAGAATTTATTTTGTCTCTTATGGAGGGTAGTACTCTTCGACATGGGACTGGAGTTTTAAGTAGTCCTGTCAGTCTCTCAGTGAGGGCTTGGATGAAAGATAGAGTCCAGAGATGCAGGAAGAGTCTTTCTGCGAAACCATCCCGACTCATGTTAACAGCTCCTCAAGCAATCCGCGTTGTTGAACTTCACTCCGCTGCCTGCTTTCTTTCTCAAGTCCATGGCGGAGGCGATGCTACTATCCGTCACACTTGAAAGGCCGTGTTCCTGTTCAACGGCGTAGATTCCAGTAAGATTGTTTTATTTTACTTTCTTTATGAATGTACTGTAATACAAATGTGTTCCAGAGAGGCTACCACTTTGCGGGTCTAACTTAACATAAGGGTCTCAGTTAGTCTCCTTCAGTATCTTGGAATCAAGGGTTTCTATCTCCTGAGGGGGGTTATTGAACAGGGGGGGTTATAATCATGTTTGTTATGTGATTCAACCTGCTTATGTGTGGTGTTTACGGGCTCGTGGTTGGAACATTGAGGCCTTTGAAAGTGACGCGACCTTATAGTTGGGCACGCTTTTTGGGACTATACGGTTCACCTTGTGGTCGGGCCTGGTTACGCTCCATCTTCCATTTCCGCATTCCCGACTGTGTGGCGAAGGAGAAATTATAGGTCGCAGGGGTCTGGTCATAGGAGGTGGTGAGTGCCCCAGCCATTGTGGGTGTCAGTTACCGTTTTTGTTTTACTTTACTTTAAGTCCATATTTGCATTTCCTCTATCCAGTTATGGAGGATTCTGATGCTTAGACTGTGCAAATTTCAGATTCAGTTATGGAGGATTCTGATACTGAGACTATTTAAATTTCAGATTCAGATTCTGCGTCCGGTAAAGAATCCGGATTGGCCTCATTGACACATGTCAACCAGTTTTGTTCTGTATGCCATATGAGAGCGCCTTGTTCCTCGGACTCGGGGAATCAAGGGACAGCTGAGCCATCTGCCTCTGGGGGTCCCGTCCTCCGAGAGACGAGTTCCCTACCGCTCCATACTTCTGCACATGCGGGTAACCCAGTTTATGATTATTCCTCCATGCAGGGCGGCATGTTTTTATCCGGTTAGGATAAACTCTCTGTTACTTCTGCGGAAGTGTTTTGGGGACATGTTAGTCCTATGTTTGTCTGTTTCCCTTCTTCCCCTCTGAGGGAGGATTTATGCAGCCTGGCAGTTAGGACCTGGTAGCAGGCTGGTCCTGTTGGGTTCGGTTCTGTCTTGTGGCTGTTCAGACGCATGGCGCCGTTCTGATTGGCTGGTCCGGTCGAGGTGCCGAGTGCTCATGTTATCATTTGTTTTTCATTCAACTAAACATTCTAGAGTACCTGTGGGTCTACAAGGCAGGAAGATTTGTCTCAGTCCTTTTAGCCTTTAATTTGGATGACTGGGCAGTGAAGTCTCCGCTGTGTCATTTTCTATGGCGTCTGGTATTGCCGGACCCTAGTGTTCCTCTCCCACGTGGTGGAGAGTTGGAGGGCTTAGCACCTTCTTCCTGCCGAGTGGCGGTTTGGCCTTTTTCTTTTGAGGCTTGAGGATTGTCATTGGACTTAGTCCTCAGCAGCTAGTAAGTTGAAGGGTAGTTCTGCCTTGCAGCAGTTGGGTTGCAGAATGTAACCAGCTGCAGCTATTGCACATTGACTGTGTACTGTCTAGCTGTTTTTCTGAGACTTTTTGGTCTTCCTTGGTGGTCTTCATGTTAGGTATCCTTTCAAGGGCCTGGGAGATGTTTGTTTCCTGTTAGGGACACTGTGCGCGGTCTCCTTGTTTTGCTTGGGGTTCCTCCTGGAACAAGGATTGGTGCGCCCCTTTCTACTTGTGATCATCTGCTTGTACAGAGGTGATGTGGAGACTAGCCTTTGCTCGAGTGGTTTTGACCTCAAGGTATCCCCTTGCCTTATTGTCCTGAGGCTGCTAGTGAGTCTAGTAGCTCTAGCGTCGTTGTACAACTTTTTCCGCCTTGGCTCCTTAGAGAGTGGGACTTCGGCAAGGGGTGGTCTCTTCCTTCGGTTGGGACTTGCAAGTTTTTCTCGTTATCCGGGTTGATCTGGATATCGCTTTAGTATCCCCTGTGGTCTGGATTGTTATTCAGACGGGGTGTTCAGTTTGCAGGTTTTGTTTATCTAAACAGTTGGTGGTTCGGACCTGTTCTCCCTGTGGCTTCCATTTGCTGGGTTGCATTCAGCATTTTCCCTTGTGGTTGTGGGTTGTTACCGGACCTTTAGGCTCCAAGGTTGGTGCAGGGTTCCCCAGTTCCTAGAGAATTGGGCTATGTCCTTTTACTCAGATTTCTTGCTCTGGTCCTGGTTGGCCAGGTTTTCGTTGCTCGTTGGGGCTTGTGTTGCACCTTAGACGATTTCCCTTGGTCAGCTTCCTGTAGTATCCATTGAATTCTCTTCTCTGCAGGTGAATGGACTTGCAGTGTCACTGCTGCTACTTTTGCACATTGTTTGCGTGCTAGCAGGCTAGTTTTTAGGGGAATCACTTTCAAGGGGGATTGATCTCTCCTTTATCCTGTGGCTAGTGGCTTATGGAAGGTGCTGCCTGTTAGCCCTTTCCCCTTCTTGGGTAAGAGCTTAGTCTCCTTTTTATGGAGATGTGGTCCTTTTCTTAAGGCTTTTCCTGGTTCAGGAGTTGGGACCTGTGAGTTTCCCTTGCTGAGAGGGATTTTCTCTCTGGGTTATGTTCCATTTGGAGTCTTGCTGGCTCCGTTTCCAGACTAAGTTGGACCTTTTTGCTAGATCCTTTGGGTCTACAGCCCTGTTATCTGTTCTAAGGAGTCCGGTTGCTCCTGTGCTCTGTTGGATTGGCTGTGGCCATTTTTCCGCTCGTTTTGGGGTGCTTCTGTTCCCCTGTTCAGACCTGCCATTGCTGGGGCTGGCCTGGCTGGGAGTGGGTTCTTCAAGCCGTTGTCATCTTCAGGATCTAGTTGGGCATAGTAGCTAGTTGGTTTCCTAAGCTTACAAGCAGAGGGTATAGAGTGCTCCACCTCAAGTTCAGGGTGTCACTTCTCTTCTTGGGGGACCTCATGGAGGTTATGACTCCCTCTTTTCTGAAAGACCTGTGGGTAAGTCTAGCAGCTTGGATTGCCTAGAGGGTGCCCTCTGTCTGGGAGTTGTCTTTTGCAATCTGTTCTTTGCTGGCCGTTTTGGCTCTCAGCAAGTATGCCCTGTGTCATCCTGAGGGAACATGTTCTTGACTCAAGGTTTTTCGTCTGGGTCTGTTTCACGTTGTTTTTTTCTAACGGAATACTTTGGTGTTCCAAGTTTAGGACTATTAGAAGACTCTGGCTTCTGTTGTCTTGGTGCTTTTGCACAACGTTTGAGAGAAAGTTTTCTCTGTTTCTATGCCCGGTCTTATACCTCTGGTTTCTCTGGTCTAGGCGTAGTCTCCCCTTGTCTGTCAGGACCCGTTTGGGCCCTTGTGAGCTAGGCTCGCTCTGGGGGGGGTTTCCTTTTATGGTCGATTTTTTTTTCTTTGGTTCTTCCTTTCCCTTTCCCTTTGGGAGTTTAGGTTGGTGTTCCCTTCTTTAGTGAGGGGTGAGTGGGGAGGGACCGACTGTTGGGCGATGGCTTCTCCTGGAGGCCTGTTGGCTCAGTTGAGTCGGTTTTTGCGGTCTCTCGCTAGGCTCTGGACTACCTGCGGGTCAGTGTCCTCGGGGCTTTTCCTTTCAAAGTTTTCTCGGCTTCGGACAAAGCTGGGGGTTTTTGTGGACAGTGGTTTCAGGCTAGGTGCCCTCAGAATAGGCCACCTAATGTACCCTCCCGTCTTGGCATTCAGCGTCCTCTATAGCTTGGGTATTGTTTTCCCAAAAGTAATGAATGCAGCTGTGGATTATTTCCATTTAAGAAGAAAAACATAAATTATGCTTACCTGATCATTTTCTTTTCTTCTGAGGGAAATAGTCCACAGCTCCCCACCCGTGATTTTTATGTGGGGCGTCCTTATTTTATTCTTCTGGCACCTTTCACCCTAATGTTTCGTCTACTGTTCCTTGTTCCTCGGCAGAATGACTGGGTATGAGGGGAGTGGGAGGAGTATTTGGGCCTTTGGCTGGGGTGTCTTTGCCTCCTCCTGGTGGCCAGGTTCTTATTTCTTAAAAGTAATGAATGCAGCTGTGGACTCTTTCCATCAGAAGAAAAGAAAATTATCAGGTAAGCATAATTTATGTTTTTCACTTCAGCACCTAGGTAGCGCTTGCTGATTGGTGGCCACCCAGATATTTTACGCTCCCCATATTTTCTATGGGTAGCATTGAGCGGTAATATGCGCTCATATTACAAGTTTAAAGTAAATGCAACCGTTCTAACGCAATCGCATTTATTGCCAATACTTTTTGTATGGAGGAAACAGTAGCACTAAACTACACTTTGAACCCCTAAACTGCCACCTTCCACATCGCAAACTACCTCTTTACACTATTAACCCCTAAACCACCACACACCCCACTGCAAAGTTAGCTTCTACACTGTTAACCCCTAAACCACCACACACAAAAAACAAACTACTTTTAAAAAAACAACCTTACACTAAACCCCAAGATGGTACTCACCAAAGATGATGGCGGCACTCCATCTTCGTCCTGGCGGTGGTCCTTCTTTATCCCGGCGGCGGTACATCTTATCTTCCTTCCAGCGGTGATCTTCATCCATCTTCAGATCTTCAAAACGGAGGTCCTATTCATGAAGTCACCAGCCGCAAACTAAATTTTGAATGAAAGGTATCGCTTTTATATAGGGATACCCTTGCATTCCTATTGGCTAATTTTTATGTTCAAATATAAATCAGCTAATAGAAAAAGCTTTCATTCTATTGGCTGATTTGAATTTGAACATAAAAATCAGCACTTAGGAATGCAAGAGTTCACCTATATAAAAGGGGTACCTCACATTCAAATTCATTGTGCAGCTGGTGATGGCATGAAGAGGACTTCCGTGTTAAAGATCTGAACATGGATGAAGACCGCCGCCCCAGGATGAAGATAAGAAGATGGACCGGGGCCTGGTTGAAGATGGAGCGCCGCCTTCATCTTTGGTGAGTACCATCTTGGTGTGTTCGGTTTTGAGTTTTTATATGGGTTGGGGTTTTATTTTTAGATTTTCACTGGGCAGCAAAAGAGTCTTTTAAAGGCACTTTTTAGAGTATTTTTTTTTTAGATAGTTTTTTTTTTTCCTTTGATGAGGTGTGGGTTGGGGGGTTGATGTTAGGAGTTTTGTTTTAAGAAAAATATCTAGTTTACTTTAGGTCAATGCCCTACAAAAGGCTCTTTTATGGGCTATTTCTATTATATTTTTTATTTTGGGGTGTTTTTTGGGCGGGTTCGAATAGGCATAACTCTTTTTTGTTTGGTAATTTGTTATTTTTTGTAATGTTAGGTTTTTTTCATTTTGTGTTATGCTAGCTTTTTTTTTTTTTTTTTTTAGTAATGTTAGGGTTTGGGTTTTTTAATAGTAATAGTAAGTTTTTGTTTTTAAAAAGGTAAGGTTAGATTTTTTTTTTTACTTTCTCAAGTAAGTTTATTTTTTCAAAGGTAGTTTTTTTTTGGTAAAGGTAGAGTTAGTCTATTTTGGGTTATCTTAAGGGATTTCGATGTTAGTGGGTTATTTTGCGAAGGGGGGGCTGGCGGTTTAGGGGTTACTAGTGTAGTGGGTTACTTTGAGATGTGGCATGCTGGCAGTTGAAGGTTTAATAGTGTAGTGCAGACTTTGCGGTGGGCTATGTGGTGGTTTAGGGCTTATTAGAGTAGTGGTCTTATGGTGATTTGGGTTAGCGAGACCACTGCTTCATTCATTACTTGTGGGAAATAAGAACCTGGCCACCAGGAGAAGGCAAAGACACCCCAGCCAAAGGCTTAAATACCTCCCCCACTCCCCTTATCCCCCAGTTATTCCTTGCCTTTCATCACAGGAGGTTGGCAAAGAAGTGTTGGAAGATTGTAGTAGTCTCTTATGGAGGGTAGTACTCTTCAAAATAGGACTGGAGTTTTAAGTAGTCCTGTCAGCCTCTCAGTAAGAGCTTGGGTGAAAGTTAGAGTTCGGAGATGCAGGGAGAGTCTTTTTGCGAACGCATCCCGACTCATGCTCCTTAAGCAATCAGCATTGACGAGTTTCGCTGCCTACTTTATTCACTCAAGTCCATGTCAGGAGTGATGCTACTAACCTGTCACACTTGAAGGGCCGTGTTCCTGTTCCACGGCATAGATTCTGGTAAGACCGTTTCATTTATACACATATGTGTCTCCTTTTATCTGTATAGAATCAAGGGTTAATATCCCTGGAAAGGGGATTATTGAACAGGGGGGGATTCGTGCATAATATCTTTATTGTGTTTGATGCTACGTCATGTGTGAGATGTATGTATGTATGTATTGGGTACTTGTAAAGCACAGCTAATCACCCGTAAGGGTCTCAACGCGAGAGCCAGAGGTATTGCGGTAGCTTCTTATCTGGATGATATCCTGTTCCAGGCTCAGTCCTACAGTCTCGCAGAGGACCATTCGAGGACTTTTCTTCTTCTCCTTCGATCCCATGGATGAAAGATAAATAAGGGAAAGAGTTTTCTGGTTCCCAGCAACAGGGTGGAGTTCCTGGGCACGATCATAGACTCAATAGCTATGAAAATATTCTTGATAGATCAGATGCGTTCCAAGATCGCATCTAGCTGTCTTGCCCTTCAGACCTCCTCAAGGCCATATGTAGACAGGTGTATGGAGGTGATCGGACTCATGGTTTCCAGCATAGATGTCATTCCTTTTGCCAAGTTCCATCTAAGACCTCTGCAGTTATGCATGTTGAGACAATGGAACAGCGATCATTTAGATCTTTCCCAACAGATCTCTCTGGACAATCAAGCGAGGGAATCCCTCTCTTGGTGGGTCCGTCCGGGGCAGCTGGCCCAGGGGACATCCTTCTTGAGACCATCCTGGGAGATTAAGACCATGGATGCAAGTCTATCAGGATGGGGAGCTGTTTGGGTGCCAGAAGGTCACAGGGCAGGTGGACTCAAGAGGAGTCGACCCTACCAATAAATATCCTGGAACTACATGCAATATTCAATGCTCTGTGGGCTTGGCCCCTCTTGGGGTCATCCCATTTCATCAGATTCCAGACGGACAACATTACCTTGGTGGCGTACATAAACCATCAAGAGGGAACGAGAAGCTCCCTAGCCATGAGGGAGGTGTCTCGGATTCTGGAATGGGCAGAGACCCACAACTGTTCTCTCTCAGCGATCCACATCCCATGTGTGGACAACTGGGAAGCAGATTTCCTCGGTAGGCAATCATTCCATCCGGGGGAATGGTCTCTCCATCCGAGGTGTTTGCAGAGATATGCATCATATGGGGGACACCGGAGATAGATCTCATGACGTCCAGACTCAACTTCAAACTGCCCAGATATGGGTCGTGGTCCAGGGATCCCCAGGCAGAGCTGATAGATGCCTTGGCGGGGCCTTTGGAGTTCAACCTAATTTACATCTTTCAACCATTGCCACTTCTCCCTCGAGTGGTGGCCCACATCAACAGGAGCAAGCCTCTGATTGCTCCGTTGTGGCCATCTCCTCCATGGAGGTTACCCTGCTAGTTCAGGGTCCCTTTTTTCACCAAAATCTCGATTCTTTGAGGCTGACTGTGTGGTGATTGAAGGCCTAGTCTTGGCCTAGAGAGGGTTCTTGGAGAGATTGATTGATACTCTCATTCAGGCCAGGAAACCGGTCACTTGCTGCATCTACCATAAGGTGTGGAGGACCTATTTATCCTGGTGTGAGGAACGTGGATATCCCTGGCACAAGATTAGGGTATCCAGGATTCTGACTTTTCTTCAAGATGGTTTGGATAAGGGCCTTGCCGCTGGTTCCTTAAAGGGACAGATTTCGGCCTTATCGGTGCTGTTACACAAGAAGCTAGCGGAGCTTCCTGATATTCAGTCCTTTGCTCAAGCTCTGTCTAGAATTAGACCTTCTGCTCCTCCTTGGAACTTAAACTTGGTTCTTAAGGTTTTGCAGAGGGCTCCGTTTGAGCCTTTGCATGCGCTTGACATTAAGATTCTCTCCTGGAAGGTTCTGGTTTTTTTGGCTATTGCATCGGCTCACAGAGTCTCTGAGTTAGCGGCCTTGCAATTTGAACCCCCTTACCTGGTTTTTCACGCTGATAAGGCTGTGCTTCGCACTGGGTTGGGTTTTCTTCCCAAGATCTTGTCAGATCGTAACATCAATCAGGAGATAGTAGTTCCTTCTTTGTGTCCTAACCCTTCTTCACTCAAAGAGATGTTACTTCATAACTTGGATGTGGTTCGAGCCTTGAAGACAAAGGTCTTTGTTTGTGGTGTATTCCGGGAAACGTAGGGGGCAGAGGGCCTCTTCCACTTCATTGTCCTTTTGGTTGAGGAGCATTATCCGTTTGGCCTATGAGACAGCGGGACATAAGCCTCCTCAGAGAATTACCGCTCACTCAATTAGAGCTGTGGCCTCTTCTTGGGCCTTTAAGAAAAAGGCCTCTGTGGAGCAGATTTGTAAGGCGGCTACTTGGTCTTCCTTACATACTTTTGCAAAATGTTACAAATTTAATGTTTTTGCTTTGGCGGAAGCTGTTTTTGGGAGGTTTTGGGAGGTTCTACAGGCTGTTGTGTCCTCAGTATAGGGTCCGCCTCCTTTTACCCTCCCATTTTTTTCATTCAGTGTCCTCTAGAGCTTGGGTATTTGTTCCCACAAGTTATGAATGAAGCTGTGAACTCTCCTCCCATTAAGATGGAAAACATAAATTATGCTTACCTGATAATTTAATTTCCATCTGTGGGAGGAGAGTCCACTGCTCCCGCCTGATTGCTCTGATGGACGGACCTACATTTAATTTTATTCTTCTGGCACCATTTATACCCTGATATTTCTCCTACTGTTTCTTGTTCCCTTGGCAGAATGACTGGTGATGAAGGAATGGGGGAGGTATGTAAGCCTTTGGCTTGGGTGTCTTTGCCTCCTCCTGGTGGCCAGGTTCTTAATTCCCACAAGTAATGAATGAAGCCATGGACTCTCCTCCTACAGATGGAAATTAAATTATCAGGTAAGCATAATTTATGCTTTTCCCACTTTTTTTCATTATTGACTTCTATCAGGGAACAGTTTATTGCACGCGCAGTATTGTACGTTCGACTTTTTGCATGTGTCAGGTTAGCGTGGAGCAGTACTTTCTTACTTTCAACTTATAATACCAGCTCAACCCGACGCACACAAAACGTTTTCTTCTAGAGGTTAGCAATCTAGCGAAAGCACTAATTAGCGCTCCGCTTGTAATCTGGTCCTATATGTTCTGTGGCTATGCTATTAGTGTGCACAATACTATAATATATGCTCCTCTAGGTATATACCTTTAATGCATATTACTCTGCATTATTTAATTCCAAATGCAGTTGTGCAGGATTTCTCTGTATTTTAGTACAACAGTGGAGATCCTTTAGAGTTAAAATCTATTGGTATCTCTTTTATACCTAAGTTATGTGTAATTTATATCTATGCACAAAGGTTCTATCATGCAGATACTGACCATTGATCATATACAGTGGAAATCCTTTAGAGATAAGATCTATTGGTATCTCTTTTATACCTATTGTGGATCAGATTACAAGTTGAGCGCAAAATATTGTTTCTGCGAAAACAATATTTGCGCTCAACTTAGTAATACCAGCGCACGCAAATGTGCTCTGGTATAACTAGTGAGGTGCAATGTGAACATGACCTCACGTTCACAATGCACGTAAGCATTGCACTTACGAGATTGGGCTTCGATAGGCTCCACAGGCAGCAAGTTGTATGATGACTCCCTCTAGCCATGCACAGGCAAGTGGCTAAAAGAACAGCTATCACAATAAGAAACTGGACAATCCCTGCTAATTATAAGTTTATTGATGGATTCTTAGCCCAGAGGAAAGAAGATTAATATCAAATGCTTAGACTTAGATACTCCAACATCTGCCTATCAAAAATAGTTGTCTCTCACAAGGTGTAGTGACATAAAAAAATGGGTAGGTTTCAAACACATCAGAAGAAGAGCTTTTAAAAGCATAACCCCAAGATCACACAGAAGACTATGGTGACTGAAAACAGTGATCAATTTAAAAGGACATAAAACCCACCTTTCCATCTAAAGGGGAGGAGAGTCCACTGCTTCATTCATCACTTGTGGGAAATAATAACCTGGCCACCAGAAGGAGGCAAATACACTACAGCCAAAGGCTTAAATACCTCCCCCACTCCCCACATCCCCCAGTCATTCTTTGCCTTTCGTCACAGAAGGTTGGCAGAGAAGTGTCAGAAGATTCAGAGTAGTCTCTTATGGAGGGTAGTACTCTTCGGAATTGGACTGGAGTTTTAAGTAGTCCTGTCAGCCTCTCAGTGAGAGCATGGGTGAAAGTAAGAGTCCAGAGATGCAGGGGAAGTTCTTCTGCGAAACCATCCCGACTCATATTAACAGCTTCTTAAGCAATCAGTGTTGACAAGTTTTGCTGCCTGCTTTTATTCTCTCAATGTCAGGAGCAACGCTACTAACCTGTCACACTTGAAGGGTCGTGTTCCTGTTCCACATTGTTGATTCTGGTAAGATCTTTTCATTATGTATACATGTGATAACGCAAGAAGGCAGGGTCACAGTGTGACTCCTTTTATCTGTATAGAATCCAGGGTAATACCTTCGGAAGGGGGTTATGGAACAGGGGGGATTTTAATATACATAATAATGTTTATTGTGTTTTTTGCTGCACTTGTGTTAGATGAGGCTCTGTCAGTGTGGAACAGTTAGAGAGAGATTGAGGCGGGCTTTTTTGGCACGTCTCTCGCTCAGGGGCGGTCCTGCATGGCCTCAGTAACTTCCTCTTTCTCGACCTGTGTTTGGAGGAGACGAAAGCTGTTTCTTGTAGTCCGGGTCATAGGAGGTGGTGAGTGCCCCGGCCATTGGGATATAAAGGTGTCATTTAATCAATAATCAAGCCCGTAATAAAGGCGCAAGCTATGGAGGACTCTGATATGTTGAAGGATATTCCTTCCTTATCTAAACCTACTAACTGTATACTGTGAGGAGGTTCCGGTGGAACCACCATTACAGCTCTGTTCCATATGTTATGACATTATTACTACTTCCAAAAAGAATAAAGTATTTAGTACAACTAAGCAGTCTACCTCTGAGGGTTCTCCGTCCCGCGAGGTGCGTTCCCTACAAGCATTTCCGATTACACAAGCAGTTCCCCAGGGCACTACTAATCCTCCCGCGAGAGGGGCCCTTTGGCCTCCAGACTTCCTGGACCAGCACTTCCAGTTTGTGGCCCTTCCATTTGGTCTGGCGACGGCCCCAAGAGTATTTACAAAGGTTATGGGAGCTCTTCTCGCAGTAGCGAGAGCCAGAGGGATTGCAGAGGCTCCGTATCTGGACGATATCCTGGTCCAGGCTCCATCCTACAGTCTGGTGGATGATCATTCGAGAGCTCTCCTCCTTCTACTTCAATCCCACGGGTGGAAGATAAATTAAGGAAAGAGTTAATTGGTCCCCAGCAACAGGGTGGAGTTCCTGGGTACGATACTAGATTCTTCTGCGATGAAGATACAGGGAGTGCAGAATTATTAGGCAAGTTGTATTTTTGAGGATTAATTTTATTATTGAACAACAACCATGTTCTCAATGAACCCAAAAAACTCATTCATATCAAAGCTGAATAGTTTTGGAAGTATTTTTTAGTTTGTTTTTAGTTATAGCTATTTTAGGGGGATATCTGTGTGTGCAGGTGACTATTACTGTGCATAATTATTAGGCAACTTAACAAAAAACAAATATATACCCATTTCAATTATTTATTTTTACCAGTGAAACCAATATAACATCTCAACATTAACAAATATACATTTCTGACATTCAAAAACAAAACAAATCAGTGACCAATATAGCCACCTTTCTTTGCAAGGACACTCAAAAGCCTGCCATCCATGGATTCTGTCAGTGTTTTGATCTGTTCATCATCAACATTGCGTGCAGCAGCAACCACAGCCTCCCAGACAGAGAGGTTTACTGTTTTCCCTCCTTGTAAATCTCACATTTGATGATGGACCACAGGTTCTCAATGGGGTTCAGATCAGGTGAACAAGGAGGCCATGTCATTAGATTTTCTTCTTTTATACCCTTTCTTGCCAGCCACGCTGTGGAGTACTTGGACGCGTGTGATGGAGCATTGTCCTGCATGAAAATCATGTTTTTCTTGAAGGATGCAGACTTCTTCCTGTACCACTGCTTGAAGAAGGTGTCTTCCAGAAACTGGCAGTAGGACTGGGAGTTGAGCTTGACTCCATCCTCAACCCGAAAAGGCCCCACAAGCTCATCTTTGATGATACCAGCCCAAACCAGTACTCCACCTCCACCTTGCTGGCGTCTGAGTCGGACTGGAGCTCTCTGCCCTTTACCAATCCAGCCACGGGCCCATCCATCTGGCCCATCAAGACTCACTCTCATTTCATCAGTCCATAAAACCTTAGAAAAATCAGTCTTGAGATATTTCTTGGCCCAGTCTTGACGTTTCAGCTTGTGTTTCTTGTTCAGTGGTGGTCGTCTTTCAGCCTTTCTTACCTTGGCTATGTCTCTGAGTATTGCACACCTTGTGCTTTTGGGCACTCCAGTGATGTTGCAGCTCTGAAATATGGCCAAACTGGTGGCAAGTGGCATCTTGGCAGCTGCACGCTTGACTTTTCTCAGTTCATGGGCAGTTATTTTGCGCCTTGGTTTTTCCACACGCTTCTTGCGACCCTGTTGACTATTTTGAATGAAACGCTTGATTGTTCGATGATCACGCTTCAGAAGCTTTGCAATTTTAAGAGTGCTGCATCCCTCTGCAAGATATCTCACTATTTTTGACTTTTCTGAGCCTGTCAAGTCCTTCTTTTGACCCATTTTGCCAAAGGAAAGGAAGTTGCCTAATAATTATGCACACCTGATATAGGGTGTTGATGTCATTAGACCACACCCCTTCTCATTACAGCGATGCACATCACCTAATATGTTTAATTGGTAGTAGGCTTTCGAGCCTATACAGCTTGGAGTAAGACAACATGCATAAAGAGGATGATGTGGTCAAAATACTCATTTACCTAATAATTCTGCACTCCCTGTATTTCTGACGGACCAGAGACATTGCAAGCTTGCGTCCAACTGTCTAGCCCTGCAGACATCCTCCAGGACGTCTGTGGTCAGGTGTATGGAGGTAATCAGGCTCATGGTATCTAGCATAGATGTCATTCCATTCCCAAGGTTCCAGCTCAGACCTCTGCAGCTGTGTATGTTGAGAAAATTGAATGGCGATCATTCAGATTTGTCCCAACAGAGATCTCTGGACAGACCGGGAAGGGAGTCCCTGTCTTGGTGAACCCGACCGGGCCAGTTGTCCCAGGGGACTTCCTTCCTGGGAATTGTAACCACGGATGCGAGTCTATCAGGATTGAGAGCCGTTTGGGGTGCACAAAGCAGATTGATTCAAGAGGAATCGAGTCTACCTATAAATATTCTGGAACTTCGAGTGATATTCAACGCTCTGAAGGCTTTGCCCCCTCTGGGGTCGTCCCAGTTTATCAGATTCCAATCGGCAACATCACCTCGGTGGCTTACATAAACCCCCAGGGGGGGACAAGACGTTCCCTAGCAATGAGGGAAGTATCTCGGATTCTGGAATGGGCAGAGACTCACAATTTTTCACTCTCCGCGATCCACATTCCGGGTGTGGACAACTAGGAAGCGGATTTTTTGAGCAGACAGACGTTTCATCCAGGGGAATGGTCTCTCCACCCGAGATGTTTGCAGAGATCTGCAGCAGATGGGGGACGCCGGAAATAGATCTCATGGCGTCCAGACTCAAATGCAAACTACCCAGATACTGGTGGCGATCCAGGGATCCCCAGGCGGAACTGATAGACGCCTTGGCGGTACCCTGGGACTTCAACCTAATCTTCATATTTCCGCCATTGCCTCTGCTAACTCGAGTAGTGGCCCGCATCAAGCAGGAACAAGCTTCGGCTATTCTGATTGCTCCGTCGTGGCCGTGGAGGATGTGGTTTGCGGATCTAGTGGCGAAGTTGTCTTATCCGCCGCGGAAGTTACCTTGCCACAAGGATCTACTAGTTCAAGGTCCTTTTCTACATCAGAATCTCAATTCTCTGAGGCTGACTGTGTGGAGATTGAATGCCTAGTCTTAGCTAAAAGAGGTTTTTCGGAGAAAGTAATCGACACTCTCGTCCAGGACAGGAAGCCGGTCACTAGACCAGTGCTTGACAAATATGTTCAAAATCTAGGAGCCAGACCAAAAATCTAGGAGCCAGGTATTTTTCATGGTTTATGTATGTGTATATTTTATGTATATATATATATATATATTTATATATATATATACATACATACATATACACACACACACATATATATATATATGTATAGAAAGAGTAGTATAAAGGCGCACTATTTAGTCACAAATTAGATAAAAAGAAGATAGTAGCTAACCAAGGGATGCTGTCTAAACCCTTATAGCTATATCCCTTAAAATAATGCAAATATATTGGTAGAAACAATCAATAAACTCTCTAATTATACTTAAATTTTTGAGGAGCTATAGTAGAACAAGTGGGAGCAGTGACTATTTCCTATCTAATAAGTATCTGAATCAAGATCAAGATTAATTTAACATATAGACCTCTATTTAACAAAGTCTGCCGGACCTGGCTGAATGCTACAAGAGCTGCTGGTGCAACGCCGCCCCCTCCAGACTCACGGCCAATGGGCCGCCAGCAGGGAGGTTTCAATCAACCCGATCGTACTCGATCGGGTTGATTTCCGGCGATGTCTGTCCGCCTGCTCAGAGCAGGTCTTTGTGAACGCTGCTTCATAACTGCTGTTTCTGGCGAGTCTGAAGGCTTGCCAGAAACACGTGCCCAGAAGCTCACTACGGAGCTTGTTAAATGGGCGCCATAGTATAGAAATAAACACTTGTGTCCCACGAAATGCAATCACATCAATATCCTTTTCAAAGTTTTCTTCAGTTCAAAAACACAAATGAACAAATTAAAAGGACTACAGTCTGAATCAGGTGAAAATAAAGTCACTGTGTGTTTGATGCAAAATCCTTTTGTTAGTATCCACACATAAGTAATAAAGTGCCCACTTACTATTTGTTACCTCAATCGAATCAGGTAAGTATGATGTATCTTTAAAAAAGCTGGTCCTGTATACCGCAGATCCAATATCCGCTTCAATGCAGCCTGGGTATGGTGAAAGGATTCCTCCCTCTTTCGATGTTTATTCAAACCTTCCCTCTCAACGTCAAAGGGGGCCGGATATAGGGAGAAACACAAATACAAAACAATAGTGCAACACTGTGTGTGAAATGTACTTAATATTTATTGAACACTTTGGTTATAAATGCTTACATTGTAAGACCTCAATACATTATGAGGTATCAGTAAAACATAGTAAATTCCACAACCGGTGTCAGCACAGCATCATCCAAAGTAATATCCTTATATTGAGATCGTGAAAGTTATTTCCACCAACCACGAGAAAAATGGCATAGAAGCAAATGGTAAAACACAAACGCCTAGATTACGAGTTTTGCGTTAGAGGCTGTGCGGTGCTAACGAGCAGTTTATGCTCACCGCTCACTTACAGACAGCGCTGGTATTACGGGTTAACCCGGCGTTAACCGCAAAAAAGTGAGCGAAGAGCAAAATTTTGCTCCACATCTCAATTCAATATCAGCGCTGCTTACGTTAGCGGTGAGCTGTTAAAACGTGCTCGTGCACGATTTCCCCATAGGAATCAACAGGGAGAGCTGGCTGTAAAAAAAACTAACACCTGCAAAAAAAGCAGCGTAAAGCTCCTAACGCAGCCCCATTGATTTCTAGGGGGAAATACATTTTATGTCTACACCTAACACTCTAACATGAACCCCAAGTCTAAACACCCCTAATCTTACACTTATTAACCCCTAATCTGCCGCCCCTGACATCGCTGACACCTACATTATATTATTAACCCCTAATCTGCCGCTCCGGACACTGCCGTCACCTACATTATACTTATGAACCCCGAATCTGCTGCCCCCAACATCGCAGACACTTACATTATATTTATTAACCCCTAATCTGCCGCCCCCAATATCGCCGCAAAATAACTACACTTATTAACCCCTAATCTGCCGCCCCCAACGTCGCCACCACTATAATAAACATATTAACCCCTAAACCTAAGTCTAACCCTAACTTAAATATAATTTAAATAAATCTAAATAAAATTACTATCATTAACTAAATAATTCCTATTTAAAACTAAATACCTATAAAATAAACCCTAAGATAGCTACAATATAACTAATAGTTACATTGTAGCTAGCTTAGGGTTTATTTTTATTTTACAGGCAAGTTTGTATTTATTTTAACTAGGTAGAATAGTTATTAAATAGTTATTAACTATTTAATAACTACCTAGTTAAAATAAAGACAAATTTACCTGTAAAATAAAACCTAACCTACGTTACAATTACACCTAACACTACACTACAATTAAATTAATTACCTAAATTAAATACAATTAATTAGAATTAAATAAAATTATCTAAAGTACAAAAAACCCCACTAAATTATTGAAAATAATAAAGAAATTAAAAGATTTTTAAACTAATTACACCTAATTTTATCCCCCTAACAAAATAAAAAAGCCCCCCCAAAATAAAAAAAATACCCTACACTAAATTACAAAAAGCCCTTAAAAGGGCCTTTTGCGGGGCATTGCCCCAAAGTAATCAGCTCTTTTACCTGAAAAAAAATTACAATCCCCCCCCAACATTAAAACCCACCAACCACACAACCAACCCTACTCTAAAACCCACCCAATACCCCCTTAAAAAACCTAACACTAACCCCTTGAAGATCACCTTACCGGGAGATGTCTTCACCCAACTGGGCAGAAGTGGTCCTCCAGACGGGCAGAAGTCTTCATCCAGACGGCATCTTCTATCTTCATCCATCTGGCGCGGAGCGGGTCCATCTTCATGACATCCGGCGCAGAGCATCCTCTTCTTACCACGGCCGACGACTGAATGAAGGTTCCTTTAAATGACGTCATCCAAGATGGCGTCCCTTCAATTCCGATTAGCTGATAGAATTCTATCAGCCAATCGGAATTAAGGTAGAAAAAATCCTATTGGCAGATGCAATCAGCCAATAGGATTGAACTGGCATTCTATTGGCTGATTGGAACAGCCAATAGAATGCCAGCTCAATCGTATTGGCTGATTGGATCAGCCAATAGGATTTTTCTTACCTTAATTCCGATTGGCTGATAGAATCCTATCAGCCAATCGGAATTCAAGGGACGCCATCTTGGATGACATAATTTAAAGGAACTTTCATTCAGTGTTAGGATGTCGATGGAAGAGGATGGCTCCGCGTCGGCTGGATTGAAGATGGACCCGCTCCGCTCCGGATGGAAGAAGATAGAAGATGCCGCCTGGATGAAGCCTACTGCCGGTCTGGATGTCCTCTTCTGCCCGGAAAGGATGAAGACTTCTGCCGGTCTGGAGGTCCACTTGTGCCCGGGTGGGTGAAGTCGTCTCAAGGTAGGGTGATCTTCAGGGGGTAGTGTTAGTTTTTTTTTAAGGAGGGTTTGGATGGGTTTTAGAGTAGGGATGGGTGTGTGGATGGTGGGTTTTAATGTTGGGAGGGTTGTATTTCTTTTTTTCCAGGTAAAAGAGATGATTACTTTGGGGCAATGCCCCGCAAAAGGCCCTTTTAAGGGCTATTTGTAATTTAGTATAGGGTAGGGAATTTTATTATTTTGGGGGGCTTTTTATTTTATTAGGGGGCTTAGATTAGGTGTAATTAGTTTAAAATTCTTGTAATTCTTGTTTTTTATTTTCTGTATTTTAGTGGGGGGGGGGTTTGTTCTTTAGTTAATTTTATTTAATTGTAATTAGTTTTATTTAATTGTAGTTAATTTATGTAATTATTTTAATGATAGTGTAGTGTTAGGTGTAATTGTAACTTAGGTTAGGTTTTATTTTACAGGTAAATTTGTCTTTATTTTAACTAGGTAGTTATTAAATAGTTAATAACTATTTAATAACTATTGTACCTAGTTAAAATAAATACAAACTTGCCTGTAAAATAAAAATAAACCCTAAGCTAGCTACAATGTAACTATTAGTTATATTGTAGCTATCTTATGGTTTATTTTATAGGTAAGTATTTAGTTTTAAATAGGAATTATTTAGTTAATTGTAGTAATTTTATTTAGATTTATTTAAATTATATTTAAGTTAGGGGGGTTTGGGTTAGGGTTAGACTTAGGTTTAGGGGTTAATACATTTAATATAGTGGCGGCGACGTTGGGGGCGGCAGATTAGGGATTAATAAATGTAGTAATACCGGCACTATGCAAGTCCCATTGAAAATATAGGATACGCAATTGACGTAAGTGGATTTGCGGTATTTCCGAGTCTGGCCAAAAAAGTGAGCGGTACACCTGTACCTGCAAGACTCGTAATACCAGCGGGCGTTTAAAAGCAGTGTTGGGACCGGCCAACGCTGCTTTTTAACCCTAACGCACAACTCGTAATCTAGGCCAAAGTCTGTTTGAAATTCTCCTCAGGAGAATTTCAAACAGACTTTGTGTTTTACCATTTGCTTCTATGCCATTTTTCTTGTGGTTGGTGGAAATAACTTTCACAATCTCAATATAAGGATAATACTTTGGATGATGCTGTGCTGACACCGGTTGTGGATTTTACTATGTTTTACTGATACCTCATAATGTATTGCGATCGTACAATGTAAGCATTTATAACCTAAGTGTTCAATAAATATTATGTACATTTCACACACAGTGTTGCACTATTGTTTTGTATTTGTGTTTCTCCCTATATCCGGCCCCCTTTGACGTTGAGAGGGAAGGTTTGAATAAACATCGAAAGAGGGAGGAATCCTTTCACCATACCCAGGCTGCATTGAAGCGGATATTGGATCTGCGGTATACAGGACCAGCTTTTTTAAAGATACATCATACTTACCTGATTCGATTGAGGTAACAAATAGTAAGTGGGCACTTTATTACTTATGTGTAGATACTAACAAAAGGATTTTGCATCAAACACACAGTGACTTTATTTTCACCTGATTCAGACTGTAGTCCTTTTAATTTGTTCATTTGTGTTTTTGAACTGAAGAAAACTTTGAAAAGGACATTGATGTGATTGCATTTCGTGGGACAAAAGTGTTTATTTCTATACTATATGTTATATTAATCTTGATCTTGATTCAGATACTTATTAGATAGGAAATAGTCACTGCTCCCACTTGTTCTACTATAGCTCCTCAAAAATGGAAGTATAATTAGAGAGTTTATTGATTGTTTCTACCAATATATTTGCATTATTTTAAGGGATATAGCTATAAGGGTTTAGACAGCATCCCTTGGTTAGCTACTATCTTCTTTTTATCTTATTTGTGACTAAATAGTGCGCCTTTATACTACTCTTTCTATACATTTCTTTCAACTATATTGGACATTGGACATTTTTGGGTGGGGACCTAACTATTGCCTTATGTCCAGGTATTGGGCTGCCTATTTATAGCTTCTTGATATCATATTATTTGCCTCAGGGTTATACACCTAGCGCTGACTGTATTTTCTCTTGAGATATATATATATATATATATATATATATATATATATATACAATAAATATATATATATATATATATATATATATATATATTATATGTATTATACAGGGAGTGCAGAATTATTAGGCAAGTTGTATTTTTGAGGATTAATTTTATTATTGAACAACCATGTTCTCAATGAACCCAAAAAAAAATCATTAATATCAAAGCTGAATAGTTTTGAAAGTAGTTTTTAGTTTGTTTTTAGTTATAGCTATTTTAGGGGGATATCTGTGTGTGCAGGTGACTATTACTGTGCATAATTATTAGGCAACTTAACAAAAAACAAATATATACCCATTTCAATTATTTATTTTTACCAGTGAAACCAATATAACATCTCAACATTCACAAATATACATTTCTGACATTCAAAAACAAAACAAAAACAAATCAGTGACCAATATAGCCACCTTTCTTTGCAAGGACACCCAAAACCCTGCCATCCGTGGATTCTGTCAGTGTTTTGATCTGTTCACCATCAACATTGCGTGCAGCAGCAACCACAGCCTCCCAGACACTGTTCAGAGAGGTGTACTGTTTTCCCTCCTTGTAAATCTCACATTTGATGATGGACCACAGGTTCTCAATGGGGTTCAGATCAGGTGAACAAGGAGGCCATGTCATTAGATTTTCTTCTTTTATACCCTTTCTTGCCAGCCACGCTGTGGAGTACTTGGACGCGTGTGATGGAGCATTGTCCTGCATGAAAATCATGTTTTTCTTGAAGGATGCAGACTTCTTCCTGTACCACTGCTTGAAGAAGGTGTCTTCCAGAAACTGGCAGTAGGACTGGGAGTTGAGCTTGACTCCATCCTCAACCCGAAAAGGCCCCACAAGCTCATCTTTGATGATACCAGCCCAAACCAGTACTCCACCTCCACCTTGCTGGCGTCTGAGTCGGACTGGAGCTCTCTGCCCTTTACCAATCCAGCCACGGGCCCATCCATCTGGCCCATCAAGACTCACTCTCATTTCATCAGTCCATAAAACCTTAGAAAAATCAGTCTTGAGATATTTCTTGGCCCAGTCTTGACGTTTCAGCTTGTGTGTCTTGTTCAGTGGTGGTTGTCTTTCAGCCTTTCTTACCTTGGCTATGTCTCTGAGTATTGCACACCTTGTGCTTTTGGGCACTCCAGTGATGTTGCATCTCTGAAATATGGCCAAACTGGTGGCAAGTGGCATCTTGGCAGCTGCACGCTTGACTTTTCTCAGTTCATGGGCAGTTATTTTGCGCCTTGGTTTTTCCACACGCTTCTTGCGACCCTGTTGACTATTTTGAATGAAACGCTTGATTGTTCGATGATCACGCTTCAGAAGCTTTGCAATTTTAAGAGTGCTGCATCCCTCTGCAAGATATCTCACTATTTTTGACTTTTCTGAGCCTGTCAAGTCCTTCTTTTGACCCATTTTGCCAAAGGAAAGGAAGTTGCCTAATAATTATGCACACCTGATATAGGGTGTTGATGTCATTAGACCACACCCCTTCTCATTACAGAGATGCACATCACCTAATATGCTTAATTGGTAGTAGGCTTTCGAGCCTATACAGCTTGGAGTAAGACAACATGCATAAAGAGGATGATGTGGTCAAAATACTAATTTGCCTAATAATTCTGCACTCTCTGTATGTATATATATATATATATATATATATATATATATATATATATAAATATATATATATATATATATATATGTATTTTCATTATTTGATTTGCCCTATTTTCTTCCAATTTTTCATGTGTTTTTCTGCTGCAAATCAAATAATGAACAAAGGGAATAACCCAATAGGGGGCGCTACTAAGAACGGTGTAGAATATATATGTAGGCCCACGTGACCATATATGGATGTTTCAGACAAACAATCAACAAAGTACTAATATAACATAGATACAATGTAAGTGTGTGTATTCACAATATTATACCCAATCCTAGATCAGGATGATAGACAAATATACAAAGTCCAGGATAACCCAATCTGGTATAGGTATCTGTCTTCTATTGGACTGGAGGCAGCACTCGATCTTCACCCTCCAAAGGTTATAAATCTAAAATCAAACACAGGAAAGAGGCGCCGTATGTGTGAATCTGAAGAAGCCAACGACAAATATAAGACATGTGCAGGGTACTCACAATGTGAAAAGGCACTCCAATGTGCCTATAGGGGCAGGCTGGTATTCACAGCAAACCAGCTGGCTGAACCGGCTAACCAGGATACCCAAGGTAGAGGACTCTATGTCTTGATGGACTGTGTATACTGGATCCAGCAATGTGGGAACAGGAGAAGGTGTCCCACATCAGACCGGTCCTATACTAACCAGTTTCCACACTGCAGCAAGTCATGTCTACACAGTGTCCCTGTGACACTGTGTAGACATGACTTGCTGCAGTGTGGAAACTGGTTAGTATAGGACCGGTCTGATGTGGGACACCTTCTCCTGTTCCCACATTGCTGGATCCAGTATACACAGTCCATCAAGACATAGAGTCCTCTACCTTGGGTATCCTGGTTAGCCGGTTCAGCCAGCTGGTTTGCTGTGAATACCAGCCTGCCCCTATAGGCACATTGGAGTGCCTTTTCACATTGTGAGTACCCTGCACATGTCTTATATTTGTCGTTGGCTTCTTCAGATTCACACATACGGCGCCTCTTTCCTGTGTTTGATTTTAAATCAAATAATGAAAGTACATTGCAAAGTGTGTTTTTTAAACACACAATGATGAATGTTTATTTCTTTTTTTAACAACAAACTTTGGTATGTACTTTCATTTTTTGATTAGCCCAACCTTCCTCCAATTTTCCTGTGTTTTTTCCCCACTGCTTAGAAATGCTGGAATGTATTGGCAGATATACATGAGCTCCTGCAGTGATGCAGCAATCACTGTGTAGAATGTTGCATTCCATCATTTGGTAGTGAAAAAACACTTGAAAAATTGGAGGAAAATAAGGCAAATCAAATTATGAAAATCCAATGCAAATTGTGCAATTCCTTTAGAAAATGTCACATGTGATCTTTATCATAATGAGAATCCCTTTATATCATAGCTATCATCACAATAGCACTATAACATGGGGCCCTCAGAGAGATACAAACTTCTCTTGCAAGTCATGTGAATTTTTTTTGTGTGTGTCTGTGTAAAAAGCAAAAAGCATTTACTCAGCTGTAGAGCAATTCTGCTTACAAGAAATAACATACAAAATTCCCCTTTTTTGAAAGATAAATCCTTCTATTATGTCTAATATTATAGTTTGGAAGAGTTTGCAGTCTGACTGCTATTGTTAGCAATTTATATTTCCCTCGACTTTGGACTTTGTAGTTGTAGCAGCAATGATACTCTGCAGGAAGGATCAATTTTAAGCCATTAACTGCACCTGATCCACATACATATAAACAGGCACCAGTGGCGTATTTAGGTTTTGTGCTGCCCCAGGCACTCAAAATTCTGCTGTCCCCCCCCCCCCCCAAAGGTTTTAGGTCTTTTTTTCCCCTTAATATTTTGTCAGTGTGTAAAATGTTTTTGTTTGCTTGTTTTTATCATAACAATTCAAAAGAAAATGGGCTAGCAAAACACTTGTATACAGGTGGGTTGAATTGCATGCATCTCATACCATTTTCTCCCTGAGAGAAGGGAGAGAGAAGAAGGAGAGGGGAGAAAAGGAAGGGAGAGAGAGAGGGAAGAGAAAAGTGGGGAGGGAGATGAGAAAAGGGGGAGGGAAAGAATGGAGTGAAAGAAGAGATCAGGGAAGGGAGTTGAGAGAAAGAAGGGAGGGAGGGAGGGAAAGAAGGGAGGAATGGAGGGAAAGAAAGAAGGAAGGGAGTTGAGGGAGGAAGGGAGTTGAGGGTGGAAGGGAGTTGAGAGAGGAAGGGAGAAAGGGAAAGAAGAGAGAGAAGAGAAAGGGAGGGAAAGAAGAATACACTTTGAAACAATCACTGCCCTTCACATGCAACAACATACAGTAATTACCATCATTCAAGTAATCAAACTTTTTAAGTGTCCATTTACTATTTACTCCATGGGTTCATGAATGCAGAGAAAGCTAGCTATTAGAGTTTATGACTAGACATCACAAGCTGATCTAAGCAGTGCACAGACGCATCCAGTCTGTTAGTTACTAAGACCTGCAATAAGCACTGCACTCGCAGACCCACCACAGCTGACAAGGGAAGGCGGCATATCAACACAAGGTCTTCTCCTCCAGCCACACCTTGACTATCCCGGGCAAGTTTCTCACCAAGAACGCTTCCACTGCAAAAATGCTGGATGCTCTAAATGAAGCAACGGTTTAAAGGAGCACTGCCTGCGAAGAGCGACCTTAATCAGTGCACGTGCCTTGTCTTCTCTGTAAAAGCCTGTACTTTATTGCTCACTGTCCTGTGTGCTGGCTTTTAGAGAGAGGATAGGGCAGATGTGCTGTCCATTCCAAATCTGCTGCCCTAGGCACCGGTCTTGTTAGCCTAGGTCATAATACGCCCCTGACAGGCACTAATCTGTGCCTGAAATTATCTGCACACATGAAGTGACGTTGAGCAGTTTCCATGCCAGAGATTATGCCATAATCTCTGGCATGGAAACTGCTCAACATCACTTCATGTGTGAGAGTTGTTTTGGACATGACTGTGAAGCACTCTGAACCACTGATGTGATCAGCAAACAAAGGCCTGAAAGGACCAGCAGCCAAATTTCCCCCCAGGGATTAATGGAGAAGCAACCTCTGGCTCAGATTAGGTTATTTCACTCGCCCCCGAAACAACATGCACAATACAATATACAACGCACCCTTCTGGTCGCTGACTGAGAGCTCCTCTTTTGCTACAGCCGCATATAAAATTCCCCATCAAGCTGCTCTCTGCCATTCACCCCCCGGCGCCCTTAATCCTGCTTGCGTCTTGCGGTCCTGTATTCTTGCCTCCAAATAGACGCCATGTGCAGTAACCCTCCAGCGCCGCCTTCTTAAATTAGATTTTAATAGAAAGGACGTACGTATGCGTAGTAGTACCCTCTGCACCACTTACATTGCATTTCGCATCGCCAGGCGCAACGGAAAGTAAAATTAATCAGGAGGCTGGCGGAGGACCGAGGGCAGTGTGGCGGTGGTAAAAGGGACAATAGGGACTGATAAGGAGAATATAAATAAGGCGTCAGACACAATTTTGTAGACTCCAGTGGTGCCCAGGCGCCTGGGATAATCGAGCTCTGCACTAGATGTATCTACCACAAGGTGTGGAGGACCTTCTTGTCCTGGTGTGAGGAACGAGGATACCCATGGCACAAGGTCAATGTATCCAGGATTTAGGCCTTTCTCCAGGATGGTCTGGATAAGGGTCTTGCCACCAGTTCCCTAAGAAGACAGATCTCGGTTTTATCGTTACTCTTGCATAAGAAGCTTGCGGAGCTTCCTGACATTGAGTCCTTTGTTCAGGCTCTGGTTAGGATTAGACCGGTCTTCAGGAATCCGGCTCCTCCCTGGAGCTTAAATTTGGTGCTTACGGTCTTGCAGAGGGCTCCGTTTGAGCCTATGCATGCCCTGGACATTAAGATTCTCTCATGGAATTTCCTGTTGTTATTGGTTATTGCATCGGCACGCAGAGTTTCTGAGTTGGCGGCCTTACAATTTGAGCCCCCTTACTTGGTTTTTCATGCTGACAAAGCCGTTCTGCGAACCGGTTTAGGATTTCTTCCCAAGGTAATGTTGTGTCGTAACATTAACCAGGAAATAGTGGTTCCTTCCTTCTGTCGTAACCCTACCTCTTCGATGGCCTTGAACTTTTATCTTCAAGCCACGAAGGAGTTTAGACAGACGTTGTCTTTATTTGTTGTATATCTGGAAGGCGCAGGAGGCAGAGGGCCTCTGCAACTTCTCTATCTTTTTGGTTGAGAAGTATGATCCGTCATTTTCCGTCTGGAAATGAAGGGGTACTGAACATTGTTATGATGAATATCATTCATGCACAAAAACGGGGGGAGCATTTATTGTATGTGTGCAGAATGCCACAAAAATACCACAAATGTTAGGTATCCCTAAATGATCCAGTTAAAAATATAGCTCTTAAACAATCCAATTATGCAAACAATTCCCTGTGTGATGCAATAAACTATCAACTATAAACAAGGGACAGTAAGATAACCAGAGGGAATGGTTTAGCACAAACAACACTATCTTTTACTCAATTTTTCCTCTCCTCTTTGATTGATTTATTGCATTGAATATACTTTTTCAAATGATGCACAAGTCAATTTAAATGCTCTTGCACTAATTAGTCATTATATGGTTAACTGAGTGAGAGCATATGGTTTTGATCAATTTTGCATCTAAGCCAATGGGCTTCATTCTCTGTTCTTAAATATCAGAGCAAAGCACAGCACTATAGGCTATGACTATGGCTTGTTAGCCAAAACGCGTAAGCCAAAGTGCTGCGTTCACCCTGAATGTTCCTGAGCTTCCTGTATCGTTTTATGATTAAATCTTTTTTATTGGTTTTCAAAAAAAAAAGCAATACATATTCCAGTCAAAACAAAACATGAATAAGTACAGTGTTTAGCCTTATTGTATCAGGAGGGAGAGTCCAACTATTCCCAAGGTTTATACAAAAGTCTAAACGGCCTCTATGATGTGGGGTTGATGATATTTATCGTCCTGGTCCTTGAGACTCCCCCTGACAGTAGATACCCTCTGTAGAGTTCCCGGGTTTGTGACCATTATCTCAGCATATGTGTAAAAGCTAGTGCCCACCTGAGGTTTCACAAAGGGAACACCCAGTCTTCCAAACCATTGACTGGTTATATGAATAAAATCAGATTCACATATCTTAAGTCTATCTTATAAAACTAATAAAACTGTAACAAGAACACACACCAAATAAGGGTTGGCATAATAACAGCAAAAAGATTTTCATCACTTCATCACTTTTCTTCACCGCCAAACTATATGAAACTGCAGTGTAGTTATGGTCTCACACTAATAGGCTGCCCATATTGTGGCTCTCCCGTCACGTCCCCCCCTCCTCTGCTCCAGATCCCCCATCTCCAACTACTGTGCTTTCCCCCTCCCTTCCCAACAACCAATAGTACCAAATCTTCTGGCATGTGTCAGAGGTGCCCTGTATGTGCGCGGCCGATTCATACATAGAGTAAATATATTTCTCCAACATAGGTGTGTCCGGTCCACGGCGTCATCCTTACTTGTGGGATATTCTCTTCCCCAACAGGAAATGGCAAAGAGCCCAGCAAATCTGGTCACATGATCCCTCCTAGGCTCCGCCTACCCCAGTCATTCTCTTTGCCGTTGTACAGGCAACATCTCCACGGAGATGGCTTACAGTTTTTTAGTGTTTAACTGTAGTTTTTATTATTCAATCAAGAGTTTGTTATTTTAAAATAGTGCTGGTATGTACTATTTACTCTGAAACAGAAAAGAGATGAAGATTTCTGTTTGTATGAGGAAAATGATTTTAGCAACCGTTACTAAAATCCATGGCTGTTCCACACAGGACTGTTGAGAGGAATTAACTTCAGTTGGGGGAACAGTGAGCAGTCTTTTGCTGCTTGAGGTATGACACATTCTAACAAGACGATGTAATGCTGGAAGCTGTCATTTTCCCTATGGGATCCGGTAAGCCATTTTATTCACACAGTAAATAAGGGCTTCACAAGGGCTTATTAAGACTGTAGACATTTTCTGGGCTAAATCGATCATATTTACACATATTTAGCCTTGAGGAATCATTTAATCTGGGTATTTTTTGTAAAATAATATCGGCAGGCACTGTTTTAGACACTTTATTCTATTGGGGCTTTCCCTAATCATAGTCAGAGCCTCATTTTCGCGCCGGTATGGCGCACTTGTTTTTGAGAACAGCATGACATGCAGCTGCATGTGTGTGGAGCTCTGATACATAGAAAAGTCTTTCTGAAGGCATTATTTGGTATCGTATTCCCCTTTGGGCTTGGTTGGGTCTCAGCAAAGCAGATTCCAGGGACTGTAAAGGGGTTAAATATAAAAACGGCTCCGGTTCCGTTATTTTAAGGGTTAAAGCTTCCAAATTTGGTGTGGTGTATGCTCAGTCAGTGGAATGGGGACTATACAGACTTGTCTCCGAAGATACAAGTAAATCAGAGGACCAGAGACTCACTCCGTTGGTGGCTGTCCCTGGACAACCTGTCGCAAGGGGTGACCTCCCGCAGACCAGAGTGGGTCATTGTCACGACCGACGCCAGTCTGATGGGCTGGGGCGCGGTCTGGGGATCCCTGAAAGCTCAGGGTCTTTGGTCTCGGGAAGAATCTCTTCTACCGATAAATATTCTGGAACTGAGAGCGATATTCAATGCTCTCAAGGCTTGGCCTCAGCTAGCGAGGGCCAAGTTCATACGGTTTCAATCAGACAACATGACGACTGTTGCGTACATCAACCATCAGGGGGGA
Source organism: Bombina bombina (assembly GCF_027579735.1). NCBI lineage: Eukaryota > Metazoa > Chordata > Amphibia > Anura > Bombinatoridae > Bombina > Bombina bombina. The sequence continues at coordinate 1,038,895,055 of NC_069502.1, forward strand.
ACAAGGAGTTCCCTGGCGATGGAAGAAGTGACCAAAATCATTCAATGGGCGGAGACTCGCTCCTGCCACCTGTCTGCAATCCACATCCCAGGAGTGGAAACTTGGGAAGCGGATTTTCTGATTCGTCAGACATTGCATCCGGGGGTGTGGGAACTCCATCCGGAAATCTTTGCCCAAATCACTCAACTGTGGGGCATTCCAGACATGGATCTGATGGCCTCTCGTCAGAACTTCAAGGTTCCTTGCTACGGGTCCAGATCCAGGGATCCCAAGGCGACTCTAGTAGATGCACTAGTAGCACCTTGGACCTTCAACCTAGCTTATGTATTCCCGCCGTTTCCTCTCATCCCCAGGCTGGTAGCCAGGATCAATCAGGAGAGGGCGTAGGTGATCTTGATAGCTCCTGCGTAACCACGCAGGACTTGGTAGGCAGATCTGGTGAATATGTCATCGGCTCCACCATGGAAGCTACCTTTGAGACGAGACCTTCTTGTTCAAGGTCCGTTCGAACATCCGAATCTGGTCCTACTCCAGCTGACTGCTTGGAGATTGAACGCTTGATCTTTTCAAAGCGAGGGTTCTCAGATTCTGTTATTGATACTCTTGTTCAGGCCAGAAAGCCTGTAACTAGAAAAATTTACCACAAAATATGGAAAAAATATATCTGTTGGTGTGAATCTAAAGGATTCCCTTGGGACAAGGTAAAGATTCCTAGGATTCTATCCTTTCTTCAAGAAGGATTGGAGAAAGGATTATCTGCAAGTTCCTTGAAGGGACAGATTTCTGCCTTGTCTGTGTTACTTCACAAAGAGCTGGCAGCTGTGCCAGATGTTCAAGCCTTTGTTCAGGCTCTGGTTAGAATCAAGCCTGTTTACAAACCTTTGACTCCTCCTTGGAGTCTCAACTTAGTTCTTTCAGTTCTTCAGGGGGTTCCGTTTGAACCCTTACATTCCGTTGATATTAAGTTATTATCTTGGAAAGTTTTGTTTTTGGCTGCAATTTCTTCCGCTAGAAGAGTTTCAGAATTATCTGCTCTGCAGTGTTCTCCTCCTTATCTGGTGTTCCATGCAGATAAGGTGGTTTTACGTACTAAACCTGGTTTTCTTCCAAAAGTTGTTTCTAACAAAAACATTAACCAGGAGATAGTCGTGCCTTCTTTGTGTCCGAAACCAGTTTCGAAGAAGGAACGTTTGTTGCACAATTTGGATGTTGTTCGCGCTCTAAAATTCTATTTAGATGCTACAAAGGATTTTAGACAAACATCTTCCTTGTTTGTTGTTTATTCTGGTAACAGGAGAGGTCAAAAAGCAACTTCTACCTCTCTCTCTTTTTGGATTAAAAGCATCATCAGATTGGCTTACGAGACTGCCGGACGGCAGCCTCCTGAAAGAATCACAGCTCATTCCACTAGGGCTGTGGCTTCCACATGGGCCTTCAAGAACGAGGCTTCTGTTGATCAGATATGTAGGGCAGCGACTTGGTCTTCACTGCACACTTTTACCAAATTTTACAAGTTTGATACTTTTGCTTCTTCTGAGGCTATTTTTTGGGAGAAAGGTTTTGCAAGCCGTGGTGCCTTCCATTTAGGTGACCTGATTTGCTCCCTCCCTTCATCCGTGTCCTAAAGCTTTGGTATTGGTTCCCACAAGTAAGGATGACGCCGTGGACCGGACACACCTATGTTGGAGAAAACAGAATTTATGTTTACCTGATAAATTACTTTCTCCAACGGTGTGTCCGGTCCACGGCCCGCCCTGGTTTTTTAATCAGGTCTGATAATTTATTTTCTTTAACTACAGTCACCACGGTATCATATGGTTTCTCCTATGCAAATATTCCTCCTTAACGTCGGTCGAATGACTGGGGTAGGCGGAGCCTAGGAGGGATCATGTGACCAGCTTTGCTGGGCTCTTTGCCATTTCCTGTTGGGGAAGAGAATATCCCACAAGTAAGGATGACGCCGTGGACCGGACACACCGTTGGAGAAAGTAATTTATCAGGTAAACATAAATTCTGTTTTATATTTGGCCATAATTTACGCCCACCCCGGTACCCCCGTCTTCCAGTATTTAGCAATGCTGACCCTAGTGACAGTGCACAATATCCTGGTGAAGGCATTAATATATTTATTGAGATTGGGAAAGATTTCGTGTAGGAGTGCATGTGTTATGTGGAGATGAATGTTTTCATCTAAAAGATCACTCAGCAGTTTGGAAAGATTCTCCCATATGGATTTCACCTTGGGACAGTCCCACCACATGTGTAGGTAAGTTCCCACCTCCTTACACCCTCTATAGCAGAATCTAGATCCCCCTCTAGTCATATGTGCCGTCCGGATAGGTGTTAAGTACCATCTGAAGGAGGTCTTAATGATATTTTCTCTAAGGTCTGCACTTAGTAATGATCTGCATGAGTCGTAGAACAACTCCTCCCAATCTTTCCTTTCTTTCTCCACTCCCAAATCTGCCTCCCATTTTAGTGTTAAAGGGGTTTTGGATTTAATTCTAGTCGCCTGTAAGTCAAGATAAATTAGCGAAATTGCATGTTTAGGTCTGTTGGAGGAAGTACACAATCTCTCCAAGTTTGTGGTGCTCCTGGAAACATAATTGGAAATATATGTGCAAATTGCTGAAGCTATTTGTAAGTATAAAAACCATTGAAGTGGTATCGGTTCAATTTTTTGGCTCAGTTGGGAATAAGATATGGGTGCCCCATTGTTCACCAGGTCTGCCACTCTATATAGTCCCTTATTCTCCCATTTATCTACCAATGGCCTATAGTCAGAGTTTAATATATATTTGAGAGGTATTTTCAGGGAATGTGTTGGAAATATGTTGTTAGGCCCTGTAGCGAAGTTCCACTCCTGCCTAGATATTCTAGTAATTAGAGAAAGTTGTGACCTCTCCTCCTTCCCCAGTCTCATGCCCCATATAATATCTTCTGGTGAATTGAGATTCCCCAACTCTGCCTCAAGGATCGGCCATAGAATGCTATTATCTTTCCTACCACGCAGGGAGATCTGTGGAAGTCTGGCTGCCGTGTAATAGTCCTGCAGATTAGGTAGTCCGACCCCACCCAACTGTCTATGTCTGGTAAGTAATTGAGATGGTACCCGGGCCTGTTTCTTATCCCTCAAAAAGGTGTGAAGGGCCTTTTGGATAGAGTCAAGGTCAGTTTTATTAACTTTTATTGGCAGGACCCTAAACAGATACAAAATCCTTGGGAGGATATTCATTTTGATAGACATCAGTCTCCCATACCACGAAAACTTGAAAGTTTGCCATTTGTTAAGGTCTGACCGAATTTTCTTAAACATTGGGAGATAGTTCTGTTTATGAAGGTTGGAGGAATGTGGTGTAAGATTTATCCCCAGGTATTTAATACTATGTTCAGACCATCTGAGTTCGAAATTAGTTTCAATATTTTTCATTGTATGTCTAGGAAGGTTAATGGGAAGGGCCTCGCACTTGTCCAGATTAATTTTATATCCCGAGATAGAGGAAAATTCATGAATTGTTTTATATAGGTTGGGCAGCGACAAAAGCGGTTTTGTGATTGTCAGCAAAATGTCATCCGCAAACAGAGTAATCTTATGGGTGTACCTCCCAATTTGTAAACCCGCTACCTCCGAATTATTCCTGATTGAAGCGGCAAGGGGTTCTATACATAGCGCGAATAATAGCAGCGAGAGAGGACAGCCCTGCCTGGTACCATTTTGAATTTGAATATCTGTGGACTGGTGTCCGATTGCCCTAACTCGTGCCGATGGATTAGAATAAACGTTGCGGATTGCTGTTTGGAATGGTCCATGTATTCCTCTTTTTTCTAAAACTGACCACATGTAACGCCAGTCCACTCTGTCGAATGCCTTCTCTGCATCCAGAGATAGGAGCAGAGAAGGCACTTTGTTGTCAGTCAAGTAGTCTGTCACCACCGTCATTCGTCGCACATTATCTGGCGCCTCCCTCCCCACCACGAATCCCACTTGGTCTGGGTGCACTAATTTCGGGATTATTTGTTTAAGTCTATTGGCTAACACCTTTGTGACAATTTTAATATCTTGATTTATTAACGAAATCGGTCTATAGTTATTACAAAATTTTAAATTTTTCCCTGGCTTTGGCAAAACAACAATCTTAGCTTGAAGCATCTCTACTGGTAGTTCGTGGCCTTCCATGACATAGTTAGCAAATTTAATAAGATGTGGGATTAGCACTGCTTTAAACATTTTATAGTACTCACCCGAGAACCCATCTGGTCCCGGTGCTTTCCCTGGTTTAAGGTCTTTAAGGACCGTCAATATTTCTCCCTGCGTGACTTTGGCATTAAGTAACTCTCGGTCCTCCTCGGAGATAACCTCCAGGTTTACCGAATCTAAGAATTTTTGTTGTGTTTGGTGGATATTATCATTATAGACTACTTTTTCCCCGTCATAAAGATCTCTATAATAGTTTGCGAATGTCTCTACAATTTCCCGTGGGTGTGATGTTAAGTGGCCCGATGCGGTTTGTAAGATTGGGATTGAGGATGCCTGGTGAGTGTCTCTAATCTTTTTGGCTAAATATTTCTCCGGCTTATTTGAGTAAAGAAAGTAAGCTGACTTCAGCCTATGAGCCGCTTTAATGGAATGCTCATTTAAGTATTTAGCTAGGGATTGTCTTTTAATCTGTAGTGAATGGAAAGTAGCTGTTGAACAGGTCCTTTTATGGGATTTTTCTAGTTCCTCTATCTCGGAATACAATTGTGAAACATGAGAATTTATTTTTTTCCTTAATATGTTTTTTTCTTTAATAAGTAATCCCCGGATCACTGACTTATGTGCTGCCCAAACAGTGATGGGGTTAGCAGTCGAATCTATGTTGATATTCCAGTATTCCTCTAATGCTTTCAATATGTCATTTTTGGTTTGGGGATTTTTGAGGCATGATGGGTCAAACGACCAGGATTGTGCCCTGTTTGGGTCTTTCAAGTCCCCTAGTTGAATTTGGGTTATGGAGTGATCTGACCACACGCATGTGTGGATATTTGCCGTTTAAGGAACCGGTTGTAAGATTTGGCTTATGTAGATGTAGTCCAGTTTGGTGTATGTTTTGTGGGCTGCAGAAAAAAATGTTGTGTCTGTGGTCAAACCGTGCAATGTTTTCCAAGAGTCAACAAGGGAGTGAGGGTTTAGTGAGTCTATAATGGATTTAGCCATGGTCTTAAGTCTCCCACGTTTTGTGGAGGTTATGTTAGAAGGCCTCTCTGTAATGTTTTGGATATCTAGGTTGAAATCTCCCGCCAATACCACCCGCATCTTAGACCAATTAGTCAACAAGTATGAGATGTCCCTAAAGAAAATATTCTGTTTCTCATTCGGAGCATACACGTTACAGAGCACCACATCCACTCCCTGTATCTGGCCTTGTACTAAAATATACCTGCCCTCCTTATCCGCTATTGTTTCCCTATGGACAAATAGCAGTGAATGGTGGATTAGAATGGAAACACCTTGCTTCTTTGTATTTGATGTGGCATGATAGTGTTGTGTGTATTCTCTTGACCAATATTTGGGGATAGAGGCGCCTATAAAATGGGTCTCCTGGAGGAACACAATGTTGGCATGTAGGTTCCTATACTGTGTGAGAGCTGTGCGTCTTTTAATATCTGAGTGTAAATCTCTCACATTATGTGAGAGCAAATTAACATTGGGGAGGGTCATCCTTGTGTGTAATGAGTATGGCCTATACTATAGTCGGGAGTGAGGGCCCCCCTTACCTGCTGTCTCGAGATTATTCCATGCGGGGGAGCAACGGAAGAGCCACATGTCCTATGAACCCCATTTCTCTCGTCCCCAGAGACATCAGAGTCTCCCCAACAGGGAGAGGCAATACAAGATGAATCTATCTGGCAAGGGATAGAGTGTGAATTGAAGTGAGCACAACCACTTATTTGAACCTTAAATTCAACAACATTAAACATGAAAATAAACATAAACCAAAAAACAAAATTATACTTATGCCTGGATCCCATCTCTTCCTGACAAGGGGGATTGAAGAGCAGAAAAGTATCTGAGTAAGATAAAAAGCATTAGAAAAGAGGGGAAGTGGAGAAGAGGTGGGGAAAAGAAACAGAGAGGGTGAAGCACACAGTCAGGAAGATGTCATGACAACTGATCATCTATTAAAGGCATTAGGTATAAATCAACAGATATTTGAAAAGTGTACAATATTACTAACTGACATTTTTAGCATTTATGCCCCTGTTTATAACCTAGGAGCAGAAGAGCAAAATAAACATAAAAAAGGATATGAGTAACATTAGTCCATGCGCACAATCTGTGCCCATATTCTTTGTTTGCAGGTGCCCTGAAGGATTCTGGATTCTCCAGGAGGCCCCCTCGACAGGAACCAGTTTATTTTGATAGTTATCTATTCGAAGACAACACCACCACTTTCCATTCAGTTATTGGTATAAAAAACTTCAGGTTTTAAATTTCTTGCCCCCTTTAGAGATTTTTGTCCATTTGTTCTTAGAAGGGGAGCTCCTCGGTTTTTCAAGGTTCGATGATGTTGCTAATGGCATGGTGTTGGAGAAGTCTGGTACATCCAAACCCAGTTGTTTGCACACTGAGGGTACCTCTTCAAGAGATCTAATGCTTGTGGATTTGCCGTCTTTTGACATTATGAGAGCAAACGGAAAACCCCAGCGGTATGGTATTGAGTGTTTTCTAAGGAGGGCTGTGAGTGGTCTTAGGGTGCTGCGGCGTTGTAGGGTGCGCAAGCAGAGGTCCTGATAAAACTGTATCACGTTCCCCTGGAATTTAAAAGTAGGGTTTTGGCGTGCTGCTTGTAGAATTCTTTCCTTCTCAGGGAAACGTAGGAATTTGACAATTATGTCTCTAGGCGGTAGCTCATCGTTGGGTTTGGCCCTGAGGGCCCTATGGGCTCTCTCTATTTGAAAGGATTCTTCTGTCGTATCTCCTGTTATTGCGTGGAATAGTTGTAGTAGATAAGGATTTAAATCTTTATTTAAGATAGATTCTGGGATTCCCTTGAGACGTACATTACACCTCCTGGACCGATTCTGTAGGTCCTCCATTTTTTCTTGGAGATCTTGAATTTCTTGCTGTTGTGAGCTGATAGATTGTGAGAGAGTGGAAACATCTTCAGATATTTCCTCCTGATTAGTTTCCAGGGTGTCCACTCTGTTACCGATTTCTGTGATGTCATCTTTTATCTCTTTTAAACTTGCAGTCACTGAGGAGTGAAGATTATCTATCTTGTTCCATAATTTTTCAAAGTTTGTGTCTATATCTTTTTTAGATACTAATAATTGTAGGTCTGCTTTTGTAGCAGGGATCTGTTCAGCTGGGGTTAAACCCCGAGGTTCCCCATCTATCTCATCCTCCACTTCTGACTCCATATTGTCAGGAATCTTGTTTACCTTTGATGTTTTAAAAAAAGTGTCCATAGCTGCCGTTTTGGTGGGTCTGTCTGGCTTGCCTGCCTTTCTGGTGGACATTGTAAATCTGTGTTTTCTATATCCTATGAATCTCACAGGTTGTGGAAAAGAGAGAGAAGGGAGTCAGTACCGACTGTGCACAAATCGTCGTTATGTCACAGTGTCTGACTGTATTTTTTTACTGCTGGGGGATAATGGGCTGCCGAATGTCTCAAACTCTTCCTCCACTTCCCCTTCTAACTGATTCTGTAGCCCAGTGCTGAATTAGGGCTTTTATGGGTACTGTTGTCTGAGCACTGCATCTAATGGCTCCTTCGCCTTGACCCCACGCACTATCTTTTAGGAGAGTCTAAACTTATTATACCTCTGTCTTATTGTGCTGTGTGTCTTTGTATAGGCCCTTATTGTTCCGCCGTAATTTAGGCCCTGTTGCGCACTTTTAATTTAGCTGCGTTATTAGCCGCCACCTCACAGCCCCCATGTATTCCTATTAAACATTTTTACTTAGAGGTTTCCTCCCGCCCGTTGTCACCAGACCTCTGATATTGGGGTGAGAATAAGACTGGCATCTCCCTCTGATTCTACCTTGATGGCTAGCTGTGAAGTTATTTACCTCCAAGGTAATGCCGGATCAGTGTTCCTATGTTCGGTTCTCTGCCTCTTTCATCAGAGTAATAGTCTCCGGTTTTCCTCGTTACTCAGTAACTGCACCGCTTTCATGTCTGGATGTCATAAAGTCTTTGCCTGCACATTTACATTTGAATACCATGCGGGTTTTGTCACCGCCGCGGGCCTTAGTTAACTGCTCCCAGGCGAGTCCAGCGCTGCGCTCACTATTATGATCCGAGTTAAAGAAACACAGTCACTCAGCTTTCAGAGCGTCTTTCCACCTTTTTGGTGCCTAACTTTCGCATTGTACATCACAGTAATGCCTAATTACATTTCCTGACTGCACGGAGCTCTTCACCTAAGCCTCCATCTTAGAGCTCAGTCAGGCTCCGCCTCTTCCTGTATCGTTTTAAAGGGACACACAATCAAAAATAAACTTTAATTATTCAGATAGAGCATGCCATTTTAAACAACTTTCCAAATAACTTTCATTAACAAAATGGGCACAGTCTTTTTATATTTAAACTTTTTGAGTCACCAGCTCCCACTGAGCATGTGCAAGAATAAGTGTGTATGCATTTGTGAATGGCTGATGACTGTCACATGGTACGTGTATGCATTTTTGATTGGCTGATGGATGTCACATGAGGGAGTGGAAATAGACATGTTTTAAAATTGTCAGAAAAAAAATCTACTACTCATTTAAGTTCAGACTAAGTGCTATTGCATTGTCTTGTAATCTTGCATTTGTTGATTATGCAAATCTACTGTGTTGACTGGTCGTTTAAGGATTTACAATAAAATTGGTTTATTTTATACTGGATGGTGTGGATCATATTTCTTTGAACAGGGGGACTCCGATTTGTTCCTACTGCCTATATCAATTTATCTGATCCCAGAACCAGGATTTATCAGACTCTATTACACATAATGGTTAATTATGCAGAAACAATATGTTGTATGAGAAAGAATGACATTAAAGCATTGGCAGTGACAGCATAGTCATGAGACCAAAAAACAGAGGTGCCCTTGTTTTATTGGAATATGTCTACTCTCAGAAAGAACTCCTCCAACGCCTGAAGAAAACACATATCATTATCTATCTACAACAATTTTAAACAACAAACCATTCTAGGTGAAACAAAGTCTGCTGGATATATAAATGAATATATATATATATATATATATATATATATACAGTTGTGCTCATAAGTTTACATACCCTGGTAGAATTTGATTTCTTGGCCATTTTTCAGAGAATATGAATAATAGCACAAAAAACTTTCTTTCACTCATGGTTAGTGTTTGGCTGAAGCCATTTATTATCAGTCAACTGTGTTTACTCTTTGTAAATCATAATGAAAACAGAAACTACCCAAATGACCCTGATCAAAAGTTTACATACCCTGGTGATTTTGGCCTGATAACATGCACACAAGTTGACACAAAGGGGTTTGAATGGCTATTAAAGGTAACTATCCTCACCTGTGGTCTGTTTGCTTGTAATTGGTGTGTGCTTGTATAAAAGGTTAATGAGTTTTTGGACTCCTGACAGACCCTTGCATCTTTCATCCAGTGCTGCACTGACGTTTCTGGATTCTGAGTCATGGGGAAAGCAAAGGAATTGTCAAAGGATCTGTGGGAAAAGGTAGTTGAACTGTATAAAACAGGAACGGGATATAAAAAAGATATCCAAGGAATTGAGAATGCAAATCAGCAGCGTTCAAACTCTAATCAAGAACTGGAAAATGAGAGGTTCTGTTTGATAACATACTGCATTCATCTTGCCATTAATTATGACCAAATTTCCTGTGCCTTTGTAGCTCACACATCCCAAAAACATCAGTGGTCCACCTCCGTGTTTCACAGTAGGAATGGTGTACCTTTCATCATAGGCCTTGTTGACTCCTCTCCAAATGTAGTGTTTATGGTTGTGACCAAAAAGCTCAATTTTGGTCTCATCACTCCAAATGACTTTGTGCCAGAAGGTTTGAGGCTTGTCTCTGTGCTGTTTGGTGTATTGTAAGCGGGATACTTTGTGGCATTTGCTTAGTAATGGCTTTCTTCTGGCGACTCGACCATGCAGCCCATCTTTCTTCAAGTGCCTCCTTATTGTGCATCTTGAAACAGCTACACCACATGTTTTCAGAGAGTCCTGTATTTTACCTGAAGTTATTTGTGGGTTTGTCTTTGCATCCCGAACAATTTTCCTGGCAGTTGTAGCTGAAATTGTAGTTGGTCTACCTGACCGTGGTTTGGTTTCAACAGAACCCCTCATTTTCCACTTCTTGATTAGAGTTTGAACACTGCTGATTTGCATTCTCAATTCCTTGGATATCTTTTTATATCCCTTTCCTATTTTATACAGTTCAACTACCTTTTCCCGCAGATCCTTTGACCATTCTTTTGCTTTCCCCATGACTCAGAATCCAGAAACGTCAGTGCAGCACTGGATGAAAGATGCAAGGGTCTGTCAGGAGTCCAGAAACTCATTGACCTTTTATACACACACACTAATTACAAGCAAACAGATCACAGGTGAGGATGGTTACCTTTAATAGCCATTCAAGGTATAGATATATATTTTAAAAAAAACATAAGATTTAGTTAGAAATATTTATTTAAGAATAAATTTAATGTATTCTGATATGTGAATAACATTGGAATGTGAAATATTAATATTTCATGTTGGGTTAGCACACTTGGTTAAGCACGATCAGGTTTGCCCATGAATATGGGTCCACTTGCCATGCTCCATTGAAGTTTATGGAGGAATACATTCATGCGTTTGCCGTATTTGAAGTTCAGCTTTCTTTTACAAGATATGACGAGTCCACGGATTTCATCCTTACTTATGGGATATCGCCTCCTGGTTAGCAGGAGGAGGCAAAGAGCACCACAACAGAGCTGTATATATAGCTCCTCCCTTCCCTCCCACTCCAGTCATTCTCTTTGCCTGTGTTAGTGATAGGAAGAGGCAAAGTGAGTTGTTAGTTTAGATTCTTAAATAAAAAGTTTATTATTTTTAAATGGTACCAGTTTGTACTATTTTTCTCAGGGCTGGAGGTGAGGAAAAGGAACATCTTCATTGTGGGGGACAGCTTCATACTGCGTTCAGCAATTGAGGTATGTACAGTCATTTATTTCTGGGGAGACTGCAATATCTCAGAACAGACTGGCAATTATCCCCTGGACAGGGAAGGGGTAATCGTTTTGCACAGGGTCAAGTTATGTGCATAAGTATCCCCTTTTTTATTTGGATAATCAGTGGCCTAATGAAGGGTTAACCGGTGGCTATGTTTTATTATGGGCTTGACGCTGGGAAATTGTGGCATGGGCAGCAAAGTGTTTTAACTTTAACTTTGGCTAGTATAATTATGTGTTTTTACTGTGAGGGGGCACGTTGATGGTTCAGGGTACTTTTTGTACGATACCGACATGTTTATTTCCCATGCGGTTCTTTCTGTAGCCGGGGACTTTAGTTGCGCCCACGATGGGCGAGGCTTAGAATTTTGCACGCTCAGGCGCGCATTTTCTTTCCGGATCCTGTCTCTGAGCAGCATGTATCTAGGCTCCGGTGTGGCCTAAGTCGCTTGTGTTTACAATTATCACAAGCGGCCTTAGGAGCGCCGTTCAAGGCTATTCAGTGTTCGCTGGGTAGGTGCAAGGGGTTAATTTAGTCCTAAATCGATATGCATATTTACCGGGAAAAATACAGTAAAAGTTTTTCAAAGTGTTAGGGTGCTTCCAAATTACTGCAGGTTTATTGCGAAGCAGCAAACGCATATACGGTCTTAATTTTTAAAGAGACAGTACTCTTTCAGCAGTTTTTCTGAAAGTTTTGCTTGTTATCTTTATTTGTAATTTCAGTAAAAACAACCAATATTGCTATTGCTAGTTTTTTGTTTTGTGTCATGGTTGATCTTCAGGAAAGTACATGTTCTATGTTTAGATGGCAATGTGGAACCCCCTATTCCTTTTTGTCCCTCATGTACTGAGAGGGCTTTACAATTTGAAGAACAAATTTTCTTTAATGCAAGTGTATCTAAGGATATTTCTCAGCCTGAGGAGACTCAGGGTATGCTGTAACTTTCTTCCCAAGCGTCACAACCTTTAATGCCCACTCAAGCAACACCGTGTTCTTCTACGGCGTCAACTTCTTTCACTCTGCAGGATATGGCTGCAGTTATGTCATCCACTCTTACAGAAGTTTTATCTAAGTTGCAAGTTTTACAAGGCAAACGCAGTAGGACAGAGGCCCATGTGGTACCTGCGATTTCTGATGCTTTGATGGCTATCTCCGATGTACCCTCCCAGGGCTCTGAATTGGGGGGTAGGGAGGCCCTGTCTGAGGGGGAACTTTCTGACTCAGGAAGTGCTTTGCCCCCGACAGATTCGGACATCATGTCCTTCAGATTTAAGCTTGAACACCTCCGTCTTTTGCTGCGAGAGGTTTTGGTGACTCTTGACGACTGTGACTCTATTGTGGTCCCACCAGAAAAATTGAGTAAGATGGACAAATACTTAGAGGTCCCTTTTTATTCAGATGTGTTTACGGTTCCTAAGAGAATTTCGGAAATTATTACAAGGGAATGGGAAAGACCGGGTATCCCGTTCTCCCCTTCCCCTATTTTTAAGAAAATGTGCCCTATAGCTGACACCGTTCGGGACTCTTGGCAGACGGTCCCTAAGGTGGAGGGAGCTATTTCTACCCTCGCAAAGCGTATGACTATTCCTATTGTGGACAGTTGTGCTTTCAAAGACCCCATGGATAAAAAGTTGGAGGGTCTTCTCAAAAAACTCTATGTTCATCAGGGGTTTTTATTGCAACCGGCGGCCTGCATTGTAACAGTCACGACTGCGGCTGCTTTTTGGTTTGACGCTCTACAAGAGTCTCTTAGAACTGAGACCTCTTTAGAGGAAATACAGGACGGAATTAAGGCCCTTAAGCTGGCTAATTCTTTTATTACGGATGCTTCCTTTCAGATCGCCAAATTAGCGGCTTAGAGTTTGTGATTCTCCATCTTAGCCCGAAGAGCTCTATGGTTAAAGTCTTGGTCTGCAGATGTATCCTCTAAATCCAAGCTTTTGGCTATTCCTTTCAAGGGAAAGACCCTATTCGGGCCTGATTTGAAAGAAATCATTTCTGATATTACAGGAGGTAAGAGTCATCTCCTCCCTCAAGTCAAAACATCTAAGCAAAGGGGACGACGGAGTAATTTTTGTTCCTTTCGTAATTTCAAAGGAGTCCCCCCTTCCTCTTCTGCTAGACAGGAAGGGAATTATCCTCAAGCCAAGCCCACCTGGAGACCCAACCAGGCTTGGAACAAGGGTAAACAACCCAAGAAGCCCGCTGCTGCTCCCAAGACAGCATGAAGGTGCGGCCCCCGATCCGGGACCGGATCTAGTAGGGGGCAGACTTTCTCTCTTTGTCCAGGCTTGGATAAGAGACGTTCAGGATCCCTGGACACTAGAAATCGTGTCTCAAGGGTATCAGTTGGAGTTCAAAAATTCCTTCCCAGGAAGGTTTCTTCTTTCATGATTGTCTGTAGGCCAGATAAAATGAGAGGTGTTCTTATGTTGTGTAAAAGACCTCTCCACTATGGGAGTAATTTGTCCCGTTCCAATACAGGAACAGGAACAGGGGTTTTACTCATATCTTTTTGTGGTTCCCAAAAAAGAGGGAACGTTCCGACCCATTTTAGAGTCTAAACAAGTTTCTCAGAGTTCCATCCTTCAAGATGGAGACTATCCGGACAATTCTTCCATTAATCCAGGAGGGTCAATATATGACTACCGTTGACTTAAAGGATGCATATCTTCATATTCCTATCCACAGAGATCATCACCAGTTCCTGAGGTTTGCCTTTCTGGACAAACACTTTCAGTTTGTGGCCTTTCCTTTCGGGCTGGCCACGGCACCCAGGATCTTCACAAAGGTTCTAGGGTCTCTGCTGGCGGTTCTCAGACCGCGGGGCATTGCAGTGGCGCCTTATCTGGACGATATTCTGATCCAGCTGACAAAGTCTCATACCGACATTGTTCTATCCTTTCTAAGGACTCACGGGTGGAAGGTGAATCTAGAAAAGAGTTCACTAATTCCACGGACAAGGGTTCCTTTCCTGGGAACTCTAATTGACTCTATATCCATGAAAATCTTTTTGATGGAAGTCAGAAAGTTAAAGATTCTGAATACATGCCGATCCCTTCAGTCCAATCCTCAGCTGTTAGTGGCTCAGTGCATGGAGGTAATTGGATTGATGGTGGCGGCAATGGACATCATTCCGTTTGCTCGTTTTCATCTCAGACCTCTACAACTGAGCATGCTCAGACAGTGGAAGAGATTATGCAAATTTGTCTCCTCAAATAGATCTGGATCAGGAGACAAGGGACTCTCTTCTTTGGTGGTTGTCGCCGGATCATCTGTCCCAAGGGACGTGCTTCCGCAGACCCTCATGGGTGATAATGACAACGGACACCAGTCTACTAGGATGGGGCGCAGTCTGGAATTCCCTGAAGGCTCTGGGTGTGTGGACTCGGTCTGAGTCTCTACTTCCAATCAATATTCTGGAGTTGAGAGCAATATTCAATGCGCTTCAGGCTTGGCCTCAGTTGGCTTCAGCCAAATTCATCCGGTTTCAGTCGGACAACATCACGACTGTGGCTTACATCAATCATCAGGGAGGAACAAAGAGTTCCTTAGCGATGACAGAAGTATCCAAGATAATTCGGTGGGCGGAGGCTCACTCTTGTTATCTGTCAGCAATCTACATCCCAGGAGTGGACAACTGGGAAGCGGATTTTTTTTTTTTTTTTAATAATTTTTTATTGAGGTTTTTGCATAACAAACTTATAATACAATACACCTTTTTGTCACAAAACAAACAAACAAGATATAAACAAGAGTAACTGAAATATTTCAGCATCAATAGAGTACATTGGTGATAAGCTAATGAGACCTCTATTTTTCAATTTAATATTATTTATGACTGACCAGTTGGGGACATAATTTTAGGTCCTGCGTACCAGTAGCTTAAAAAATAATAGGTGTCTAATGGACAGATGCCCAGCTCTTTCAGAGCTGAAGTAGGAGCATAAATGCATGTATAGAGAAGGGGGAGGGGGAAATTCAGTGGGTAAGCACCACTATATATATTAGGGGAAAGGGTGGAGGGCGGAGCTGTATATATATGAAAGATTTTTCTTTATTTAACATAGAGGGGTCTCCTGAACTAGTCAATGTAGAAGAATAGATAAGCTATTTAGCTGGGCTAACTAACTATATGTCGTTACCCATGTATAAGAATGTGAATATTGGGGGCTTATAAAAGAGTATTTTAAAATTAAAATTAAGCCGGGAAGTTGAGCAGACTACTGGAGAAAGGACAATACATACTGCCCTGGTTTCTCTCCTTATAAAAGGAAGAGAGCTATGGCATGATGAGTGGTCTATAGCTAGGGAGGGGGTATAGTGGGGGGTAAGTCATATGATCATTAAAGAATGTGTTATGAGTGGGAAGAAATATTATATAACAATCTGGAGCATATTGGCTACTAACTTAGTAGTAGTTTAAGCATAGTTAAACCTTATGCTAATCATAATCACCAGAAAGTCTGGATTACACATCACGTCACAGGATAGATCTCTGCTACTAATAACATGTAGCATATTCCTGCCAATTGAAAGTCTCTCCTTAATTAGTATAACAGTACTGTTAACAAATAGTACCTCATTTATTTAGCATAGACCCTGTGGGATCTATATTATATTCTAGTCCCCTGGGAAGCATAAATGAATATACTAAACATATACCCATCTATCATAAAGATATGTAAATAGAATAAGGTTAACAAACCCTAACATATAATGATGTACATCACAAACTGGAAAGGTGTCTATTCGCAACAACACTTTAAACTGTGCGAGGTGAATGAGCTATAGAGTTAGCTAAAACCTAATTCTAAACCTTTATTACAAGTAAATGGATATAATCAGTGTACATCATATACGCCCAAATAATTGTAAATGCAGAAAAGGATAAATCTATGTCATTAGGTAGCTATAATGTTACAGGGCCTATATTGAGTTTTGTACAGGCAGGGCACGATCAGATAGGATTTAATAAAGATGATGGTCTGTTCTATCGTGTAGCGTATATACTTTACATTTAACGGCTGGGTCACATTGCCTATTGTAGGCATGGCTTATACCTAAGAAGGGCCATGTGTGGTCACAAATTCAAAATTGAAATGTAATTGTAGGGTCTAGAAATTAAAGCCTAAAGCATAGGTACAATAGCAGGGTATACACAGGATACACACTGTAACCATAGGTAGTAATTAAGCCAGGAAAAGGAATTATATTAGTTATTAGGAGACATTTTATATATATATAGGGGGGACTAAGACTTTTTGATCTAATATAAAATCAGACAGTCTGAGAGAGATACCAACAACATAGGTATACAGTCCTGTGCCACTACAAACTATAAAGTACTTAAATATGATGCAAAGGCACATAACATAATGGAGATTGTTTCTGAAAGGGAATTACCAAGAAGGTGCGTTATACTATGTATAGAGTAATGTGAGGAGATTTTATGATAGACTATAGGGCTAGACATCATGTAGTATAGCAAATAACAGCCAGAGAGGTTAATTTAAAGGGGCATGGCTGTATGAGTGAGTGCAGCTTAAAAAAAGGGACATCTATAAGTTAGAGCAGCTATAAGTTATCACACATCTGGGTCAACAACTGTCATAGGGACCCTTCTTAGACTACAAATAATAAATTATAGAATGGGCGTGTGCCTGTATGTTAAGGTCCAACTAATTGCCTGGTAGGACTAGCGGATTGGGAGCAATAGCATACAGTGAAACCCAGAGGGTGGAATCCCAAGAGGAGAATGTTGATATAGCTAATTAAAAGGGGGCTTAAAAGGATTTATATAAAGTCCTAATTTTCCCAGACAAATTAGATATTGTGCTGTCAAATTAAAGGGAGAACATGAGATAACCTATGTCCAGGAAGTTTATAATGATATTTCGGGTAATCTTAATATTTATTTACATTATAATGTCTATAGGACAACTGTCCACTTCAATTTAGCCCAAATAAGAAAAAAGTAGATTAATATAAACAGCTTGGGCTATCTGAGGAGAATATCTAGTAGTGATAAAACATTAAGTGATGAAAATACACATGCATGTCTAAATCTAAACAACACAAGGGTATCTAGGATGGCACATATGCTCAGGTGAAGTCAAATTATACTCCACATGTATAGCCCTATTATCAGGTAACAACAATAGTCTAGGATGTAGTCCACAATTCCATTTCAATATTTTTCTCAAAAAAAATGAAACAAACTGCCACACTATATATAACCCTGCTATTAATCAGCTCTTGTGAACTGTATTGCTCATAAACAATGTCCCTGATCAAAAATAAACTTGTAAGACACCCAAAGATTATATGGTTCTTTTACCAAGGGAGTTGAATGAGTTAAGGATGGTTAGATATATAGAACCGGGTGAATTAGCTATCTGGGCATACATAACAACTGAAAAACATACTTAAAAAAAATACAGCAAAGGAAGTGTATAAGCAAAGTTAATAAAACAGGCCTTAGTATAGGAAGGCAAAAAGTCTAAGACTCCGGTGGGTTATCAAAACTGGGTGATATATACATTGGCATGATAAGTTCCCATGGAGAGGGTAGCCTGGAATTCCACATCAAACCAATCGAAATAACAAGATAGTCACCCTACACCTCTCTTTAGAAGCTGTGCCGAGTTGAGAACCCATCGGGAAACATCGGGAGGGGCCCATATGTCAGGTATGGCCAAAACCAGAAAGATCCATAACGGGATAGCTGATTGGTGCGGAGTAGGTTGCAAGGCTCTTTCTTTTCTTATGCGATCTTGAGCATATCTAATCTCCCTCTGCATGTTAGAAACCCATTTGTAGCTCCTTGTTTTTACAGCCGAGTTCTCGTTGCGCATCAGGTGGTCGGCCGCTCCATACCAGGCATCTGCCGGTGAACATTCCGCATACTCTGCGGTAGCTCCATTAGTGGTACAAAAGCTGAGCTGAGTCTCAGAGATCGGAGACACTCTAGTATGGGAGGAAATTCTCTGTGGCTTCAGTGATTTTATTAACTCCAAGCTAGGATCTCTCTTGAGCTTGGTACAACTTGTGCTATCAGGTGCAGCGACATATGGGTGAGCTTCCCTCGTGGTAACCGCCATCTTGGTTGCACTGTTATGTCCTTCACTTCTTACAGCTCTAATGGTATTAGCGATATCTTCAAAGTTACAGCACATCCGGTGCTCTAGGTTTTCCAGCAGCGCTCTTATCTGTATGTAACAATCCTTCTCCATATTGAACTAAAAGACTAAGGGAGGTGTAGAGGAAGTTTGTCTCTATAGAACTGTTCCTTTCAATGGCGGTATGGCTGCTGCAGATCACACTCCTGAAGCGTCTCTCAAACAATCCAGAAAAGTCACAGATCCTATGCTTTACCCAATCAGGATACCTTCTAATGTATGATTAAGTAAATTATTTTAGGATTCAGGTATTCCAAGTAGCTTATTTATACTTAAATTAGCTGGCTGAGAGAGAGCTCTTTTACAAGACGTCTCTCCTGTTCGGCAGTTGGCTCCGCCCCCTCCGGGAAGCGGATTTTTTGAGCAGACAGACGTTTCATCCGGGGGAATGGGAACTCCATCCGGAGGTCTTTGCCGCCCTGATTCTCAGATTCTCAGG
The DNA here is from genome assembly GCF_027579735.1 of Bombina bombina. Taxonomy (NCBI): domain Eukaryota; kingdom Metazoa; phylum Chordata; class Amphibia; order Anura; family Bombinatoridae; genus Bombina; species Bombina bombina. The sequence continues at coordinate 1,038,913,875 of NC_069502.1, forward strand.
TCCAGGGATCCTCAGGCCGAACTGATAGATGCCTTGGCAGTGCCTTGGTCGTTTAACCTAGCTTATGTGTTTCCACCGTTTGCTCTCCTTCCCCGGGTGATTGCTCGGATCAAACAGGAGAGGGCTTCTAAGAGGAAATAGATAGAGGGCGCCACATAGTTCAGGTCATATAACAATAGAACAAAGCAGCAATAGAAACATAAGAATCCTACTCACAAATTGTGGAGCACAGAAGTGCAGTATTCGCAGTCCGGAATACTCACCTAATGCGACTCCAGTATTTTGGAACTAGTCGCCATTTTTGCTAAGGGCAAACTGATGCGAGTATATCTCAGTCAGGACGCTGAGTGTGTCCGGACCTGCAGTTGGATCTTTGGTACATTGATCTGCTTTAATCACATCACTTTGGGTATCCCTGGATTCTCCCTGGTGAGACGAGGACCCCTTCTTACTGTAGTCTACCGGACGACGTATGGTTCCGGACTGCGAATACTGCACTTCTGTGCTCCACAATTTGTGAGTAGGATTCTTATGTTCCTATTGCTGCTTTGTTATATTGTTATATGACCTGCACTATGTGGCGCCCTCTATCTATTTCCTCTTAGATCTATCATCTGTGTTTTTGGCACAACACCCTGGAGGAGCAGCCTACCTCTTTTGGACACACCGCTCATCATACATAACCCTGGGAACTACCCATTGTACTTTGCTGGATATTGCACAAAACCATTTTTACTGGACTACACAGTTTGTATATATATATATATGTATATATATACATATATATAATTTAATATTCTCTTATTATTTTGCATTTTTACAATCATTCCTTAGAGTACTTTAATATTGGTGCTATATTTATCACTGAACAACTCCTTGCCATCTATAGTACATATTTTATTAATTGTTTTTTGTTATATCTACCCTTGGCGCCTCTTAGAAGTACCCTAGTGATGGTGGTGTCACTAGACGTATTAGGAGAGGGCTTCAGTGATTCTCATCGCTCCTGCGTGGTCTCGCAGGACTTGGTATGACGATCTGGTGGACATGTCCTCTCTGCCACCGTGGAAGCTTCCATTGAGGCAGGACCTTCTCATTCAAGGACCCTTCCATCATCCGAATCTAGTTTCTCTGCAGCTGACTGCTTGGAGATTGAACGTTTGATTTTATCTAAGCGAGGGTTCTCTGATTCGGTCATTGATACCTTGATCCAGGCACGTAAGCCTGTTAATAGAAGGGTTTACCATAAGATTTGGCGTAAATATCTTTATTGGTGCGAATTCAAGGGTTACTCATGGAGTAAGATTAGGATTCCTAGGATTTTATCTTTTCTCCAAGAAGGATTGGAGAAAGGGTTATCAGCAAGTTCCTTAAAGGGACAGATTTCTGCTTTATCTATTTTGCTGCACACGTCTGGCAAATATTCTGGATGTTCAATCTTTTTGTCAGGCTCTGACTAGAATCAGGCCTGTGTTTAGACCTATTGCAATGGAGTTTGAATTTAGTTCTTAAGGTTCTTCAAGGAGTTCCATTTGAACCTATGCATTCCATAGATAATAAATTGTTATCTTGGAAGGTTTTATTTTTGGTTGCTATTTCTTCTGCTCGCAGAATTTCTGAGCTTTCGGCTTTACAATGTGATTCTCCTTACCTTATTTTTCATTCCGATAAGGTAGAGTTACGTACCAAACCGGATTTTCTTCCTAAGGTTGTTTCCAACAAAAATATTAATCAGGAAATTATTGTTCCTTTCTTGTGTCCTAATCCTTCTTCTAAGAAGGAGCGTCTGTTACATAACTTGGACGTGGTCCGTGCCCTGAAGTTTTACTTGCAGGCGACTAAAGAATTTCGTCAATCATCTTCATTATTTGTTGTCTTTTCCGGGAAACGTAGGGGTCAGAAAGCTATGGCTACCTCTCTCTCTGGCTGAAGAGTATCATCCGTTTTGCATAGGAGACTGCTGGACAGCAGCCTCCTGAAAGAATTACGGCTCATTCTACTAGGGCTGTGGCTTCCTCATGGGCATTTTAAAATGATGCTTCTGTTGAACAGATTTGCAAGGCTGCAACTTGGTCGTCTCTTCACACTTTTTCCAAATTTTCCAAATTTGATACTTTTGCCTCGTCAGAGGCTGTTTTTGGGAGAAAGGTTCTTCAAGCAGTGGTGCCTTCCGTTTAGGTTCCTGTATTGTCCCTCCCTTTCATCCGTGTCCTATAGCTTTGGTATTGTATCCCATAAGTAAGGATGAAATCCGTGGACTCGTCATATCTTGTAAAAGAAAATAAATTTATGCTTACCTGATAAATTTGTTTCTTTTACGACATGACGAGTCCACGGCCCACCCTGTGATTTTCTAAGACAGGTCTTTATTTTCGTTAAACTTCAGTCACCTCTGCACCTTGGCTTTTCCTTTCTCTTCCTAACTTCGGTCGAATGACTGGAGTGGGAGGGAAGGGAGGAGCTATATATACAGCTCTGCTGTGGTGCTTTTTGCCTCCTCCTGCTGACCAGGAAGCGATATCCCATTAGTAAGGATGAAATCCGTGGACTCGTCATAACGTAAAAGAAACAAATTTATCAGGTAAGCATAAATTTCCTTTTTTGAGCGCGTCGGGCACTCGTGCGCAAACTTTTTACTTTCAACTTAATAATATGCGCACTCCCCGACATGCGCAAAAGCTTACTTCTGGTGAAGTTAACGTGCAAGCAGGTGCATTAATTTGCTCTCCACCCGTAATCTAGCCTTTTGTCAGGACATGAAGCAAGAGTTGATTAATTACCATATGGTTAATATTAAGCTTCAGCTTCAAGAAAGGCAAAACCATCAAAATATGAAAAAGAAAACCAAATTCTGCCCAAAAATGCAGTCTATGATTTCAAAGTTAGCCTCAGAGGGAAACCCAATTTTTTTCTTTCATGATTCAGATAGAGCATGTAATTTTAATCAACTTTCTGCGTTCTTTTGGAATCTTTATTTGAAAGAGCAGGAATGTAAGCTTAGGACCCGGCCCATTGTTGGTTCATGAATAAATAAAATTGGGTTTAGTATCCCTTTAACTCTGAGACTGGAAAGTCATTCACATGCCTTGTGCTGATCTCAGAGCCTAGACAGGTGCTGACTATGTTGCAAAGCTGTCCTACCACCTTCGCTGCATACGGGCAGCGGATCTGTTTGTTCGCTGGCCCATATGTATCATTACACACTTTGATGAGTGTGTAATTCCCGCCCCTTCATTCGTGCGGCCAATCGTGCAAGTCAATCACCGAGAGCAAGCGAGTGAGCTCTCTGTGATTTATCTCTGCCACCTCAGAGGTGGTAGAGAGTGTAAGAATCTGCGGTCTAATGACTGCTGCTTCTTACATTGCGGGAAGCAGACTTGCATATGCGAACCTGCCCCGCAAGGGCTCCGGAGCAGCTCTTGCTGCTTCATACATGGAGCTTTTAGTATACACATCATAGGCTAACTTACTTGTCAGTCAAGCTTGTGCATGAAAGCATATTTACCAGTCAATGGCTAAGTGTGTTTAGAGATTACCACTTGGATATTATAAAAAAAAGCTGAAACACACAAAGAGCCTCAGCATTACAGTAACTTGGATGTCCCTTGTATTGATATAGTCAGAATTTTAAGCAAAAGTGGGAAAGTGAATCCAATTTTACCACCATTCAATATAATATATTTATAGAGGAAAGTAGTTAATTACCACATTAAGGTTCATAATACACTTCACTTTATTATTAGATAAACAGTGTTGCTCACGGGTACTAACATTTTATTAGAATATATATGTAAAAATTCAAACAGATATTAGTTCTCTCAACCAATTAAAAAATATCAGTTCAAACCTGAAATAAATTATTATTATTTATTTATAAAGCGCCAACAGATTCCGCAGCGCTGTCCATGGATACAGAGATAAAAGTACAGTACAATACAATTTAAAAGACACCAAAGTTTAACAAACAAATACAGGGGGAATTGAGGTCCCTGTTCCTGTGGGAACTTACAATCTTTTCTAGATGGGTAGGAGGGTGAGAAACAGGAGGTGAGAATGATGTTGGTGTGGAGTTAGATGAGGGCAGCTATTAGGCAAGTGGAATTCATTTGTTACTCATTTGGAAATAGGCTTCCCTGAACAAAAAGGTCTTTAGGGAGCATTTAAAGGAGGAAAGGTTAGGGGAAAGTCTGACAGCTTGAGGAAGTGCGTTCCAGATGGTTGGTGCCGCACGAGAGAAGTCCTGTAGAGGATGGGAGGAGGTGATGGTAGAAGATGGTAGAAGATTGAAGGAGCAGGTCATTGTTGGATCTTAGGGGGCGGGCTGGAGTAGATTTGTTGATGAGTGAGGACTTGGGGTAGGGAATTGGGGTAGAGGGAGAGTTTTTTGAGGATGGGAGTGACCTTTGCATGTTTGAAGGAAGATGGGAATTAAACGGTAGTAAGGAATAGGTTGAATATGTGAGTAAGAGCTGGAGTGAGGGTAGAAGACAGAGAAGGTATTAGATGTGAAGGGATAGGGTCAAGTGGGCAGGTAGTGAAGTGTGAGGAAGACAATAAGGAACTCACTTCATTCTCAGTGGTTGGTGGGAAGGTGCTGAGAGTGGTGGAGGGGCGGAGATGGAAGGTTGCAGTCTTGTGTTGGGATATTACTTTGGATGGTAAGTGTTTTGTTGAAAAAGTAGTCTGCCAGGTCTTGAGCACTAAAGGCAGATGAAGAGGGTGGTGCAGTTGGATAGAGGAGAGAGTTTAAAATGTAGAAGAGATGTTTAGGGTTTGAGGAGTGACTAGATAAAAGAGAAGTAGGTTTGCTTGGCTTATTGAAGGGCAGAGGGGTAAGAATAAAGAATGAACTTATAGTGGAGGAAATCTGGTTCAAAGCGGGATTTCCTCCAGGCACGTTCAGCAGCACGGGAGCATTTTTGCAAGTAACGTGTGTGCCAGGGTTGGAGCTGATAACGTGGGGTTTTGCGTATTTGGGGAGGAGCAAAAGTGTCAAGTGCAGAGGCGAGAGTAAACAAATCTGGATTTTTATATAATCTCATTCTGCCAAGATGAAACAAGAACAATCTATACTGTTCAATAAATGTATTCTAATGATAAACTATAGTGACATAAGAGCCTTTATGTTGTCTCAGATTTTGGCCAACCCCCTTTTTATGTTAAAAAGGAGGAGGATGGTGTTCCATTGAAGATCCTTATCTCTTCTGTGTTTGGATACAACCTACATTTTTTTTGGGGGGGGGTTAAGCTTGAAGTTTAAAAATCATTGTCTGTAATGTGCAAATTATAGTAATTCTGTAAAATGCAGTCAGTAAATTAGATATGAGGAACAGCAATACCCAGTTTTAGACATGAATATTAATTAGCTTTTTATTCAAGAAAAATCTGGTTGAGGTGTCAGGAATAATTATTTGTGCTAAGAATTTGTAGCAAGTCTACAGAGGAAAGTCTGGTTTGCCTTAATAACTAGATACAGTCACATATTTAAACCAAACTATAACTCTTAGACTTGCTGTCTAGAAATACTATATAGATTAATGCTCATGAATTTTCATTCATAATCTCTTTCTCAGACTGACATTAAACATGCTTTGAAAAGCTCTAAGTGAAATGTGTGTGTGCTATCAAATTCCCCACTAACTTAATGTGAATCATGATTTTTTTTGCCCTAATTAAATATAGATGTTTTAATTATTTTCTTATCCCACAAGTTAGTTATGACTAGGGAATTTTCTTGGTCTTAGACACTTTTGCTAAATGGTTTGAAAATATTCTGTGTGTCTCTCACTCTATATATATATATATATATATATATATATATATATATATATATATATATATATATATATATATATATATATATATATATATATTTATAGATAGATAGATAGGTGGTATTATGAAGTAGCCAGGTTGAGGCAGTGTAATATTTTCTAATATGATATCATCCTCTCCTATGCAAACCACAAATTAATTGCATAATTTAACATAAATATATTTAATGACAATTTGTGCAGTAAACATTTTTTTTTTTTAAATATTTTTATTGAGGACAACTTGTTAAGTACAGTTACAATAGTAAAGTAAATCAAGCAGGTACATCATAACTGGTAATATGACACGTAAGTTAGCGTAATGTCCTCCTTTTTGACCCCTTATTGTCCACAGTCACTCTTGGACCTGTGATATCACAATAAATTGAATCCAGGGGTTAATTATACAACTGAATAAAAAATAAAAAATTGCATCTCTAAACAATTAATACAGGAACATGTTAAACATAAAACACATGGAGATGCTAGTCACCAGAACTGCAGACTACAATTTTAACATAAACATTCTCTTTAAGAAACATAAGTATGACCCAAGGGTATAGATTTGAAATATATTATATATATGACCAGAACTTACAACAAGTCTAACCAAATATATTAGTAAGTTAAGCACGTCTGCTAAATGTGCACAGCCCATCAAAATTATAATGCACTTCGTTATCACTGCCCATTCAGGTAATTATCTAGTGTCTGCTGAGTGACTAATTATCCATGTGTAACAAGGTAAAAAGGATTACTAGGTCTATACAGCTTTTTCAAAGTGATCAGCTACAGTCCTGACCTTAGACCAATTTGTAAATAACAGTGCAAGTAATACAGTACAATCAGCTCACTCTGTTAGCGTTGTAGCTCCTCCAAGCTGCTCCGGCCGTGAGCCGCCAGGAGGAGGAAGTAGTGATATAATAGGGGCTAATATGAAATTGATCTGAGTAAGGTATAAGATCCTGAAAAATAAAGTTACACAACCAATACACCAAAATGGGCCTGTATAGTGCAGTAAACATTTAATATTTTTAACCCACTAAAAATGTCCTGGGGAGAGCACTATATATATGAGCGAGAGAGAAGATATATACTTTGTATCATAACAATTTTGTGAGAGACTGAAGGGTGTTATTAGAGATACCCAACAAAAATAACAAATGTGTCACAAAATTAACGTAGCAGAAATAATTACCTACTTTAAATAATTGCTATTGAGGCTGCTTGTTCTGTGCAAATTGAGCTTGCATTCTATTGGCTGATTGGAACAGCCAATAGGATTGAACTTCAATCCTATTGGCTGATTGCATCAACCAATAGGATTTTTCCTACCTTAATTCCGATTGGCTGATATAATTCTATCAGCCAATCGGAATTGAAGGGAAGCCATCTTGGATGACGTCATTTAAAGGAACCTTCATTCGTCGGTTAGTCGTCAGCCAGGAAGGATGCTCCGCGTCGGATGTATTGAAGATGGACCCGCTCCACGCCGGATGGATGAAGATAGAAGATGCCGCCTGGATTAAGACTTCTGCCCGTCTGGAGAACCACATCGCCCCAGCTTGGATGAAGACTTCTGCCCATCTGGAGGACCACTTGTCATTGAGGACTTTGGCCCGGCTGGGTGAAGACGTCTCAAGGTAGGGTGGTTTTCAAGGGGTTAGTGTTAGGATTTTTTAAGGGGGGATTGGGTGAGTTTTAGTGTAGGGTTGGGTGTGTGGGTGGTGGGTTTTAATGTTGCGGGGGTATTGTACTTTTTTTTCAGGTGAAAGAGCTGATTACTTTAGGGCAATGCCCCGCAAAAAGCCCTTTTAAGGGCTATTTGTAATTTAGTGTAGGGTAGGGCTTTTTTATTTTGGGGGACTTTTTTATTTTGTTAGGGGGATTAGATTAGGTGTAATTAGTTTAAAAATCTTGTAATTATTTTATTATTTTCTGTAATTTAGTGTTTGTTTTTTATTGTACTTTAGATAATTTTATTTAATTGTATTTAATTGTAATTAATTGTAGTTAATGTAGGTAATTAATTTAATTATAGTGTAGTATTAGGTGTATTTGTAACTTAGGTTAGGTTTTATTTTACAGGTACTTTTGTATTTGTTTTAACTAGGTAGCTATTAAATAGTTAATAACTATTTAATAACTATTGTAGCTAGTTAACATAAATACAAAGTTGCCTGTAAAATAAAAATAAATCCTAAGATAACTACAATGTAACTACAATGAGACCTAAAATTTCCATGCACATAGCCACTGAAGGGAATGATCAAGACTGAAGGTTTTGACAGGCTGAAACCAATTTCATTCGTCTCTTGTCTGTTAAAGACAGAGTCATGGACACTGAATCTATTTGGAAACCTAAAAAGGTGACTCTTGTCAGAGGAATCAAGAAACTCTTTGGTAAATTGATCCTCCAACCATGACTTTGAAGAAACAACACTAGTTGATTTGTGTGAGATTCTGCTGAATGAAAAGATTGAGCTAGTACCAAGATATCGTTCCAAATAGGGAAACACTGCAATACCCTGCTCTCTGATTACAGATAGAAGGGCACCAAAAACCTTTGAAAAGATTCTTGGAGCTTTCGCTAGGCCAAATGGAAGAGCGACAAATTGGTAATGCTTGTTTAGAAAAGAGAATCTCAGAAACCGATAGTGATCTGGATGAATCGGAATGTGGAGATAAGCGTCCTGTAAGTCTGTTGCGGACATGTAATGACCTTGCTGAACAAAAGTCAGAATAGTCCTTATAGTCACCATCTTGAAAGTTGGGACCCTTACAAAACGATTAAAAAAACTTGAGATACAGAACTGGTCTGAATACATTTTCTTTCTTTGGGACAATGAATAGATTTGAATAAAAACCCAGACCCTGTTCCTGAAGCGGAACTGGTATAATCACCCCTGAAAGCTTCAGATCTGAAACACACTTCAGAAAAGCCTGAGCTTTCACAGGATTTGTTGGAACATGAGAGAGAAAGAATCTCCTCACAGGAGATCTAATTCTGTAACCTATTCAATACCCTTGAGAAACAATGCTCTGAATCCACTGATTCTGAACAGAATCTGTCCAAATGCTTTGAAATAATTTCAATCTGCCCCCCACCAGTTGAACTGGATTGAGGGCCGCACCTTCATGCAGTCTTGGGGACTGGCTTTGGCTTTTTATAAGGCTTGGATTTATTCCAACTTGAAGATGGCATCCAATTGGAACCAGAGTCCTTAGGGGAAGGAGTGGTTTTCGGTTCTCTATTCTGACGAAAGGAACGAAACCGATTAGAAGCTTTAAATTTACTCTAAAACTTCTTATCTTGGGGCAATAAAACTTCCCCCCAGTGATAGTGGAAATAATAAAATCCAACTGAGAACCAAATAAACTATTACCCTGAAAAGAGAGAGATAGCAATCTAGATTTAGATACCATATCAGCATTCCATGATTTAAGCCATAAAGCTCTTCTAGCTAGAATAGCTAAAGACTTTGGGGCCTATCTATCAAGCTCCGAAAGGAGCTTGATGGCCTGTGTTTCTTCGAGTCTTCAGACCCGCCAGAAACAGCAGTTATGAAGCAGCGGTCACAAAGACTGCTGCTCTATAACCTGTCCGCCTGCTCTTAGCAGGCGGACAGACATTGCCGGAAATCAACCCGATCTCCCTGCTGGCGGCCGCGAGTCAGCAGGGGGCGGCGTTGCACCAGCAGCTCTTGTGAGCTGCTGTTGCAATGCTGAATACAGAGAGAGTATTGCTCTCCACATTCAGCGAAGTCTTGCGGACCTGAACCGCACTGTCGGATCAGGACCGCAAGACCTTTCATAAATTGAGGCCATAGATTTAACATCAATCTTGATGATATAAAAATAGCATCACAGATAAAATAATTGGCATGTTGAAGCAAACGAACAATGCTAGAAAAATCAGAATCTGTTTCCTGATTTGCTAGGCTCTCCAATCAAAAAGTTGATGCAGCCACAACATCAGCCATAGTAATGGCAGGCCTGAGAATATAGCCAGAATGTTAATAAACTTTCCTTAGATATGATTCAATCTTCCTATCTAAAGGCTCCTTAAAAGAAGTACTATCTTCCATAGGAATAGTAGTATGCTTGGCAAGAGTAGAAATAGCCCCATCAACCTTAGGGACTTTTCCCCAAAATTCCAAATTAGCCGCTGGTAAAGGATATAACTTCTTAAACCTATAAGAAGGATTAAAAGAAGCACCAGGCTTAGACCATTCTTTAGCAATCACATCAGAAACGTCATCTGGAACAGGTAAAACCCCAGTAGTAATCACAGGAGGTTTAAAAACAGAATTTAAACCCTTACTGGATTTGTTTTCAAGAGGATCCGACTCCTCAATACACAAAGTAACTAATACTTCTTTCAACAAAGACCGAATATATTAAATCTTAAAAATATAAGAAGATTATTTATCAACTTCAATGTCTGTAGTAGGATCTTCTGAACCAGAGAGATCCTCTTCATAGGAGGATAATTCAGTATGTTGTCGGACATCACAAATTTTATCAGCTTTATGAGAAATTTTACGTTTATTAGAAGCTGGAATAGCAGACTAGCCTTCTGTATTGCATCAGCAATATAATAAATAACCATATCAACAGGGTTATCATGTACATTAGATGTTGAGGGAACAACAGACGCTGTACTAGTACGAATAGAAACATTATCGGCATGCAAAAGCTTATCATGGCAACTGTTACATAATATAGCCGGAGATATAATCTCAGCTAACTTACAACAGATACACTTAGCTTTGGTAGAACTGTGTTCAGGCAGCATGGTTCCTACAGTAGCTTCTGATACAGGATCAGACTGTGACATTTTGCAAAATGTAAAAGAAAAAAGAAAATTTCAACAAAATATCCAATTTCCTCATATAGCAGTTTCAGGAATGGGAAAAAATGCATATGCTAAGTAAGCAGAAAAGCAAACAGCATAGTCCTCTAGAAAAGTGCTTTCCAAACTGTGTGTCGTGACACATTATTGTGGCAGTGGCAGTGTGTAGGTGTGTCCCTGCTTTAGCACAAGTTTGTTTGAATTTTTTTTTATTTTGTTTTTGGTTTCCGACTTTCCGCCTGCCTGCTATGCATATCATGTGGTTGACACGTGATTGATACCTAGTGGGTCACAGATCATCTTAACCTATTGGCGCAGCTCACCAAGGACTGAAACAATTCCCATTGGCGGCTTTGTCGGCACATTGTTTCTGAGTGCACGTCTAGTCTCCTCATTCGGCTCGTGACTGCATGTGTAGTCAGTGAGTAGGATAGCAGTGTGTTTGCTGTCCCACTCAGTCAGTCGGACTAGGGCGGCAGCTTAAAGGGATAGTAAACCCAAACATTTTCTTTCATGATTTGGATAGATAGCTTTGGAGCCGGCTTATTTTTTTGTTCAGTAACCTGGATAGGGCTTGCTGATTGGTGCCTGCATTTAGCCAACCAATCAGCAAGTGCAACCCAGGTTCTCAGCCTAAAATAGGCCGGCTCCAAAGCTTTTATTCCTGCTTTTTCAAATAAAGATAGCAAGAGAACGAAGAAAAATTAATAGAAGTAAATTAGAAAGCTGCTTAAAATTGCATGCTCTTTCCTAATTATGAAAGAAAAATTTAGGTTTAGTATCCCTTTAAACGCTGAGCTGAAGTCAGTGTTTTTTTTCAGCTAGCTCCCAGTAGTGCATTGTTGCTCCTGCTCTTGATATATGGATGGGAAGTGGAAGCTTAAAAATGCTTGATAATGAAATGCGAGTGTCTTTATCTAATATTCTACTAAATATTCAGAAACTGTGTTCATCCCATCAACCTCATACATCCCATTAAAATAGTAAGTAGCTATTGGTGTTATTAAACTTTTTTTAATTCTTACACATACAACCTGTTACTTGTAAATATATTTCGTTATTATACAATATATGTATGTGTCCGTATCTCTTAAAACAAGTTTGTTTAACCTCCTGTTTGCTAGTACAACTAAATTACTGTGTCGCGAAATGATGTAGGTCTATAAAGTGTGTCACCAACATGAAAAGTTTGGAAAGCTCTGCTCTAGAATATAAAGAGAGCAGGGAGCATAAAGGAAGTGGGGTAATATAATCAAAAAAATATATGACGCATGACTCAAAGTGAAAAAAAATTGTTGTGCTAATCAACATTCGGAAATGACGCAACTCGCGTCATAACAAGCGCGACTTCGCGCCAAACAACCTAACATCAATAAAGACGTAGAAAAATACGAAACTTGCAACATCATAGATGCAAATTTGCGCCAAAACATTTTCGCAACAAAAATGACGCAATAAAATATAGCATTTTGCACCCTCACGAGCCTAGATTTGCCCGCAAAATTTAAGGAAAAACAAGTCAAATTAGAAAAAAAGACTAAACCCAAGGTAAGAAAATAATTTCCTAAAACATGATTCTCATACTGAAACTGTTAGATTGCAAAGGGAAATATACATAGACCTGACTCATGGCAAATATAAGTAAATACATATATTTAAAACTTTATAGTAATACATAAAGGGCCAAACATAGCTGAGAAGGTCTTAAATAATGATACATACTTACCGAAGACATCCATCCACATATCGCAGACAGCCAAACCAGTACTGAAAACTTTAAGCAGAGGTAATGGTATATAAGAGTATATCGTTGATCTGAAAAGGGAAGTAGGAGATGAATCCCTATGACCGATAACAGAGAGCCCTTGAAAAGATTTCCCATGAGTGAAACCATAGAAATCAACAGGCAATACTCTCTTCACATCCCTCTGACAAACACTGTACTCTGAGAGGAATTGGGCTTCAGAATGCTTAGAAGCGCTTATCATAGAAGAATCATAAAAAATCAAGCACAAACTTACTTCACCACCTCCATAAGAGGCAAAGTTTGTAAAACTGAAGTATGTGTGTGGTGGGAGGTGTATTTATAGGCATTTTGAGGTTTGGGAAACTTTGCCCCCTCCTGGTAGAAATCTATATCCCATACGTCACTAGCTCATGGACTCTTGCCAATTACATGAAAGAAAAAAGATGAGAGTTGCATATATTTCAAAATTACACTGTGTCTTCCAAAAGCAAATAATGTTTAAGAATCGATTAGCTAGCGTTAATTTACATCAATTTCACATTTCATTATAGAAGCATTTTTTGGGGAAAACAACATCTTGATGACAAATGCTTCCTGGAAAACCTATCATTGTTTAATGTATAGCTTTTACGGTGCACAGATTTGTAGAACATATATACATTGGCTCTGTGCACCTCCATTTATACACTACACCTGCTCATGGAGCCCATAGTAGTGTGTATCTCATTTTACATTAAGCATTCTTGCTATGGGAGTATTGCAAAACTGAAATGCATTCAAGTACATTTTAATTTTTATTATTGTGTCTCTTTAAGTAAAAATGTTGTATGGCACCATAAAAAAGAAATACAAATTTATTACAATTAAGATTTTTATATATTGATTTTTATTCCACCTCTTTTTAAAAAAAAAAAAAAAAAACCTTCATATCAGTTGCATACACGCTTAGATCAAGAACCAAGAATAAAAAGTTTTAAAGGACTGGACTTGTACCACATGTGAAACATATATCAGCTGATTCACATCAGCATTTGCATTAGGAATCTGTGATCCCACACAGCAACACAAGTGTGACCTGCATCTAACCGCAACACAGTGATGGATTTCATGTCAGCGCACAATCCGCTCTGCTGATTTGATCTTGAATGGGCTTTGCTTGCTGGTCCTACTCTACTGTTTATCTCAATGGGGAACCTAATTGAATACTGCAGGACACAAAAAAAAACACACATTATAGACAACACAGTTCTGATAGCCTTAACATCATATATGTGATATTATATTTTTCAACCCGGCCAGAATGGATTAAATTAAATTAAATAACTCACATGGTGCTAATTACCTGCACTGTATTGGAAGTTAAAATTGCTTAATTAAAGCTGTTCAGCTGTAGTGCTAAACCGCTATTTGCCTAGAATAAAAAATGATTTCAGAACATATAATAGTTTTCAGCAGGTCGTTGCTTGATATTATATTATAGCACTATTTGCAATTCCCCTAAAAAAATAAAAATATCTTGAAAAGAAAGATACCCAGAGCAGCTCCATATTTTAATTCTTTTGCAGCAAAATGTTTCTGTTAATGATATTTAATTTTTTTCATCAAATGTTCATTGAAGATATTTCTAAAATATCTGCATTTCTATAGTATTTCTAACATATTTGCCTTTGTACATTACAAACTGCACTGCATTTTTATTTTTGTGTAGTTTTTTTTTTTTTTTATTCTTTTATTCACTCCCACTGGTTGTTGCTTTAGAAACACCAACATGATGTAAAATCTATCCTTACAAATTGATTCTGCGGCATTTTTTTTTTTTTTTGCAGTCTTAGCATAAACTGGTCATATGACGTTCCACTGCAGAATTCAATTTCACAGTTCAGTTAGGTCCTTGATTATTCTGCCAAATTCAGATTAATGTACGCTTAACTAACATGAATCAGGGGACTACTGGCTGACAGCCAGTTGTAATACTATATGTTTGATAGCGCTATTGTATTTTATACCCTGGGTACCTCTGTGCACCACAAGGGCTATTGTGTGATTAAATGAATTCAGCAGTATAATTATCTGTAATTCAGATGCATTATTAGTATGTTTCAGGTTCACCTTAGTCAAGTAACATGATAATAAATTGTTGAAGGGGGTTTTCTGTCAAGTTCTATATATGATGTAATGTATAATATATCTTTTGTTTTCCAGTACTACAATATATTATATTGTTGTTATTCTGTTTCTTTCTGATAAAATATCACTCATCCCTGTGAAAAGATATTATGAGGAATAAATGAAAACAAGCATTGATACATTAAAATGTATTTTTTAGATCATTTTGATTAACATTTATGTTTTCATCATTAGATTTATAAATAATTGTTCTAGAGTGAAATGTTTATAGTTCTTTGTTTATTCTCCTTCAGTGGCAGGCACATATTTTTATTTAAAGGGCCACATATGCACTCCAGAAGGGTACTTGGAGGTTGGACCATAATATAATATTATGGTTCCATAATATACCTTGAAGGTTTTTATCACATTGGCACTTGCTATCTTTAAATCAGTACATTGTGGTGAAAAAGTATTTGCCCCTTTCCTGATTTGGGGGTCATCATTGTGCTTTTTAGCAAATGTAAAACAATTTTTTCTCTTATATAGCAGTGATTTGCTCTTTGCATAGTATGATTATTTTTATTATTTATTTATAAAACGCCAACATATTACACATCGCTGTAACATTAAGTATACAGATATGAAGTACAATCATCATTTACATAAATCATAATGTTGGAGTCCCTGCAAGCTGTAAACTATCTTTACATAAACGATCAACAGGTGGTGGACTCATTCTAAAGTAGAATCTCACATTAATTTCATGTTTTGTCAATCTCATTCTTATTGTTGAAACATGAAGACTGATCTTAGCTGCAGATAAAGAGGCCTGTAGATGTTGTCGTTCTTGAGGACATTTTGGTTGGCTGTCCACTCCTGAGAAGATTCACCACAGTTCCAAGTTTTCTCCATTTGGAGATAATGGGGCCTAGTTATCAAGCCGTCAACCTCAAATACGCTGGAATTCCGCAGCGTATTTGTGTCGAGGCTGATTCGCCTTAGTTATCAAAGGCTCGAGACCGGCAAAAGTAGAATTTTGTGACGTAAGCATCGATCCGCCGGACTCAGTCCGACACAGATCGATTCTTACGTCACTCCAGATGTTCCGCACACAAGTGCAGCACATTCTCACTACTTTTGCTAGCTATCAAAAAACTAGCAGGTACGCTCGGCACTTTTACGGCCCAGCGTACCTGGTTTTCAATCCGCCACCCCTGGAGGCGGCGGATCCCATAGGAATCAATGGGAGTCTGACCATAGCGAAAGTACAAGTTCGCTGCTGACAGACATCCCATTGATTTCTATGGGAGCTGTCTACACCTAACACCCTAACATGTACCCCGAGTCTAAACACCACTAATCTGACCCCCCCTACACTGCCGCAACTAAATAAAGTTATTACCCCCTAAACCGCCGCTCCCGGAGCCCACCGCAAGCTACTCTATACATATTAACCCCTAAACCGCCGCTCCCGGAGCCCACCGCAACTATAATAAATGTATTAACCCCTAAACCGCCGCTCCCTGAACCCGCCGCAACCTATATTAAATGTATTAACCCCTATCCTGCCCCCCCTACACCGTCGCCACCTATAATAAATTTATTAACCCCTATCCTGCCCCCCACTACGCTGCCGCCACTGTCATAAAATTATTAACCCCTAAACCTAAGTCTAACCCTAACCCTAACGCCCCCCTAACTTAAATATTAATTAAATAAATCTAAATAAATTAACTCTTATTAAGTAAATGAATCCTATTTAAAACTAAATACTTACCTTTAAAATAAACCCTAATATAGCTACAATATAAATAATAATTATATTCTAGCTATCTTAGGATTTATTTTTATTTTACAGGTACCTTTCAATTTATTTTAACCATGTACAATAACTATTAAATAGTTATTAACTATTTAATAGCTTACCTAGCTAAAATAAAGAGAAATGTACCTGTGAAATAAATTAAATTAATTAATAATTATATTATAGCTATCTTAGGCCTAGATTTGGAGTTCGGCGGTAAAAGGGCTGTTAACGCTCCGCTGGCTTTTTTCTGGCCGCACCATAAATTTAACTCTGGTATTGAGAGTTCAAACAAATGCTGCGTTAGGCTCCAAAAAAGGAGCGTACAGCATTTTTACTGCAAATGCAACTCTCGATACCAGAGTTGCTTACGGACGCGGCCGGCCTCAAAAACGTGCTCGTGCACGATTCCCCCATAGGAAACAATGGGGCAGTTTGAGCTGAAAAAAAACCTAACACCTGCAAAAAAGCAGCGTTCAGCTCCTAACGCAGCCCCATTGTTTCCTATGGGGAAACACTTCCTACGTCTGCACCTAACACTCTAACATGAACCCCGAGTCTAAACACCCCTAACCTTACACTTATTAACCCCTAATCTGCCGCCCCCGCTATCGCTGACCCCTGCATATTTTTTTAAACCCCTAATCTGCCGCTCCGTAAACCGCCGCAACCTACGTTATCCCTATGTACCCCTAATCTGCTGCCCTAACATCGCCGACCCCTATATTATATTTATTAACCCCTAATCTGCCCCCCTCAACGTCGCCGACACCTGCCTACACTTATTAACCCCTAATCTGCCGAGCGGACCTGAGCGCTACTATAATAAAGTTATTAACCCCTAATCCGCCTCACTAACCCTATCATAAATAGTATTAACCCCTAATCTGCCCTCCCTAACATCGCCGACACCTACCTTCAATTATTAACCCCTAATCTTCCGAGCGGAGCTCACCGCTATTCTAATAAATGGATTAACCCCTAAAGCTAAGTCTAACCCTAACACTAACACCCCCCTAAATTAAATATAATTTTTATCTAACGAAATAAATTAACTCTTATTAAATAAATGATTCCTATTTAAAGCTAAATACTTACCTGTAAAATAAACCCTAATATAGCTACAATATAAATTATAATTATATTATAGCTATTTTAGGATTAATATTTATTTTACAGGCAACTTTGTAATTATTTTAACCAGGTACAATAGCTATTAAATAGTTAAGAACTATTTAATAGTTACCTAGTTAAAATAATAACAAATTTACCTGTAAAATAAATCCTAACCTAAGTTATAATTAAACCTAACACTACCCTATCAATAAAATAATTAAATAAACTACCTACAATTACCTACAATTAACCTAACACTACACTGTCAATAAATTAATTAAACACAATTCCTACAAATAAATACAATTAAATAAACTAGCTAAAGTACAAAAAATAAAAAAGAACTAAGTTACAGAAAATAAAAAAATATTTACAAACATAAGAAAAATATTACAACAATTTTAAACTAATTACACCTACTCTAAGCCCCCTAATAAAATAACAAAGCCCCCCAAAATAAAAAATTCCCTACCCTATTCTAAATTAAAAAAGTTACAAGCTCTTTTACCTTACCAGCCCTGAACAGGGCCCTTTGCGGGGCATACCCCAAGAAGTTCAGCTCTTTTGCCTGTAAAAAAAAACATACAATACCCCCCCCCCCAACATTACAACCCACCACCCACATACCCCTAATCTAACCCAAACCCCCTTAAATAAACCTAACACTAAGCCCCTGAAGATCTTCCTACCTTGTCTTCACCATCCAGGTATCACCGATCCGTCCTGGCTCCAAGATCTTCATCCAACCCAAGCGGGGGTTGGCGATCCATAATCCGGTGCTGAAGAGGTCCAGAAGAGGCTCCAAAGTCTTCCTCCTATCCGGCAAGAAGAGGACATCCGGACCGGCAAACATCTTCTCCAAGCGGCATCTTCGATCTTCTTCCATCCGGAGCGAAGCGGCAGGATCCTGAAGACCTCCAGCGCGGAACATCCATCCGGACCGACGACTGAACGACGAATGACTGTTCCTTTAAGGGACGTCATCCAAGATGGCGTCCCTCGAATTCCGATTGGCTGATAGGATTCTATCAGCCAATCGGAATTAAGGTAGGAATTTTCTGAATGGCTGATGGAATCAGCCAATCAGAATCAAGTTCAATCCGATTGGCTGATCCAATCAGCCAATCAGATTGAGCTCGCATTCTATTGGCTGTTCCGATCAGCCAATAGAATGCGAGCTCAATCTGATTGGCTGATTGGATCGGCCAATCGGATTGAACTAGATTCTGATTGGCTGATTCCATCAGCCAATCAAAAAATTCCTACCTTAATTCCGATTGGCTGATAGAATCCTATCAGCCAATCGGAATTCGAGGGACGCCATCTTGGATGACGTCCCTTAAAGGAACAGTCATTCGTCGTTCAGTCGTCGGTCCGGATGGATGTTCCGCGCTGGAGGTCTTCAGGATCCTGCCGCTTCGCTCCGGATGGAAGAAGATCGAAGATGCCGCTTGGAGAAGATGTTTGCCGGTCCGGATGTCCTCTTCTTGCCGGATAGGAGGAAGACTTTGGAGCCTCTTCTGGACCTCTTCAGCACCGGATTATGGATCGCCAACCCCCGCTTGGGTTGGATGAAGATCTTGGAGCCAGGACGGATCGGTGATACCTGGATGGTGAAGACAAGGTAGGAAGATCTTCAGGGGCTTAGTGTTAGGTTTATTTAAGGGGGGTTTGGGTTAGATTAGGGGTATGTGGGTGGTGGGTTGTAATGTTGGGGGGGGGGTATTGTATGTTTTTTTTTACAGGCAAAAGAGCTGAACTTCTTGGGGCATGCCCCGCAAAGGGCCCTGTTCAGGGCTGGTAAGGTAAAAGAGCTTGTAACTTTTTTAATTTAGAATAGGGTAGGGAATTTTTTATTTTGGGGGGCTTTGTTATTTTATTAGGGGGCTTAGAGTAGGTGTAATTAGTTTAAAATCGTTGTAATATTTTTCTTATGTTTGTAAATATTTTTTTATTTTCTGTAACTTAGTTCTTTTTTATTTTTTGTACTTTAGCTAGTTTATTTAATTGTATTTATTTGTAGGAATTGTGTTTAATTAATTTATTGATAGTGTAGTGTTAGGTTAATTGTAGGTAGTTTATTTAATTATTTTATTGATAGGGTAGTGTTAGGTTTAATTATATCTTAGGTTAGGATTTATTTTACAGGTAAATTTGTTATTATTTTAACTAGGTAACTATTAAATAGTTCTTAACTATTTAATAGCTATTGTACCTGGTTAAAATAATTACAAAGTTGCCTGTAAAATAAATATTAATCCTAAAATAGCTATAATATAATTATAATTTATATTGTAGCTATATTAGGATTTATTTTACAGGTAAGTATTTAGCTTTAAATAGGAATCATTTATTTAATAAGAGTTAATTTATTTCGTTAGATGTAAATTATATTTAACTTAGGGGGGTGTTAGTGTTAGGGTTAAACTTAGCTTTAGGGGTTAATCCATTTATTAGAATAGCGGTGAGCTCCGATCGGAAGATTAGGGGTTAATAATTGAAGGTAGGTGTCGGCGATGTTAGGGAGGGCAGATTAGGGGTTAATACTATTTATGATAGGGTTAGTGAGGCGGATTAGGGGTTAATAACTTTATTATAGTAGTGCTCAGGTCCGCTCGGCAGATTAGGAGTTAATAAGTGTAGGCAGGTGTCGGCGACGTTGTGGGGGGCAGATTAGGGGTTAATAAATATAATATAGGGGTCGGCGGTGTTAGGGGTAGCAGATTAGGGGTACATAGGGATAACGTAGGTGGCGGCGCTTTGCGGTCGGAAGATTAGGGGTTAATTATTTTAAGTAGCTGGCGGCGATGTTGTGGGGGGCAGGTTAGGGGTTAATAAATATAATACAGGGGTCGGCGGGGTTAGGGGCAGCAGATTAGGGGTACATAAATATAACGTAGGTGGCGGTCAGCAGATTAGGGGTTAAAAATTTTAATCGAGTGTCGGCGATGTGGGGGGGCCTCGGTTTAGGGGTACATAGGTAGTTTATGGGTGTTAGTGTACTTTAGAGTACAGTAGTTAAGAGCTTTATGAACCGGCGTTAGCCCAGAAAGCTCTTAACTCCTGCTATTTTCAGGCGGCTGGAATTTTGTCGTTAGAGCTCTAACGCTCACTTCAGAAACGACTCTAAATACCGGCGTTAGAAAGATCCCATTGAAAATATAGGCTACGCAAATGGCGTAGGGGGATCTGCGGTATGGAAAAGTCGCGGCTGAAAAGTGAGCGTTAGACCCTTTAATCACTGACTCCAAATACCAGCGGGCGGCCAAAACCAGCGTTAGGAGCCTCTAACGCTGGTTTTGACGGCTACCGCCGAACTCCAAATCTAGGCCTTAGGATTTATATTTATTTTACAGGTAACTTTGTATTTATTTTAGCTAGTTAGAATAGTTATTAAATAGTTATTAACTATTTAATAACTACATAGCTAAAAGAAATACAAAATTACCTGTAAAATAAATCCTAACTTAAGTTACAATTAAACCTAATACTACACTATCATTAAATTAATTAAATAAATTAACTACAAATAACTACAATTAAATACAATTACATAAACTAACTAAAGTACAAAAAATAAAAAAAGCTAAGTTACAAAAAATAAAAAAATAAGTTACAAACATGTTACAAATATTACAACAATTTTAAGCTACTTACACCTAATCTAAGCCCCCTAATAAAATAACAAACCCCCCCAAAATAAAAAAATGCCCTACCCTATTCTAAATTAAATAAATTTCAAAGCTCTTTTACCTTACCAGCCCTTAAAAGGGCCATTTGTGGGGGCATGCCCCAAAGAAAACAGCTCTTTTGCCTGTAAAAGAAAAATACAACCCCCCCCAACATTAAAACCCACCACCCACATACCCCTAATCTAACCCAAACCCCCCTTACAAAAACCTAACACTAATCCCCTGAAGATCATCCTACCTTGAGTCGTCTTCACTCAGCCGAGCCACCGATGGAACTGAAGAGGACATCCGGAGCGGAAGAAGTTAATCCTCCAAGCGGCGCTGAAGAAATCTTCCATCCGATGAAGTCATCTTCCAAGCCGGGTCTTGAATCTTCCTTCCGCCGACGCGGAACCACCTTCTTCACCGACGGACTACGACGAATGACGGCTCCTTTAAGGGACGTCATCCAAGATGGCGTCCCCTCAATTCCGATTGGCTGATAGGATTCTATCAGCCAATCGGAATTAAGATAGGAAAAATCTGATTGGCTGATGGAATCAGCCAATCAGATTGAGCTCGCATTCTATTGGCTGTTCCGATCAGCCAATAGAATGCGAGCTCAATCTGATTGGCTGATTGGATCAGCCAATCGGATTGAACTTGAATCTGATTGGCTGATTCCATCAGCCAATCAGATTTTCCTACCTTAATTCCGATTGGCTGATAGAATCATATCAGCCAATCGGAATTGAGGGGACGCCATCTTGGATGACGTCCCTTAAAGGAGCCGTCATTCGTCGTAGTCCATCGGTGAAGAAGGTGGTTCCGCGTCGGCGGAAGGAAGATTCAAGACCCGGCTTGGAAGATGACTTCGCCCGGATAGAAGACCTCTTCAGCGCCTCTTTGAAGATGACATCGGCCGGATCGAAGACTTTTCTTCAGCGCCGCCTGGATGATGACTTCATCGGATGGAAGATTTCTTCAGCGCCGCTTGGAGGATTAACTTCTTCTGCTCCGGATGTCCTCTTCAGTTCCATCGGTGGCTCGGCTGAGTGAAGACGACTCAAGGTAGGATGATCTTCAGGGGATTAGTGTTAGGTTTTTGTAAGGGGGGTTTGGGTTAGATTAGGGGTATGTGGGTGGTGGGTTTTAATGTTGGGGGGGTTGTATTTTTCTTTTACAGGCAAAAGAGCTGTTTTCTTTGGGGCATGCCCCCACAAATGGCCCTTTTAAGGGCTGGTAAGGTAAAAGAGCTTTGAAATTTATTTAATTTAGAATAGGGTAGGGCATTTTTTTATTTTGGGGGGGTTTGTTATTTTATTAGGGGGCTTAGATTAGGTGTAAGTATCTTAAAATTGTTGTAATATTTGTAACATGTTTGTAACTTATTTTTTTATTTTTTGTAACTTAGCTTTTTTTATTTTTTGTACTTTAGTTAGTTTATGTAATTGTATTTAATTGTAGTTATTTGTAGTTAATTTATTTAATTAATTTAATGATAGTGTAGTATTAGGTTTAATTGTAACTTAAGTTAGGATTTATTTTACAGGTAATTTTGTATTTCTTTTAGCTATGTAGTTATTAAATAGTTAATAACTATTTAATAACTATTCTAACTAGCTAAAATAAATACAAAGTTACCTGTAAAATAAATATAAATCCTAAGATAGCTAGAATATAATTATTATTTATATTGTAGCTATATTAGGGTTTAGTTTAAAGGTAAGTATTTAGTTTTAAATAGGATTCATTTACTTAATAAGAGTTAATTTATTTAGATTTATTTAATTAATATTTAAGTTAGGGGGGCGTTAGGGTTAGGGTTAGACTTAGGTTTAGGGGTTAATAATTTTATGACAGTGGCGGCGGCGTAGTGGGGGGCAGGATAGGGGTTAATAAATTTATTATAGGTGGCGACGGTGTAGGGGGGGGCAGATTAGGGGTTAATAAATTTATTATAGGTGGCGACGGTGTAGGGGGGCAGGATAGGGGTTAATAGGTTTAATATAGGTTGCGGCGGGTTCATGGAGCGGCGGTTTAGGGGATAAACTATTTATTTAGTTGCGGAGAGGTGCGGGATCAGCAGGATAGGGGTTAATAATTTTATTATAGAGGGCGACGGTATAGGGGGGGCAGGATAGGGGTTACTAGGTATACTGTAGGTGGCAGCGGTGTCCGGGAGCGGCGGTTTAGGGGTTAATACATTTATAAGAGTTGCGGCAGGGTCTAGGGGCGGCGGTTTAGGGGTTAATACATTTATAAGAGTTGCGGCGGGGTCTAGGAGCGGCGGTTTAGGGGTTAGTAACTTTATTGAGTTGCGGGAGGCTCCGGGGGCGCCGGTATAGGGGGTAGAACAGTGTAGTTTAGTGTGAGTGCTTAGTGACAGGCTAGCAATAAAGCTGGGAAAAAGCCGAAGGGCAGCGAGATCGGATGAGTGATAACTGTCACAGTCCGCTGCTCATCGCCCCGCGGCTTTTTGACAGCTTTATTTGATAACTTAGGCGTATTTTTTCAGGTCCGCGGCGGCGAAGGTAGGCGAGCTTAGGCGGGCGTATTGGGCCGGCGAAGCCAGAAAAGTAGACGGCTTGATAACTACCCCCCAATGGCTCTCACTGTAGTTTGCTGGATTCCCAGAGTTGTAGAAATAGTTTTCCTATTGTCCAAACTCATAAATGTCAACATCTTTTTTTTTTCTTATTTCATGATTTGATTCAACAGCTTGTCTTTCAGTTGATTTACATATCTGCAGAGTGAATGTTTTTAGAACATATTAAAATACCTTGTTTTTTGCAATTGTTTACCGATGGCCCAACTTCACTCATATGCCTTATTTTGAGTAACCAATCCAGAGTTGTTACTGCAGTAGACAAGGCTAGCCACTGTCATTTTTTTAACAAAACTTGTATTGCTTAGCAGTTTGTTATCTGATAACCGCTGCTGTGATCATTTTGGGACATATATATATATATATGTCAGGGTGAGTTTGCAGTTTACAATTCCATTTTCAGAATTGGGAAACTCTTAATTATCAGAGTTAAATTACAGGAAAAGTGAATAAATAAATAAATAAATAAATAAATAAATAAATAAATAAATAAATAATGAATGAATGAATACTGCCAACATTGTTTTACTACATCTTATTTTAAACATTTCATATAGTCTCAAATTGTTTGTCTTTTTAAATCATAAGAAATTACAGACCATTATAAAATTAAGGTTGATGACCTTGATTTATTAAAACCTGTTGGTAAAAGATGTCACAGATAAATGTACCCCTCCCTTATCAATGATTTGGTAGTCACGCTCTATTATAATAATACAGCTGCATCTGTTTAATAACTGCTAGATTCTTGGGGGCCAAATTATCAGGCTCCGAATGTAGCTTGATGCCCCTGTTTCTGGGCCAGAAACAGTAGTTATGAAGCAGCGGTCTAAAGACAGTTGCTCCATAACTTGTCCGCTGCTTCTGAGGCTGTGGTCTTCAATCCGCCCGATCCTATACGAGCGGGCTGATTGACACCCCCTGCTAGCAGCCGCGAATCTACAGGGGGCGGTTTTGCACCAGAACTGCTTGTGCAATGATAAATGCCGACAGCGTATCATGTCCGTCTGCACTTCAGTAAATCGGGAGTCTTTATGAATTCCGTATGCAGGGCATAAGTGAAGGTGAAAAATTAGAAGGGCTCTTCCAGAATGCAAATGAATCCCCAAGGGTCAGCATCTCAAGACACCTTGTGTTATATTCTGCAAAACTACTTTCCCGTATCAAAATGAACATGCAAATATTTTACATTTACAAACATTTACATAAACCATATTGTGAAGTGTTGTGGTTGTAATCATTGTTTTTCCTTGTATCTCACCTTTCATGTATAAGGGACCTCACAGGACTATAGGTGTTAATGGCAGGAACACCTATTAACAAAACACTAAAAATTCTAGGTGAAGCAGACAGTGCTCTGCAAATTTCAAACATGATCTCACCTTTACAGCAAGGTCACAAGCGTCTATAAATCTAGAACAGTGTTTCACATCTTGTATTAAATTAGATAAAGATTAGTCTGATAGTGTACTATACCAGTGAATAGTATCATTCAAGGATGCATGTGGCCCCTTCATCTTTTAAAATCTGCACTGTATTTTTTAACTTATGGTGGCGAGGTTTCATAAAAATTCTGTATAGAATTTGGCAAATAGGTGTGAAGAGAGACTGAAGATGGTTTGTCTAATATAATAAATAGTATGTTTTACATGGGTCTAAAAATGGTTATTTATTTCTCCTCTTGAAGAGGAAATGATGGCAACAATAGGGAAAGACCTCAACCTATAGGTTGGGCATCCTTGTTTTATAACAGTGGTGCCGACAACTTTAAGGAACCCAAATTGTAAGACCTCTGTGTCCACAGGAACCTCAGAAAAAAAAGAACCCAGAATAGTGTAGCATTTAAGACCCAATACAAACACTAATTGGAAAATACTCACAGACAAAATGTTGCGGAAATCACTAAAGGTTTATAGAAGAATGCCAAAATAAGAAATGGTGCAGTTCGACTGTAACAACAGCTTTAATTCAGATATCACAGGTCCAATAAAACTCAAGGCTCTAAGCATTTCAACAGATATTACTACACAAGCTATTTTCTTCATACTTTTTTTTCATACTTATTTGATATTGTACAAAATACAAAAAAAGTAAATCAAGCTAGACTAAAGACCCTTTTATGGTGTGTTACTGCTCTTAAAAAAGACTGTTTTTAGGCACTATTTTTTATTTGTTGGGCGCCCTCTGCTCTCAAGTAGGTTTTGTTAGTCATCCTGATCGCGATGATTGAAATTCTCCACACTTTAGGTGGTGGAGAATCTAAGTAGCAGTGGTCTTTAGACCCCAGCTACTTAACTAGCATTTCAGGCTTGCTTGCGTAACCCTGAAACACTGGGGCTCCAAAGCTGCCTTTGCAGCTTAATAAATGGAGTGGTATCTGCTGAAATGCCTAGAGCCCTGAGTTTTTTGGAGCTGGGTTATGCAAAGTAAAGCTGTTGTTCCTATTGAACTGCACCATTTCTGGTTTGGTGTTCTTAAATAAAGCTTAAGGGCTCAATAATAAGATGAACATCAGACCCGCAAGAAATGACTTTTGTTTATCTCGCCAGTCTTACCACTGTGCGTCCAGCCACATTTTATTAAAAAACAAAAGTGTGCTGGCCCTTTCTGTCCCAATAAGTGGCAATGTGCCTTCCATAGGAAACAATGGGGATTTTTTACATTTAAAAATCTTGCCACTGAAAGGCTGGTTTGGGAGAAAAGGAGAGCGTAAGATGGAGGATATTACTTTTAAAATTAGAAACTCCTGGTGATGTTTCTTCATTATATTACAGGTCTCTCCCATCCATGGAATACCCATGAAATTCCCATGAAATGCCTTTGTATTTGCTATGTATGAAATCATCATTCTTAATAAAGAACAAAAAAAAATCACCTGTATAATAAACCAATTGGGGTTGGGGCATTTAGTATATTGTACACATGTATGTGGTTTATTATATCAATGTAGTATACTTTTAAATGCTATATTATGTATTTAAAGTCTTTTTTTCATTTTTAAATAAACGTGTTTTTAACTTTTTAGGAAGGTTTCATGTACGGGATAATAATATTCCATAGAAGACACTAGCCGCAGCTTTTTCTTTTTTACAAAGTGTGTTTTTTTTTAGCAACTATATGTGCATTGCATATAAAACATGTTTGTTACAGTTCAGTCCCAATATAGGGGTCTATTTATGAAAGGTTGGGTTGACATGATTTGCGGAAAACATTTGCTTGTGCAATGACAATCGGCCACTAGCAGGGGCTGCCAACCATCCCTATAGGATTGGGATGATTTCAAGCCGCCACACTTTAGGTAGCGGTCAGGTTAAGCAGCAGCAAGCCTGAAATGTTGGGATCCATACTGTGAACTTATAGCGGCTATAAAAATAGAATATTAAAAGAGCCATAATTTCCAAAAAACAAGTTTTACATATTGCAAAGCTGAAAAAAATGCACTTTTGTTAAATGAAAAAGCCATGGCTACTGTCTTTTATGGAATATTAATATCCAGTACATGAAATCTTTTTCCTAAAAAGAAAAAAACACACACCAAAAAGTTAAAAACATGTTTATTTAAATAAAGAAAAGACTTATATGCAATATAGTATAAAACAGTGTACTGTATACATATAATAAACTGCAAACGCATGTACAAAATACCCACAATCCCCCAGCTCTTATAGGTTTATTATGCACGTCCTAGTTTCACTATTGTATTGTAACAAAAGGGGTTGAGTTTTGGTTGACACATTAATTGTATTGCCATTCAGTACTGTGTAAATGTATCATTTACATTAGACCTTCAATACAGGTGTCAGAGATGCATCGCCTCCCACGAAGAAGTATAGTAAAATGCCTCTTGGCAAGACTGCCTTCAAATACTGATTTTAGCCCTTTATAAAATTTCACAGCCAATCTCAAATGCAAGCAGATACCTTTTTAAAATATTGTTATTATCACGATAATTTTAACATCGGGGCCAAAGTGATTTCTGCAGCATTTTGTCTGAGAGTACCTTTCATTTAGTGTCTACATTGTGCCTTGCACACTACAATACTCTGTGTTATTCTTTTATGAGGTTCTTGTACACATGAAAATGGAGGTCTTGCAATCTGAGTCCCTTGAAGTGGTCAGTGCCGCTGGTATACAACAAGGATTTGAAACACAGCAGAGGAAAGGGTAAGGCTGGCTAAGGCCCCTTCTTAAAGGGAAGTCGCTCTTTTACTAACTGTTCTGTTAGTATATAGGTTGCACATGTCTGCAATGGACCCTAAGATCAATTTTTAACACTAGATACATCTATTTAGCTTTGTAATCTTTTTAATATATAGCAAAGTGTCAATTGTCACTTTAAGAATGTGTTTGCAACTTCCATTATTTAATTAAAAAATGTAGATTAATAGATATATTTCTTGACTTGTGACTATGGGGTCAAAGTGCTAGCGGACGATGTAGCGTATCATGTCCGCCGCACATCGATAAATGCCGACAGCATTTCCTGTTGGCATTTATCATTGCACAAGCAATCGGCCACTAGCAGGTGGTGTCAATTAGCCCTATCGTATAGGATCGGGCGGATTGAAGACCGCAGCCTCAGAGGCAGCGGACCAGTTATGGAGCAGCGGTCTTTAGACCTCTGATTCATAACTGCTGTTTCTAGCGAGCCTGAAGGCTTGCGCGGAAACAGGGGCATCAAGCTCCATTCAGAGCTTGATAATTCGTCCCCTATATATTTATATATATTTTTTTCTAGCCTCAGTTTCTGTTTCTCTTTTATGAAGTCTAGCTTGATTTACTTTTGTGTAATTTCTACAATAGAAAATTATAAAAAAAAAAGAAACAAAATGTAGTGGTGAAGAAAAAAAAAATATCTTGTGTAGTAATGTACATAATTCTTTTATTTCTATCTATTAACATTCACGCAACTTAAATAAATATGTACATTTTTTATTTATCGTTTGTTTTCTAGGCAGATTACGTTCAAGCACAGACAACCATGAGCCCTCCATTGACTGGATCTGACACATACCCTCGAGGTCCCACAAAGCTACCTCAGTCTCAGAATAAATCCAATTACCCTTCAAGTAGTTATCAGTATCAATCTCTTTACCATACGCCATCTCCCTACCATCAACCGCCTCTTCATTCTAGCCCCCATTTTATGTCCTCATCGTCTTATCCAAGCTCTCCAAGTACATCACCCAGTATTTATCCTCCCCCCAGCTGGGGTTCATCCTCAGATCAACAGCCATCCAGAGTGTCCCACGAACAATTTCGAGCTGCTCTGCAGCTGGTGGTCAGTCCTGGGGATCCAAGAGAATATTTGGATGACTTCATGAAAATTGGAGAGGGTTCCACAGGAATAGTTTGCATAGCTACTGAAAAACACACTGGAAAGCAAGTTGCGGTGAAAAAAATGGATCTCAGGAAACAACAAAGAAGAGAACTTCTTTTCAATGAGGTAGGTTTTTGTAAGACACAAAATGACGTCTATTCCAAAAAAAAAATGTGGTATAGTTTATCAAACATTACAGTGATTGGAGGAAGCAGAGCATAACCTGCACTTCTAAAATGTAAGATAAATCTAAATTTAGCACATCATGGGTTCTTATTTTCTTCCTTTGCCAGTCACCCAACTGCAGATGTTTTTATTTTCCCAGGCCTGGTGTTATTAGTGGTACAACCAATCAGAAGTTGGAATGCTCACCTCATAATTTCAAAGGTGTGTGCAGTACACCCTCTGACTGACTGTACCACCAATGCAACCAAAACTGGAAAAAAATACCCACGGCTTCAAAAGAGAACTAATATTTAGCAGAAGTGCAGGTAATAATGTTGATCCATACATTGTAATATTTGATATACATTACAATTAAAGACTTAATTAATTGTCCCTTAAAGGGACATGAAACTCAATTTTTTTTCTTTTTTGATTCAGACAGAGGATATAATCATAAAAAAGTTTCCAATTTATTTCTATTATCAAATGTGCTACAATCTAGTGCTCTTGCAAATTTTTGCAAAACTGCTACCATATAGTGCTGCAGACATGTGCACGCTCCTGAGCTTACCTTAATGCTTTTTCACAAAGGATAGTGAAGGAACAAAGCATGCTTGATAATAGAAGTATATTGTAAAGTTGTTGAAAACTTCATGTTCTGGGGCCGAATTATCAAGCTCCGAGCCTTCAGCTCACCAGAAACAGTAGTTATGAAGCAGCGGTCTAAAGACCGCTGCTACATAACTTGTCTGCTACCTCTGAGGCTGCGGTCTTCAATCCGCCCGATCCTATACGATCAGGCTGATAGACACCCCCTGCTAGCATTGGCCGCAAATCTGTAGGGGGCGGCATTGCACAAGCAGGTCACAAGAACTCCTTGTGCAATGATAAATGCCGACAGCGTATGCTGTTGGCATTTATCGATGTGCGGTGGACATGATACGCTACATTGTAGCATGTCCATCCACACTTTAGTAAATCGGCCCCTCTGTCTGAATCACAAAGGAAAAATTTGGGGTTTTGCGTCCCTTTATTTCATATTGCTTTTTGCTTTATTTAAATTTAAATATTTAACTACCAGGATAATTATGCATTAAGATAATCTCTTTACAAATGTATAAAATTCAGTAATTAAAACATCTGATAAGTTATTTAGTAAGTGCATTGGTATTTTTTAGGAACTCCTTAACTTTATATTTGTGTCTGTATGTGCTATAATTCACAGAGCAAGAAATAGATCCTGGGTGCAGTGTAAACTACTAACTCATAGAAATACAATCGTATATTTTCAGGTTTCGATATAGTTATAGCTTTAAGTAGTATTGTACAATTATACAGATGTGTGGTCAAATTATGTGAACTGCTTAACCCCTTAATGACCGAGGACGTGCAGGGTACGTCCTCAAAAAAAAGGCAGTTAACGCCTGAGGACGTACCCTGCACGTCCTCGGTGTGGAAAGCAGCTGGAAGCGATCCTGCTCGCTTCCAGCTGCTTTCCGGTTATTGCAGTGATGCCTCGATATGGAGGCATCCTGCAATAACGCTAGATGGCCATCCGATGCAGAGAGAGCCACTCTGTGGCCCTCTCTGCACCGGACATCGATGGCCGGTATCGTTGGTGGGTGGGAGCCGACTTGGGAGGCGGGTGGGCGGCCATCGATGGGCCGGGTAATGTAGAGGGGGGCGGGATCAGGGGCAGAGCCGATGGGGGGGGCGCGCGCGCGTGCACGGGGGCGGCGGGCGGGCGCGTGCACGGGGCGGGAGCGGGTGGGAACGCTACACTACAGAAAATATAACTGTATAAAAGTTTGAGAAAGGGGTATTTTAATGGGAAAAAAAATATAAATCGAAGGTATCTAGGAGGGGGTGGGGGGTTGGTCTTTGGTGGGGCAGGGTGCTACACTACAGAAAAGGGGAAAAATTTAAAAATCACCAATTTTATTCTAAACTGGGTACTGGCAGACAGCTGCCAGTACCCAAGATGGCGGCCATTAAGACAGAGGGGGAGAGTTAGAGAGCTGTTTGGTGGGGGATCAGTCAGTTTGGGGGCTAAAGGGGGGTCCTACAGAGCAGCATATGTAAATATGCCTTTTCTTTTTAAAAAAAAAAGCCCAAATATAGCTTTTATTTTAGTACTGGCAGTTTCTGCCAGTACTTAAGATGGCGGGGACAATTGTGGGGTGGGGGAGGGAAGAGAGCTGTTTGGGAGGGATCAGGGGGTCTGATGTTTCAGGTGGGAGGCTAAGCTCTACACTAAAGCTAAAATTAACCCTGCAAGCTCCCTACAAGCTACCTAATTAACCCCTTCACTGCTAGCCATAATACGTGTGATGCGCATTTAGCGGCCTAAGTACCAAAAAGCAACGCCAAAGCCATATGTGTCTGCTATTTCTGAACAAAGGGGATCACAGAGAAAAATTTACAACCATTTATGTCATAATTGCACAAGCTGTTTGTAAATAATTTCAGTGAGAAACAAAAAGTTTGTGAAAAAGGGAACTTTTTTTTTTATTTGATCGCATTTGGCGGTGAAATGGTGGCATGAAATATACCAAAATGGGCCTAGATCAATACTTTGGGTTGTCTGCTACACTAGAATAAAGCTAAAATTAACCCTACAAGCTCCCTAATTAACCCCTGCACTGCTGGGCATAATACACGTGTGGTGCGCAGCGGCATTTAGCGGCCTTCTAATTACCAAAAAGCAATGCCAAAGCCATATATATCTGCTATTTCTGAACAAAGGGGATCCCAGAGAAAAATTTACAACCATTTATGCCATAATTGCACAAGCTGTTTGTAAATAATTTCAGTGAGAAACCGAAAGTTTGTGAAAAAGTGAACGATTTTTTGTATTTGATCGCATTTGGCGGTGAAATGGTGGCATGAAATATACCAAAATTGGCCTAGATCAATACTTTGGGATGTCTTCTAAAAAAAAATATATACATGTTAAGGCATATTCAGGGATTCCTGAAAGATATCAGTGTCCCAATGTAACTAGCGCTAATCTTGAATAAAATGGTTTGGAAATAGCAAAGTGCTACTTGTATTTATGGCCCTATAGCTTGCAAAAAAAGCAAAGAACATGTAAACATTGGTTATTTCTAAACTCAGGACAAAATTTAGAAAATATTTAGCATGGGTGTTTTTTGGTGGTTGTAGATGTGTAACAGATTTTGGGGGTCAAAGTTAGAAAAAGTGTGTTTTTTCCATTTTTTTCTCATATTTTATAATTTTTTTTACAATAAATTATAAGATATGATGAAAATAATGGTATCTTTGGAAAGTCCATTTAATGGCGAGAAAAACGGTATATAATATGTGTGGGTACAGTAAATGAGCAAGAGGAAAATTACAGCTAAACACAAACACCGCAAAAATGTAAAAATAGCCTTGGTCCCAAACGGACAGAAAATGGAAAAGTGATGTGGTCATTAAGGGGTTAAATTGCTTCAGAAAATGTTTACTACTAATAACATCTTCATATAATGTTCATTTCTAGAGCAGTGATCCTTGGCCTGATGTGGTTTTTTTTGGTTAATTTGTTTGTCCTATTTTTAATTAAGCTTATTTTCTTAGCGAAAACCTAAATTGCGTACCCCTTTTAAGAATGCATTTCTATTTTATTAATATCAAAGAAAATCTAACCTAATAATTCGAATTAGTTCATATAAGGGGCGCCATGTACTAAGGCGTCAATTTTTTCGCACAGACCGTATCGAAATAACCCGCCGGCATTCGCACCATGCGGATGGCACTTCGTTACATGAATGTACTAAAAACCAAGCCGTAAAATTTCGCGTCTATTGTGTGTCGAAGACAATCGGATTATTGATAACTTTGAAGCTTCGTTCGGCGCGAAAGAGCAAAGTTAAGAAGCAGTCTGCGACCTGATTGGTTTAGTTCTTTACCCACGTGACGATCTAGGTGTCATAATCGCCAGACAAGCGGCAACGTCTGGCTGCTGACATGTATAAGAATGTGCATTTTGTATAAGAATGTGCATTTTGTATAAGAATGTGCATTTTTTGCATGTTATGGTCACACACCATCTGAACATTGAGGGAATGGTACTGTTTTCTGTTCCTGAAAACTTCCTCACGTTCTCGGGATGGTTTGACTGCAACATGGGTGCAATCGATGGCTCCAAGTACATTGGGCATTCCGGCCATTCTATAAAAATTAGACTTCACAGATTGCCACTCTTCTGGAGTCGCTGGAAGGCACACGTACCTTGGAAAGACGACCATCAAAGCATCAATAACTTTGGTTAGGTGCCTCGAAAAAGCAGACTGGCTGATGCCAATTATAACGCTAGACACAGCTTGGAATGAACCGGTGGCAAAAAAGTGTAAGGCTGCCAACAGTTTTAATAGTTCGGGTATGGCTTGTGAACGCGCTGTCATTGGTTCAAGGTATTCTGCTATTTCATTGTAAAGTTGCATAATAGCTTCTCTGTCCAAACGGAATCTCTGGATAATCTCTCGATCAGAAATGCTTTCCAAACCCATACGTGGAAGGAAAACTCTAGGGACTCTAATTCTTCTACCTCTCCTTCTTTGCAAGTTGTCAACCGGTGCCTGTATAGCCCTTCTTCCTCGTAA
Organism: Bombina bombina; assembly: GCF_027579735.1. Classification (NCBI taxonomy): domain Eukaryota; kingdom Metazoa; phylum Chordata; class Amphibia; order Anura; family Bombinatoridae; genus Bombina; species Bombina bombina. Next base: position 1,038,947,690 of record NC_069502.1, read on the forward strand.
TTGAATTAATCGGAAAAGAAACATGTGTAAAAGTGTCTCCATCTTCATTCACTGATCCAAAAACCAATAATGCTACAATAGTAGTCTAGTCCTTTCACTTAAGTACTTCTACCTGGCGTCAGGTTGATACCCCCTATAGTTTTCTATTGTATTCGCTACCTAAATGGTCGCGAAGCAAATCACGCGAAGATACAGTGAAAGTTGGAGCGGGCGGATTAGTTGTAACATTCATAATTTCCGATTACAGCGAATTTACGTGCGATCGAACATGTAGTAAGTGGAAAAAGGCTTCGGAACGATGAGTTGAGTAAAATTACGATCGCTGATGAAAATAGTGGTTTTTCGAGCAGATCGCAGATTGGTACATACGAGAAGCAGATCGTGAGTGAATTTTGACGCGGAAATACAGACGGACGGTCACTTCGAAGCTTAGTACATGGCGCCCAAGGTCTCAATTGTTTTCTCATGATTAGGATTTTTTTCCCTTCAATGGCCAATACCAGCACCCAGCAACTCAGCTGACCATATAATTCTGTAGATAAGTCTTACACCTTTTTATTATGGAAGAAATTTCATTTAAAATTAGTAGTCACTTTATTTAACAGCGGATTTGTTTTGTTCTGCATACATTTATTTTAGAGCAATAAAGACATGTTTGTAGTTATTCCTTGTATATGACTATGTTCCTTTCCAATGACTACAGCATCTGCTGGATAATTAGGTTTAATAGTGATAGATACTATCTTGTATTCCTAACCTGAATTAATGGAAAGTAAGACTTTTACCGCATTGTTGTCATTACCTATGTTTCCATCTCTGACTTCATTTTAAAATAATACATGAATGCATATCCCTTCATTGTCAACTCTAACCTTAGTTTATTTGTACAAGCTCCTTGAATTAAAGGGACAGTCAAGTCCAAAAAAAACTTTCATGTTTCAAGTAGGGCATGTAATTTTAAACAACTTTCCAATTTACTTTTATCACCAATAAAGAGTTCTATTTATTTTTTCTTAGCAAATAACAATTATTTTAGGCTATATCACTTCTCATGTCCTTTGTATGCGCAGGTTGTGATAATGAGGGATTATCATCATGAGAATGTTGTGGATATGTATAATAGCTATTTGGTTGGTGACGAACTGTGGGTCGTTATGGAATTCCTTGAAGGTGGAGCATTGACGGACATTGTAACACATACAAGGTATGCTATGAAATATTAAAGGTGCTTGCGTATTAAAACATATAACCTGCATTTAATAGTAAATGTTTACTTGAAGCTATGTGCACATTGCTTTCCAAGTTAAGTTAATAGCAAACTCTAGTTACTATCTCTATACAATCTATAGCAGATAAATATAAATAATAAATGATGATATCATTTGTTCTATATATTTTTTACTTTAAAATGTTTTATCATGTTTATAGTGTTACCTGTTTTCAATACATACAGATTTGACAGGACAAATATTGCTAAACAAACACAACTCACTCCTGGTTATTAAATAATAAAGTACAAGCGCCATTCATCAAAATATCATCTTAAGGTTACATAGTGTATTTTTTTAGCCATATGACCTTCAGTTATTCTACAACAAAAAATGTTCTTGGTTTATCATTGAGGGCATTGGGTCAAGTGGGCAGACTTGTGCTACAACATATATCTCATCAGCCTGACATATGCTCATGTGGCCACCTATACTGCAGTTTTTCTGCACCCAACTTTTACATGATGTCACCTCTCAGCAGTTTTATCACTGTGCAATTCTAAAGTCTCTGCTCCAACTATCTGATGAGTTGAGCAAAAGGTAGTCTTCTGATAAAGAATCAAGTGTGTAGGTGTCATAAGCCAATACACCAGAGATAGAAACAAGCAATTTCTCTTTTATTTCTTTGACCTCACAGTTTTCCATTCTAGTGCCCAGTGTTTCGTTCAGATTACCTTGAGACAAGTTAGGGCTATATGAAGCCATTTGGGCTCCATCATCAAGTATGACTCAGAACTGTTAAGGCCACTTGCATTTGATTTTTAGGACATATGAACATTTCATTTAATCTTGAAAACCCATTGAGGCCTATCTATCAAAGTGTCAACCGCAAATACACCGGAATTCTGCATCATAATTGTTGCGAGATTGATCCAACCTAGTTATCAAAGCCTCAAGACAGGCAAAAATTGAAATTTGTGACATAACATACAATCCGCTGGTCTCAATCCGACGCAGATCGATGCTTACGTCATTACAGATGTTCCGACTACACATTCGGCTCTATTTGACACTTTTTCCCATTTATCAAACTTCTAACAGGTACGCTCGCGGCTATTCGGACGCAGCTTAACTGGTTTTCAATTCGCCACCCTTGAGGCCGCAGATGCCATAGAAATTAATAGGAGTCTGAAAGCACCGAAAGCTTATGTTCGATGCTGCAAGAGAATGAAGTATACCCCATTGATTTCTATGGTAGAAAAAAAGTTATGTTTACATCTAACACCCTAACATAAACCCTGAGTCGAAACACCCCACATCTGCCGCCCCCAACATCGTCAACACCTAAATAAAATTTATTAACCCCTATTTCGCCGCTCCCCGACACCGCCGCAACTAAATAAACTTATTAACCCCTAATCCTCTGGCCTCCCACATCACCACCATTAACTAAACCTATTAAAGCCTAAACCGTCAGCCCCCCACATCGCAAAAAACTAAATTAAGCTATTAACCCCTAAACTTAACAACCCCTTAACTTTAAATTAAAATTACAAGATCCCTATCTTAATATAAATTAAAACTTACCTGTAGAATTAAAAAAAACTAATTTGAAACTATTAATTAACCTACCCTAACTATTATACTAAAATTAAATTAAATTAAACTACCAATTAATTAAACTAAATTACATATTAAAAAAACCTAACCCTACTAAAATTATTTAAATATACTATTAAACATTATTAAAAGTACTACATTACATAAAAAACAAACATTAAGTTACAAAAAACAAACAAACACTAAATTACGAAGAAAAAAAAACAAATTATCAAAAATAATAATTTTTACACCTAATCTAATAGCCCTATCAAAATAAAAAAAGCCCCCCCAAAATAAAAAAAACCTAGCCTACAATAAACTACCAATAGCCCTTAAAAGGGCCTTTTGTGGGGCATTGCCTCAAAGATATCAGCTCTTTTACCTGTAGAAAAAAATATAAACACCCCCCAACAGTAAAACCCACCACCCAACCAACCCCTCAAATAAAAACCCTAACTCTAAAAAAAAAACTAAGCTACCCATTGCCCTGAAAAGGGCATTTGTATGGGCATTGCCCTTAAAAGGGCATTTAGCTCTTTTACTGCCCAGACCCTAATCTAAAAATAAAACCCACCCAAAAAACCCTTAAAAAAACCTAACACTAACCCCCGACGATGCACTTACAGTTCTTGAAGTCCCGCTTGAAGGATCCATCCAGCCGGCGAAGTCATCATCCAGGCAGCAAGAAGTCTTCATACAGGCGGCCTCTTCTATCTTCATCCAGACGGCGAAGTCCTCATCCAGACGGCCTCTTCTATCTTCATCCAGCCGGCGAAGTTCTCATCCAGACGGCATCTTCTATCTTCATCAAGCTGGCGTGGAGCGGGTCCATCCTGAAGACATCCGGTGCGGAGCATCCTCTTCATACGGTTGCCGCCGTAAACTGGAACTTCAATGCATGTGAAGCAATCCAAGATGACGTCCCTTGTATTCCTGTTGGCTGAAAGATTTCAATCAGCCAATAGAAGGCGAGCTTCTGAAATCCTATTGGCTGTTCAAATCAGCCAATAGGATGAAAGCTACTGAAATCCTATTGGCTGATTTGAACATTGAGATCCACGACCGCGATGTTAGGCGAGCGTATTGATGCCGGCGAATGCAACATAGTTTGACGCTTTTATAGATATCCCCCATTGAGTACAAGAATCAGATGAAAACACACTATTGTGATCTTGACGAATGAAAAAGTCGTCTTTTCAGCCCAAAAAAGAGCCAAGAAATGCAGCTCCCGGTATATATTGCGATTAAGGCCTAAATTATTTTTTCTTTTATTAGAATCCAAAAGAAGTTGTTTTAAATGTATTTTAACTTTTTTTTAGCTTTCTGAATAAAAAAGCTTGTTGTAACATTGTTATAATGAAAAACTATCTATTTACTATTACAATACAAAGGCAAATGTCATGATCTAAAGGGTTCACATTTTTGTGTGAAAGCTATTTCACAAAGGACTGTGAGTTTTTGCGGTGTGAAGTGGTGTTGCTACTTGAATAATCTATGATCTATGCTGCAGACTTTGCAAATTATAAGGAAGTTCTCATTCTCATTATAAATTCTTATAATCATATGTGCAATGTATTAGGAATTATGGTGTTATTAGCCAAAATTTACAATTAGTTATAAATCAATTTAAAAATTAATTACGCAAAATTAATACGCATATTTTTTAACATATCGGCATTTGATGGGCATTTCATAGCGATAATGTGTACAATGTGTATAATGAGGTGATGTTTTGCATGTATTTTAGAAAGATTTGAATAGAATCCGACAACTATGTCAAATTTCTTCACACATACATGTCACGCCACTCAAATTTGACAGCAATATATATACGGTAATTAAATTTGTAAAAAAAAAATAAAGAATAGATACTGTGATGTATTGGGACATACTATCCACAATCAGTTCATATTTCAAAAACAAACATTACATAACAAGTAAACATATTTGAAATGTATGCCTGCCCCATGCCTTTGACCTTTATCATTCTATACTTTACAATAGATGGCTCAATGTATATCACCTGTATGGTGGGGGTAAGCTCACTATTTTTAGATCATTTCATCTGGCGTAAATATTGCAGGATAAAATTGGCAATGTCTCATTGGCAGCAGCAAAACTTTATGCATCAGGCCCTAAGGTCCTGTTAATCGAAAGCCCTCCAGCACAGCGAGATCCCTAGGGAAAATTTCAAATTGCAGATTTTGCTTTACTTCTCCAAGGGGTGTTCCCTGTTTTTTTGTATATGAAGGAGAGACTAGCCCAGTGCTATATAGCACTGAATTTACACTTTGTGCTTTGTATCCTATATTACTTTACACTTCAGATAAAATGTTATTACCTTTAAATTTTGCATTTTCTATTTTGTATTTTATTTTGTATACAGCAGTGTATTTAGGATTGTGATTTTACAAATTCTGATTGTGCTTTCACAGTTTCTAGGTAACTTTAACAAATTAGGGTCATGCTTTGTATATGTATGTTTATCTTTTACAAATTACATTGCACATTGCATTTCTTTTATTTAAAATAAAACTGAAAAACTGACAGCTTTAGTTTCTAGCGGCTAGATTTGGAGTTTTGTCGGTAACGACCCGAAAAACTAACGCCGGCTTTTTTCTGGCCGCACCATAAAAATAACTCTGGTATTGAGAGTCCACATAAAGGCTGCGTTAGGCTCCAAAAAAGGAGCGTAGAGCATTTTTAACGCAGCTTCAACTCTCGATACCAGAGTTGCTTATGCAAGCGGCCAGCCTCAAAAACGTGCTTGTGCACGATTCTCCTATAGGAAACAATGGGGCTGTTTGAGCTGAAAAAAAACCTAACACCTTCAAAAAAGCCGCGTTCAGCTCTTAACGCAGCCCCATTGTTTGCTATGCGGAAACACTTCCTACGTCTGCACCTAACACCCTAACATGTACCCCGAGTCTAAACACCCCTAGCCTTACAATTATTAACCCCTAATCTGCCGCCCCCGCTATCGCTGACCCCTGCATATTATTATTAACCCCTAATCTGCCGCTCCGTAAACCGCCGCTACTTACATTATCCCTATGTACCCCTAATCTGCTGCCCTAACATCGCCGACCCCTATATTATATTTATTAACCCCTAATCTGCCCCCCACAACGTCGCCTCCACCTGCCTACACTTATTAACCCCTAATCTGCCGACCGGACCTGAGCGCTACTATAATAAAGTTATTAACCCCTAATCCGCCTCACTAACCCTATAATAAATAGTATTAACCCCTAATCTGCCCTCCCTAACATCGCCGACACCTAACTTCAATTATTTACCCCTAATCTGCCGACTGGAGCTCACCGCTATTCTAATAAATTTATTAACCCCTAAAGCTAAGTCTAACCCTAACACTAACACCCCCCTAAGTTAAATATAATTTAAATCTAACGAAATTAATTAACTCTTATTAAATAAATTATTCCTATTTAAAGCTAAATACTTACCTGTAAAATAAATCCTAATATAGCTACAATATAAATTATAATTATATTATAGCTATTTTAGGATTTATATTTATTTTACAGGTAACTTTGTATTTATTTTAACCAGGTACAATAGCTATTAAATAGTTAAGAACTATTTAATAGCTAAAATAGTTAAAATAATTACAAAATTATCTGTAAAATAAATCCTAACCTAAGTTACAATTAAACCTAACACTACACTATCAATAAATTAATTAAATAAACTACCTACAATTACCTACAATTAACCTAACACTACAGTATCAATAAATTAATTAAATACAATTCCTACAAATAAATACAATTAAATAAACTAGCTAAAGTACAAAAAATAAAAAAGAACTAAGTTACAAAAAATAAAAAAATATTTACAAACATAATAAAAATATTACAACAATTTTAAACTAATTACACCTACTCTAAGCCCCCTAATAAAATAACAAAGCCCCCCAAAATAAAAAAATGCCCTACCCTATTCTATATTACTAAAGTTCAAAGCTCTTTTACCTTACCAGCCCTGAACAGGGCCCTTTGCGGGGCATGCCCCAAAGAATTCAACTCATTTGCCTGTAAAAAAAAACATACAATACCCCCCCCAACATTACAACCCACCACCCACATACCCCTAATCTAACTCAAACCCCCCTTAAATAAACCTAACACTAAGCCCCTGAAGATCTTCCTACCTTATCTTCACCCTGCCAGGTTCACCGATCCGTCCTGAAGAGCTCCTCCGATGTCCTGATCCAAGCCCAAGCGGGGGGCTGAAGAGGTCCATGATCCGGCTGAAGTCTTCATCCAAGCAGGAGCTGAAGAGGTCCATGATCCGGATGAAGTCTTCATCCAAGCGGGAGCTGGAGAGGTCCATGATCCGGATGAAGTCTTCTATCAATGGCATCTTCAATCTTCTTTCTTCCGGATCCATCTTGCAGACCTCCGACGTGGGACATCCTCTTCTCCCGACGCCTACTAGCCGAATGACGGTTCCTTTAAGGGACGTCATCCAAGATGGTGTCCCTCGAATTCCGATTGGCTGATAGGATTCTATCAGCCAATCGGAATTAAGGTAGGAATATTCTGATTGGTTGATGGAATCAGCCAATCAGAATCAAGTTCAATCCGATTGGCTGATCCAATCAGCCAATCAGATTGAGCTCGCATTCTATTGGCTGTTCCGATCATTAATTCCTACCTTAATTCCGATTGGCTGATAGAATCCTATCAGCCAATCGGAATTCGAGGGACGCCATCTTGGATGACGTCCCTTAAAGGAACCGTCATTCGGCTAGTAGGCGTCGGGAGAAGAGGATGTTCCGCGTCGGAGGTCTGCAAGATGGATCCGGAAGAAAGAAGATTGAAGATGCCGTTGATAGAAGACTTCATCCGGATCATGGACCTCTTCAGCTCCCGCTTGGATGAAGACTTCATCCGGATCATGGACCTCTTCAGCTCCCGCTTGGATGAAGACTTCAGCCGGATCATGGACCTCTTCAGCCCCCTGCTTGGGCTTGGGCTTGGATCAGGACATCGGAGGAGCTCTTCAGGACGGATCGGTGAACCTGGCAGGGTGAAGATAAGGTAGGAAGATCTTCAGGGGCTTAGTGTTAGGTTTATTTAAGGGGGGTTTGGGTTAGATTAGGGGTATGTGGGTGGTGGGTTGTAATGTTGGGGGGGGGTATTGTATGTTTTTTTTTTACAGGCAAAAGAGCTGAATTCTTTGGGGCATGCCCCGCAAAGGGCCCTGTTCAGGGCTGGTAAGGTAAAAGAGCTTTGAACTTTAGTAATATAGAATAGGGTAGGGCATTTTTTTATTTTGGGGGGCTTTGTTATTTTATTAGGGGGCTTAGAGTAGGTGTAATTAGTTTAAAATTGTTGTAATATTTTTATTATGTTTGTAAATATTTTTTTATTTTTTGTAACTTAGTTCTTTTTTATTTTTTGTACTTTAGCTAGTTTATTTAATTGTATTTATTTGTAGGAATTGTATTTAATTAATTTATTGATAGTGTAGTGTTAGGTTAATTGTAGGTAATTGTAGGTAGTTTATTTAATTAATTTATTGATAGTGTAGTGTTAGGTTTAATTGTAACTTAGGTTAGGATTTATTTTACAGGTAATTTTGTAATTATTTTAACTAGGTAGCTATTAAATAGTTCTTAACTATTTAATAGCTACTGTACCTGGTTAAAATAAATACAAAGTTACCTGTAAAATAAATATAAATCCTAAAATAGCTATAATATAATTATAATTTATATTGTAGCTATATTAGGATTTATTTTACAGGTAAGTATTTATCTTTAAATAGGAATGATTTATTTAATAAGAGTTAATTAATTTCGTTAGATGTAAATTATATTTAACTTAGGGGGGTGTTAGTGTTAGGGTTAGACTTAGCTTTAGGGGTTAATACATTTATTAGAATAGCGGTGAGCTCCGGTCAGCAGATTAGGGGTTAATAAGTGTAGGCAGGTGGAGGCGACGTTGTGGGGGGCAGATTAGGGGTTAATAAATATAATATAGGGGTCGGCGGTGTTAGGGGCAGCAGATTAGGGGTACATAAGGATAACGTAGGTGGCGGCGCTTTGCGGTCGGCAGATTAGGGGTTAATAAGTGTAGGTAGGTGGAGGCGACGTTGTGGGGGGCAGATTAGGGGTTAATAAATATAATATAGGGGTCGGCGGTGTTAGGGGCAGCAGATTAGGGGTACATAAGTATAACGTAGGTGGCGGTCGGCAGATTAGGGGTTAAAAAAATTTAATCGAGTTGCGGCGATGTGGGGGGACCTCGGTTTAGAGGTACATAGGTAGTTTATGGGTGTTAGTGTACTTTAGAGCACAGTAGTTAAGAGCTTTATAAACCGGCGTTAGCCCAGAAAGCTCTTAACTACTGACTTTTTTCCTGGGGCTGGAGTTTTGTCGTTAGATGTCTAACGCTCACTTCAGACACGACTCTAAATACCGGAGTTAGAAAGATCCCATTGAAAAGATAGGATACGCAATTGACGTAAGGGGATCTGCGGTATGGAAAAGTCGCGGCTGAAAAGTGAGCGTTAGACCCTATTTTGAGTGACTCCAAATACCGGCGGTAGCCTAAAACCAGCGTTAGGAGCCTCTAACGCTGGTTTTCACGGCTAACGCCAAACTCCAAATCTAGGCCTTAGAGAGCTTAATTACTTTCTATGGGCAAGATGATCAAACATTATCTAGTTTGGAGCAAAATTATCATGCAAACTTTAAGGGACTGAACTCACTGAATTTTCTAATAAAAAGAGAGGAACCTGGAAGTCCCAGAGAGATGAGGGTTGCCTTCCATAGAAAGTAATGAAGCTCTCTGGGATACAAAATTTCATATAGGAGAGAGACGGTAACTGGAGAACACCTGGGGCTGATATAAATGCTCAGTTTGCATCAGTTACAAATTAAAGTGAAATGTTTTCACTACAATATAACTTGCTTTTGTCTATATTTAAGTATATATTACTTTTCTCTTAGTTAAAATAAGTTTATTGTGAATTTTGAGCAAACTTCACTTGCATACAGATGGCATCACTGCAAACTGCTTACATTCCACAAGAATTGTGAGAGAACTTCAGTATAGCCCGAAAACTCCCCTGTTAAGCCCAGGGTACTACCCTGTTCCTCCTTCTTTCTGAAACTGCCAATTTAGTTTACAATAGATGGCTCAATGTATATAACCTGTATGGTGGGGGTAAGCTCACTATTTTTAGATCATTTCATCTGGCGTAAATATTGCAGGATAAAATTGGCAATGTCTCATTGGCAGCAGCAAAACTTTATGTATCAGGCCCTAAGGTCCTGTTAATCGAAAGCCCTCCAGCACAGCGAGATCCCTAGGGAAAATTTCAAATTGCAGATTTTGCTTTACTTCTCCAAGGGGTGTTCCCTGTTTTTTTGTATATGAAGGAGAGACTAGCCCAGTGCTATATAGCACTGAATTTACACTTTGTGCTTTGTATTCTATATTACTTTACACTTCAGATAAAATGTTATTACCTTTAAATTTTGCATTTTCTATTTTGTATTTTATTTTGTATACAGCAGTGTATTTAGGATTGTGATTTTACAAATTCTGATTGTGCTTTCACAGTTTCTAGGTAACTTTAACAAATTAGGATCATGCTTTGTATATGTATGTTTATCTTTTACAAATTACATTGCACATTGCATTTCTTTTATTTAAAATAAAACTGAAAAACTGACAGCTTTAGTTTCTCAGAGAGCTTAAAGGAGCAGTCAATACAGTGGATTTACATAATCAACAAATGCAAGATAACAAGACAATGCAATAGCACTTAGCCTGAACTTCAAATGAGTAGTAGATTTTTGTTAAATAAATTGCAAAGTTATGTATATTTCCACTCCCCCTGTATCATGTGACAGCCATCAGCCAATCACAAATGCATATACGTATATGCTGTGAATTCTTGCACATGCTCAGTAGGATCTGGTGACTCAAAAAGTGTAAATATAAAAAGACTGTGCACATTTTGTTAATGGAAGTAAATTGGAAAGTTGTTTAAAATGACATGCTGTATCTGAATCATTTAAATTTAATTTAACCTGAGTGTCCCTTTAATTACTTTCTATGGGCCAGATGATCAAACATTATCTAGTTTGGAGCAAAATTATCATGCAAACTTTACAGGGACTGAACTCACTGAATTTTCTAATAAAAAGAGAGGAACCTGGAAGTCCCAGAGAGATGAGGGATGCCTTCCATAGAAAGTAATGAAGCTCTCTGGGATACAAAATTACACATAGGAGAGAGAATGTAACTGGAGAACACCTGGGGCTGATATAAATGCTCAGTTTGCATCAGTTACAAATTAAACTGAAATGTTTTCACTACAATATAACTTGCTTTTGTCTATATTTAAGTATATATTACTTTTCTCTTAGTTAAAATAAGTTTATTGTGAATTTTGAGCAAACTTCACCTGCATACAGATGGCATCACTGCAAACTACTTACATTCCACAAGAATTGTGAGAGAACTTCAGTATAGCCTGAAAACTCCCCTGTTCAGCCCAGGGTACTACCCTGTTCCTCCTTCTTTCTGAAACTGCCAATTTAGTTTACAATGGAGCAAATATAAAGTACAACATAATTTGTTAAAGAAACACAGAAATATACAAAGTATAATCCAAATTTGTTAAATCAACACAGAAACTTTAAAAAATAATCAGAATTAGTCAAATCATTGCTGGATCTAAATGTATTAAAATATAAAAGAGAAAATGCAAAGCTTAAATGCAATAATACTGAAATGACCCAATCTAAAATGTATAGTAATATAAAATACAACGCACAAAGTATAAGTGTAAAAAAGCTCTCATGTCGTGCAGTGCTATATTGCACTGGGCTTTTCTCTCCTTCCAATACAGAAATGAGAGACATCTTGAAGTGCTGGGGAGTTCCACCCTTTTTCCTTCAGGCCGCAGGGTCCGCACAAAAATTGTCCCACCCTTTCCGTAACATAGACCATCTGCTTGGAGTATTAATCCCATATGTAATGGATCCTTATGGAGCATCATCATTTTACAAAAGAAAACAAAATTTATGCTTACCTGATAAATTATTTTCTTTCGGAATGACAATAGTACATAGGCCCCGCCCATTAACATTTTTAGGCAACAGTTCTAATTAACACCTCTACAGATCCTGCTTTGTCTTTTCTACCAATATGTTTCCTATTCTCTGCTCATCTATGCATTGAACTTAATAGAGATGGGAGGTGGGAGTGATTTTATGCTCTTCTATGGGTTCTTGACCTCCTCCTAGTGGTGGGAAATATGTTCCATTTGTTATGGAGCCCTATGGACCATCATCATTCCGAAAGAAAATAATTTACGCGTCGAGCGCAAAATTGCACTTTTGGAAGCATTATATTTGCTCTTCACTCGTAATATCAGCGCACACAATTATGCCCTGGTATTTAAAGTGGCCCGCAATGAGAACACAACCTCGCATTCTCATTGCATGGAAACTTTGCACTCAATAGAGCACGCTTCCCTAGGAGCTTTGTTCTGATGCCAGTATTCTGTCTCTGAAAATTAATCCTCAGGCTCTGCTCATAAATCTGTAGCAGCTCAGCTAAGCTCCCTCGTCGTCATGCTGCGTAGCATACTGCAGTTCAGTAACAGAACTTCAGTCAGGAGGACTCATGTGTGAAGTCTCACATTTAGTTCTGTTCCCGCTGGCTGTCTCAATGCTTCTTGCCAATGATGACTCATTGTATGACTGAGGCTGATTGCTCTAGCAGCTGCCCCACCTGTTGCCTCCCTCTCAGTGTCACTGTCTCGGTTCTAGTAGTACTGTTGCGGCAGTCATGATTGCAACAAGTCAGTTAAACAATACTCTGGTCACGTGTCCAGCTCTGATTGGCTCCCCTGCCAAGAGGCAGCTAAGATAGCTGCCTCAATGGGGGGCTTATTGGCCGCACTAAGGTTACAACCACCACTGGGTGGTGCTGAGGCTCGCAGCAAATCATTTTAACCATGTTGCGCAATGGAGAGAGTCAGACCTGCTCACTGCTTCTTTCCATAGCTTACATGGACCAAAATGTATTTATTTTTTTAACTTAAATATACAATAATTAAATGTGGCCCATATGACAGGTGAGGCACTGCCTCACCTGCCTCCACTTACTACAGGTCCCTGGTATATACATTTATACTCATGTGTATGTGTGTGTGTATATAAAAATATATACACACTCCTTTTTCACTCAAATACCTTAAAACATTAAAAAGAATTTTTATTACATTCTAACATTTAATATGTGTTTTAGTGTGTATTTACTTTAAATATTTTACATTCCAATGTTCTTAACATAGTAGAAAATGTTCTTAGTATTTTTAAATATATATATTCATATTTATATCTGTATATATCTATACCTGTATATATTCATATAGTTATATGATATATGTTTTAAAACATTAATCATAAATATATATATTATATTTAAAAATAAAAAGAACATTTTCTTCTATGGGAAGAACATTGGAATGTAAAATATGCATTACTACTATCAGGTTGAGGGCACTTTGTCTAACGCGGTGTTGGGTTAGTGCGTGAGTGATAAGTGTTAGGGGTGTTCTTCATCAGTGTGCTCCATTAAAATCTATGGGGAGAAGAAGTTAACGTTATATCCAAGTCCTAAAGTTAGGACATGTAATACGTGCACTAACCAACGCACGTTTTAAAAGTTTACTTTTGCCGGTACTTGATCGCGAGCAAAAACTCTAAATAGTGTGCCACTTGTAATCTAGCCCTTAATCAGTAGAAAATGTATATATATGAGCCCCTAGTATGTTTTATAAGGCCTTCTTCTAGATGCTGCAAAGAAAAAAAAAATTACTTTAATGTTCCTTTAACCTTTTTCTTAAAGATATACTTTTAACTTTTATTTTCTGCTTTGTCATATGCATGATACACATTTTGTGAGAATGATGTAATTTTAGCTGATTTGATGTCACCACAAGTGCCTGTAATGACATTGACCTAGATCCAGTCATTTGTGAAACTTGATGAAAAACTTGCCTCTCAAAAAAATTGCAGAATTTATAAAGATTTGTACCCGCCCTTTGCCAAAGCAGCGTTTGGCAAATTCAGCTTCATTGAAATTAATTGAGTCCCTTCTATCTTGCAACTATTAACTTCTTGCCACATAGTTCCACTGTCAAGCATTCCGGCATCACAAAAATGCATTTAAAACCTTATAGAACAAAGAAATAAAAAAAATAACAACCTCTATAAAACAGTTCACTCTAACATATGCGTAAAATATGGAAAAATAGAAATAAAAGAAAAGTAAATAAACAAAACAACTTTCTCTGCTTTGAAATAGAGCTCTTCTTGATGGGTCTGCAGGATTGTCAAGACAAGATTAATTCTATACAGCTAGACTACTTTTCTATAATAAAACAGACATGCAAAAATGTACCCATTCTATAAACATGTTTCCTGAGTGTTGCCATTTTAATTATTGCTTATTCTTGTTGATACCAGTTCTCGTTTGCAGTGTACGTATTACCAAGACCTCAGTGATTGTTTTAAAGACAATTTATACTGTGGTAACTGTGTATGTCATTAAGGAGAGTTTATTAATATTTCTCCAACATTGGTGTGTCCGGTCCACGGCGTCATCCTTACTTGTGGGATATTCTCTTCCCCAACAGGAAATGGCAAAGAGTCCCAGCAAAGCTGGTCACATGATCCCTCCTAGGCTCCGCCCACCCCAGTCATTCTCTTTGCCGTTGTACAGGCAACATCTCCACGGAGATGGTTAAGAGTTTTTTGGTGTTTAAATGTAGTTTTTATTCTTCTATCAAGTGTTTGTTATTTTAAAATAGTGCTGGTATGTACTATTTACTCTGAAACAGAAAAGGATGAAGATTTCTGTTTGTAAGAGGAAGATGATTTTAGCAGACAGTAACTAAAATCGATTGCTGTTTCCACATAGGACTGTTGAGATGAAGTAACTTCAGTTGGGGGAAACAGTTAGCAGACTTTTCTGCTTAAGGTATGACTAGCCATATTTCTAACAAGACTGTGTAATGCTGGAAGGCTGTCATTTCCCCTCATGGGGACCGGTAAGCCATTTTCTTAGTCAAAAACAAACAGAATAAAGGGCTTATTATGGGCTAAAAAACTGGTAGACATTTGTATGGGCTAAATCGATTGCTTTATTTGTGCATATTATTCAAATTTAGGCTAACAATTGACATTTATAATCTTGGGGAACGTTTATAAAACGGCAGGCACTGTATTGGACACCTTTTTCAGTCAGGGGGCCTTTCTAGTCATAGACTGAGCCTCATTTTCGCGCCATTAATGAGCAGTTGTTTTTTGAGAGCAGGGCATGCAGATGCATGTGTGAGGATCTAAGAATCTCTTAAAAAGCTTTTAGAAGGTGTCATTTGGTATTGTATTCCCCTCAGGGCTTGGTTGGGTCTTAGCAAAGACTGTATCTGGGACTGTATAGGGGTTAAATTGAAAAATTTTAAGGGTTAAAGCTCTGAAAATTGGTGTGCAATACTTTTAAGGCTTTAAGACACTGTGGTGAAAATTTGGTGATTTTTGAACAATTCCTTCATACTTTTTCACATATTCAGTAATAAAGTGTTTTCTGTTTGAAATTTAAAGTGACAGTAACGGTTTTATTTTAAAACGTTTTTTGTGCATTATTGACAAGTTTAAGCCTGTTTAACATGTCTGTACCTTCAGATAAGCTATGTTCTATATGTATGAAAGCAAATGTGTCTCCCCATTTAAATTTATGTGATAATTGTGCCATAGCGTCCAAACAAAGTAAGGACAGTACTGCCACAAATAATGATATTGCCCAAGATGATTCCTCAAATGAGGGGAGTAAACATGATACTACATCATCTCCTACTGTGTCTACACCAGTTTTGCCCATGCAGGAGGCCCCTAGTACATCTAGTGCGCCAATACTTATTACCATGCAACAATTAACGGCTGTAATGGATAACTCCATAGCAAATCTTTTATCCAAAATGCCTACTTATCAGAGAAAGCGCGATTGCTCTGTTTTAAACACTGAAGAGCAAGAGGACGCTGATGATAATTGTTCTGTCATACCCTCACACCAATCTGAAGGGGCCATGAGGGAGGTTTTGTCTGAGGGAGAAATTTCAGATTCAGGAAAAATTTCTCATCAAGCTGAACCTGATGTTGTGACATTTAAATTTAAATTAGAACATCTCCGCGCACTGCTTAAGGAGGTGTTATCTACTCTGGATGATTGTGACAATTTGGTCATTCCAGAGAAATTATGCAAGATGGACAGGTTCCTAGAGGTTCCGGTGCCCCCCGACGCTTTTCCTATACCCAAGCGGGTGGCGGACATAGTAAATAAAGAGTGGGAAAAGCCCGGCATACCTTTTGTTCCTCCCCTATATTTAAGAAATTATTTCCTATGGTCGACCCCAGAAAGGACTTATGGCAGACAGTCCCCAAGGTCGAGGGGGCAGTTTCTACTCTAAACAAACGCACTACTATTCCTATCGAAGATAGTTGTGCTTTCAAAGATCCTATGGATAAAAAATTGGAAGGTTTGCTTAAAAAGATTTTTGTACAGCAAGGCTACCTTCTACAACCAATTTCATGCATTGTTCCTGTCACTACGGCAGCGTGGTTCTGGTTCGAGGAACTAGAAAAGTCGCTCAGTAGAGAAACTCCATATGAGGAGGTTATGGACAGAGTTCACGCACTTAAATTGGCTAACTCTTTTATTTTAGATGCCGCTTCTCAATTAGCAAAATTAGCGGCGAAAAATTCAGGGTTTGCTATTGTGGCGCGCAGAGCGCTTTGGCTAAAGTCTTGGTCAGCGGATGTGTCATCCAAGACAAAATTACTTAACATTCCTTTCAAAGGTAAAACTTTATTTGGACCTGATTTGAAAGAGATTATTTCAGACATCACTGGGGGAAAGGGCCACGCCCTTCCACAGGATAGGTCTTTTAAGGCTAAAAATAAGCCTAATTTTCGTCCCTTTCGCAGAAATGGACCAGCCTCTAATTCTGCATCCTCTAAGCAAGAGGGTAATGCCTCACAACCCAAACCAGCCTGGAAACCAATGCAAGGCTGGAACAAGGGTAAGCAGGCCAAGAAGCCTGCCACGGCTAACAAGACAGCATGAAGGAGTAGCCCCCGATCCGGGACCGGATCTCGTGGGGGGCAGACTCTCTCTCTTTGCTCAGGCTTGGGCAAGAGATGTTCAGGATCCTTGGGCGCTAGAAATAGTTTCTCAAGGTTATCTCCTGGAATTCAAGGAACTACCCCCAAGGGGAAGGTTCCACAAGTCTCACTTATCCTCAAACCAAATAAAGAGACAGGCATTCTTACATTGTGTAGAAGACCTGTTAAAGATGGGAGTGATACACTCAGTTCCAATAAAGGAACAAGGAATGGGATTTTATTCCAATTTGTTCGTAATTCCCAAAAAAGAGGGAATGTTCAGACCAATTTTGGATTTGAAGATCCTAAACAAATTTCTCAGGGTACCATCGTTCAAAATGGAAACTATTCGAACGATTCTACCCACCATCCAGGAAAGTCAATTTATGACTACCGTGGATCTAAAGGATGCGTACCTACATATCCCTATCCACAAGGAACATCATCAGTTCCTAAGGTTCGCTTTTCTGGACAAACATTACCAGTTTGTGGCTCTTCCATTCGGATTAGCCACTGCTCCAAGGATTTTCACAAAGGTGCTAGGGTCCCTTCTAGCAGTTCTAAGACCAAGGGGCATTGCAGTAGTACCTTACTTGGACGACATTCTAATACAAGCGTCGTCCCTGTCAAAGGCAAAGGCTCATACGGACATCGTTTTAGCCTTTCTCACATCTCACGGATGGAAGGTGAACAAAGAAAATAGTTCTCTGTCCCCGTCAACAAGAGTTCCCTTCTTGGGAACAATAATAGATTCCTTAGAAATGAGGATTTTTCTGACAGAGGTCAGAAAATCAAAACTTCTAAGCTCTTGTCAAGTGCTTCATTCTGTTCCTCGTCCTTCCATAGCGCAGTGCATGGAAGTAATAGGATTGATGGTTGCAACAATGGACATAGTTCCTTTTGCACGAATTCATCTAAGACCATTACAACTGTGCATGCTCAAACAGTGGAATGGGGATTATACAGACTTGTCTCCAATGATTCAAGTAGATCAAAAGACCAGAGATTCACTCCGTTGGTGGCTGACCCTGGACCATCTGTCCCAGGGAATGAGCTTCCGCAGGCCGGAGTGGGTCATTGTCACGACCGACGCCAGTCTAGTGGGCTGGGGTGCGGTCTGGGAATCCCTGAAAGCTCAGGGTCTATGGTCTCGGGAAGAGTCTCTTCTCCCGATAAACATTCTGGAACTGAGAGCGATATTCAATGCTCTCAGAGCTTGGCCTCAACTAGCAAAGGCCAAATTCATAAGGTTCCAATCAGACAACATGACGACTGTTGCGTATATCAATCATCAAGGGGGAACAAAGAGTTCCTTGGCGATGAAAGAAGTGACCGAAATAATTCAATGGGCGGAGGATCACTCCTGCCACTTGTCTGCGATCCACATCCCAGGAGTGGAAAATTGGGAAGCGGATTTTCTGAGTCGTCAGACTTTTCATCCGGGGGAGTGGGAACTCCATCTGGAAATCTTTGCCCAAATAACTCAATTATGGGGCATTCCAGACATGGATCTGATGGCGTCTCGTCAGAACTTCAAGGTTCCTTGCTACGGGTCCAGATCCAGGGATCCCAAGGCGACTCTAGTAGATGCACTAGTAGCTCCTTGGACTTTCAACCTAGCTTACGTATTCCCACCGTTTCCTCTGATTCCCAGGCTGGTAGCCAGGATCAATCAGGAGAGGGCCTCGGTGATCTTGATAGCTCCTGCGTGGCCACGCAGGACTTGGTATGCAGACCTGGTGAATATGTCATCGGCTCCACCATGGAACCTACCTTTGAGACAGGACCTTCTTGTTCAAGGTCCATTCGAACACGTAAATCTGGTATCCCTCCAACTGACGGCTTGGAGATTGAACGCTTGATTCTATCAAAGCGTGGGTTTTCAGATTCGGTGATAGATACTCTGGTTCAGGCCAGAAAACCTGTAACTAGAAAAATTTACCATAAAATATGGAAAAAATATATCTGTTGGTGTGAATCCAAAGGATTCCCATGGAATAAGATAAAAATTTCTAAGATTCTCTCCTTTCTTCAAGAAGGTTTGGAGAAAGGATTATCTGCAAGTTCTCTAAAGGGACAGATCTCTGCTTTATCTGTCTTACTACACAAAAGACTGGCAGCTGTGCCAGATGTTCAAGCATTTGTTCAGGCTCTGGTTAGGATCAAGCCTGTTTACAGACATTTGACTCCTCCCTGGAGTCTAAATTTAGTTCTTTCAGTTCTTCAAGGGGTTCCGTTTGAACCCTTACATTCCATAGATATTAAGTTACTATCTTAGAAAGTTTTGTTTTTGGTTGCAATTTCTTCTGCTAGAAGAGTTTCAGAATTATCTGCTCTGCAGTGTTCTCCTCCTTATCTGGTGTTCCATGCAGATAAGGTGGTTTTGCGTACTAAGCCTGGTTTTCTTCCTAAAGTTGTTTCTAACAAAAATATTAACCAGGAGATAGTTGTACCTTCTTTGTGTCCGAATCCAGTTTCAAAGAAGGAACGTTTGTTACACAATTTGGACGTTGTCCGTGCTCTAAAGTTCTATTTAGAGGCTACCAAAGATTTCAGACAAACATCTTCCTTGTTTGTTGTTTATTCTGGTAAAAGGAGAGGTCAAAAGGCGACTTCTACCTCTCTTTCCTTTTGGCTTACAAGCATCATCCGATTGGCTTATGAGACTGCCGGACGGCAGCCTCCTGAAAGAATCACAGCTCACTCCACTAGGGCTGTGGCTTCCACATGGGCCTTCAAGAACGAGGCTTCTGTTGACCAGATATGTAAGGCAGCGACTTGTTCTTCACTGCACACTTTGCCAAATTTTACAAATTTGATACTTTTGCTTCTTCGGAGGCTATTTTTGGGAGAAAGGTTTTGCAAGCTGTGGTTCCTTCCGTTTAGGTGACCTGATTTGCTCCCTCCCTTCATCCCTTCATCCCTTCATCCGTGTTCTAAAGCTTTGGTATTGGTTCCCACAAGTAAGGATGACGCCTTGGACCGGACACACCAATGTTGGAGAAAACAGAATTTATGCTTACCTGATAAATTACTTTCTCCAACGGTGTGTCCGGTCCAAGGCCCGCCCTGGTTTTTTAATCAGGTCTGATGAATTATTTTCTCTAACTACAGTCACCACGGTATCATATGGTTTATCCTATATATATTTCCTCCTGTCCGTCGGTCGAATGACTGGGGTGGGCGGAGCCTAGGAGGGATCATGTGACCAGCTTTGCTGGGACTCTTTGCCATTTCCTGTTGGGGAAGAGAATATCCCACAAGTAAGGATGACGCCGTGGACCGGACACACCGTTGGAGAAAGTAATTTATCAGGTAAGCATAAATTCTGTTTCTTTAGGAGAGAAACTTACAATAGGCTAGATTATAAGTGGTGTGCAAACAATTGCTCTCGGGTTTTCGCGATAGTTTGCGCGACAGTTAAATTCGCTCATATTACAAGTTGAGCATAATCACGTGAGCGCAATTGTGATTTATGCTAACTGTTACGCTTATCAAAAAAGTGCCACAAATCACACCAGAAAAACATTACAAAGTACAGTTACAATCATAATAAAACTGTCTAAAGAAAATTAAAAAATAGAATAAAAATTGCACACAAAAGTTATAAGTGCTCAAAGATATGAGATCTCAGGGGTTAGAGAAAAAAAAGGCAAGCAAAGGACTTTAACATTGAGATACATACATATACATCTTTAAAGATGTATGTGTGTGTATATATGTATATATATATATATATATATATATATATATATATAGATATACACCTGTATATATATCTCAAACAAAAAACAATGTGTTAGTGCAAAAAGGATATGTCCAAAAAAGTCAATTGGAGACTAAATCCCAACTCCAAATGTGCATAAGTGATCTCAGGGATTACTTCTCAGTGGCAATAAATGCTGCAGTCGAACTCCAAGGGTTAACCTCAAATAAAACAGATCAACGCTGCCAATGGTGAAGTCCTGTGAGACTACAGGGTTAATTCACATGTAAGTTGTATACTCACATACTGCAGAGCTCTAGATATAAAAGCAATGGGAGACTCCAGCTGGAGCAGATAGAACTCAGATGAATGTTAAAACAATTTGTTAAAACATGGTAAAATCACAGGGGTTTACAGAGAACAATCACAGCTAGAACATCCATATATTACACAGACTATATATTGTAAGCAATGTCTATGATTACAGTTTGCAGTTCAGAAGGTTGGTCTCCGCTCATAACGTGACATCACAAGCTCAAATCCAAATATTGTTTCACCAAATAGTCGCTTGGCTTTTTCAAGGATTTAAGGATATTAGAATATGCGATCGGGTAAGCGTGCGATTAGGGTGTTTTTTTCCACTGTTTTTCTCCATTGACTTCTATGGGGGAATAGGTTATTGTTTGAGCGACTGTCTAGAAGTAAGCTGTTTGCACTTATCGGGTTAGCGTTACAGGGATAACTTTTAACTTTCAACACATAATACCAGCCCAATCTGGCGAGCGCAAAAAGTTTAATTGTAGCGCAATTATCGCTATAGCGAAGCACAAAATACCGCTCTTCTTGTAATCTGGCCCAATATAGTGCTCAGTAAAATAAGTTGCTGATCTCTCTCCATGTCGGCAAGTTTTTGAGAATTCGGCTTTTAATCTTTACATTATTTCAGAGATTTTAGCAGCCCTTGATTGTACACACTAAGGGGCATATTTATCAAGCTCCGTACGGAGACCGCTGCTCCATAACCTGTCCGCCTGCTCTGAGGCGGCGGACAGAAATCAACCCGATCGAATACGATCGGGTTGATTGACACCCCCTGCTAGTGGCCGATTCACAAGAACTGCTGGTGCAATGATAAATGCCAACAGCATTTCAGCATTTATCGATGTGCAGTGGACATGATCCGCTATATCGGATCATGTCCACTCGCACCATAGTAAATAGGCCCCTAACTGGCAGTCAGTTGTACCGTTAGGTTTTTACTTGGAAGTTAAATAGGAGTTTCTGAACTGACTTACTGAAAACAGTTGGGTAAAGAAAAATAGCAATTGATTTTCTTCCGAAATGTAAAGTGTGTACTAAACCAGAAAGACAATTTTATTTAAAATTTAGAAGCCATAAGGATTTTTACTATTCTAGGAGCCAGATAATGATAATTGTGTATACTTACAGAATAACCTAACAAATTAGAACATTAAAAATTGCTTCTGTGATTTATCAAAGGCCCAAATTAAACTAATTTTAAAATCCTTAATTAAAGAGATTAAAATATCAAAATTGGAATGGTCATGGGTGCATTTCAATTTCAAATAGAATCATTTTTGTAATATACTTCTAGTAGCAAAAATGCTTATAGTAAAAGTTATTACTGGTTTTCAGTGGCATACACACCTATCCTGTGCACCAGTATTCAAACACCACACTTTCTCAGAAGTCATCAGTGGTTTTTATGACACAAAATTACATCAACAGAAGCAATACATACCACTACCATTTCTCAGGAGAGTTGAAGTAAGGCAGATATATTGATTTATGCTAATTACAGTTTCCTACTTGGCATAACTAATCACTTTGTGTAAAATACTTTTCAGAATGAATGAAGAACAAATAGCGACAGTGTGTTTATCAGTTCTGAAAGCCTTGTCGTACCTGCACAATCAGGGAGTTATTCACAGGGATATCAAAAGTGACTCCATATTGCTCACCAGTGATGGAAGGGTAAGTCCTTAGTTTCCTTGTATATGAAAAATGCAGGTGTTTTGCTCTATTTAGTTTTATTTATCTATTATGATGCCAGCACAAATACACTTGTAAAAAAATATCTAATTGCAATCTCTTAGGGCAGTAAATACATATGAGTCTTATCTATAGTCATATTCTGTTGACAGAGTTTGTCACAAAACTATACACATTAAATATAAGTTAATAGTAGTATAATTTAGATATTAAGTACAACACAAATAAATACAGTACAGCAAATATGCAGATGAGGCTAGTTTTCACTTCTGGGTAGGAATTATAACTTTATATAGTTAAACAAGCATTTTTGCTATAATTATTGAAGCAAGATATATTTTATGTTACTATGTAATTTATGATAAATCCTGTCCAAAAATCAGCAAATACATTAATTAGATTATAATCTGAAATCATCTTCTCTCATGTGATCTTCATGTCTTAATTGAAGTGTTTGTCCACACTGGTATGCATTTTGCTTGGAAAAAAGGTTGTGGTTTTAAAAGTCTTCTTTCCATTATAGTCAGTTTATGGGTGCATAGGCATTTGTGGTCTTCATTTTAGTGTGTTTATGCACATTCTTTGTATACACATTTTCATACCTGTTCAAGCAGACTAGTTGTTGGCTTTTGTCTCTCTAATATTGCAATGTGCACAGCCAGGTCTTGTGAACTTATTGTACTTTTGCATTAGCTTACTTGTATGCCATTCAGACCAAGAGCATTCGTCTTGATTCTTATCAGGTCTGAACTCGCCTGTGGTACTCTCCGGTCTCCCAGTAGTCCATAGGAAATTTGTATATTTACTGTAGCTAAATCTGAGGCTTTTTTTCTTACTGTGTTTTCCCCTTTCTTCCCAGAAATATATTCCTGTTCTGTGTTTTACTGGCAGCCAAGTAAGTTAACGACTGTGTGTTACTGGCAGCCAATGTATTACTGGTCTGTGAGTTGTCCAAGCCTTACAGAGCTATGGTTGGAAAGTTAATCTGTCTAAGAGCTCTCTAATTCCATCACAGGGAATAATTTTGGATAACAAAAAAAACATCAGTTTTTCTTTGAGACAAAAGGGTATTGCTTAGTTGTCAATGGGTGCTCCACAAGCTGGGTTTTTTTTGGCGGGGGGTGAGCAGTTATACAACAGATCTTCATAATGTATTGCTCTATGAGACCACAGTCACAAGTTTTGTTGTGGTTGGCAAGAGGCTGATGCTCGCAGGGAATGTTTCTAAAATGCTAGTTGGACATTAGTTCTCAAAAAGTTCATTATGATTTAGTGTTACTTCAGGGAAATGTTGTTCTTTAAATGTTATGTGGTATACTGTTTATTTCTTTTTAAGTAATATTTGGGTGGAAAAAAGTCGTAAAGGCTCTTCTTTAGACTTAGACAGCAATTTTTTTTTCTCTTTTTTAATCTCACTGAAATCAACATATGGATTTCTTTTGGTGCTGACGCTGTGATATTGACTATGTACTTTTTAGAATATGAGAGAAAGATAAATTTATTGGTATAATAAATTAGCCTTTTCTTATTTAAAGTGGTAGCAGATTAAGGCCAACAATGACACTTGTACGTTGTGTGTCTGTTTAGTCTGCACTATGAATAATTGTTGATAAGCAAATGTTCTCCCTCCATATTGGTACTAACTTGGCTATAAATTGGTTTGAAGCTGTCAAGAAAGTGTGGAATTTCAAAAGGTAAATGGAAGATTCCTAAAGGCTTTTGGGAAGATTCTACCTAACCCATGCTACATATGCAGTAGTATCAAATATGTTATCACTGAGTATGAATATATTGAATAATTTTTGTTATGGTTTTTCAACCCATCTTTACATTTAAACTAAGACTGAAAGTAAACTAATGTCTATAAAGCTTTCTTTTAGCAAAATCATTAAAAGTACAATGTCTATGTTTTATTACGTTTTTCATTTCAAGTATTTATGCTGTCATCTGTACTGTATTTTCAAAAATGATCAACCTAAATGTTTTATCTGCCAATTCAAAGAATCTTCTATGTCAATACGGAATGTCCCATAGATGTTTATGATATATCTTGTCTTACTGGAAATGAATAAATAGCAAATAAATAATGTTTTATTTATATTCTGCAGATAAAACTGTCTGATTTTGGATTCTGTGCACAAGTTTCAAAGGAGGTTCCCAAAAGGAAGTCATTGGTTGGAACCCCATATTGGATGGCTCCTGAGGTTATATCAAGACTCCCTTATGGAACTGAGGTTAGAAATGTGTCTAACTTCTTTAATTATTTTGTTTAAAAAATAATATTTTTTGATGACATATTTATATATATTTATTTTGCAGTTGTTTATTTCAGATTCTTAGGACCTAGCTTTAGTTTATAGATAATGCGCCTTCTAGTATGTAGTAATCCTTTCATATAATATTGAAAACAAGGAAATTTAACTCATGTTATTTTTCATTTGCTTTTTCAATGTCTGAAAGATTACATTCTTTTTCTACCCATCCCTTTTTTTTTTTAAACAGTAATATTATCTTAAATGTTTTGTCAAACCGAATGGCATTATTAAGTCATAATCTTACTTCTGACTTTAAGATTAAATGTCATGCAATCTTTTATTTTGAAGAAAGAAGTTAAGCATAATCCATTTTACACCTATTATACATATATAATAAAGATTGAAAAACCTTACTTCTGGGGTTGGAATGGGGATATTGTTTGCAGTGAGGATAGATTGGCATTCAGAAAGTCCAGAATAAGGAAAGGGAATAGCTACAATATCTAAAAAAAATATATAAATAGTGACTTTACTATTTTTAAACCATTCACTAAAAATGAGAAGAAAGCAGTTTGTTGTAACATGATAAAGGCAGGAAAAATGTAAAAGAGAAATGAAGTTGTTTATGATTTTTTAATACATTATAGGACAATACATTTACTTTGTTGTCTATACTTTTCACCCCATCTCATACTTAGGTTAGATTTGGGGGTCTGTAAATGTAAAAACACAAGTAGGGCTAAATGTTAGTTGCAGGTAAACTTCACTCATGATTTTGTAGTATTACGTTTTAACCCATCATATAAGATTTACATCTGCAGAAGTCCTAAAAGTAGCATAATGGTTACTGTAGCTTTGTCCACCTAATTGTGGAGGTTAAGGTTTCAGTGCGTTGAGGGTTTTCTGACACACTCACCATGGCATGGTTGTCATATTGCATGCCTTAAATCCTATATATGAGCAGGAGGCATAAAAATCACTTGTGTAAAGAGTCATCATTTGTTGTTTTAATATGTGAGGTCAGGTCTTGTTGGTTCAGGAGTTCTTGCGACAGCTAAGAATAGAGATAGTCTTGCTTTATACTCCATTATTGCAAATAGCAGGCATGAGCAAGGGTATATAATGCCCAGTAGCCTTTTAATGTTGTGCAATGCAAGAACTTAATTTTCAGTACGCTCTGTTAACGGTATAATTTGATTTTAATAGGTAGCTTTCCTGAGTCCTATAATTATAATAGGCATGCATGGATTGTTTGGGTCTTCTAATTTTGATTCTTTAGAAGATCTTTGTAAGTACATCTTAAATGTTATACCTGAACGTCATCATGCCTTTAAGGATACTTTGGGGAGTTGAAAACCCCAACTATTGGAGTAAAATCATTGACCTAGCTGTTCATTTGTTAAATAGAAAAACACTACTGAGTACAGAAGGAGCCAAGAAAATTCCATTAAGGTCATCAGAAAGAATGTAATCTTGTTCATTGTTACTAATATTTTTGAACAGGGAATTCAAATTTTACAGTCTATGTAATGCTAGTTACTTTTTTTTCTAAAGGTGGACATTTGGTCACTTGGTATAATGGTAATAGAAATGATAGATGGAGAGCCTCCATATTTCAATGAGCCGCCATTGCAGGCAATGCGCCGGATACGAGATAACTTGCCTCCACGAGTAAAAGACGTGCATCAGGTAAGGAGTTTGTATTTATAGTATAATCATTCTACCAATTAGTTTAAGAAACCTCTTGGAAATAAGTATTATACGTATTTTTTTTAAAACATTGGCCTGTTTGTTAGAAATATTTGCAGTAGTACAATCTTCAAAACAATGGAAACACAGTGGAATACCTGAATTATGTAGAACTATTTTACTCAGATGTTAAACATTATTACAAAGATGTAAATATTGTTGTTTGGTGGGAATTTAAATGTAAGTGTATTTGGAAGGTAAGCTACTGAATGATAGTGCATATATAGCTGCTTGGTTACATACTGAATGCTAGTGCAAGTATATATGCAATATATGCTACCTAGAGTAAAGAAACCAGTGATGACTTATAAGTAGCTCCATTTGCAAGTTAATCTAATGTGTTAGCCAATTTATCTGCAAATACAGTGGGGCAAAAAAGTATTTAGTCAGCCACCAATTGTGCTCCCACTTAAGAAGATGAGAGAGGCCTGTCATTTTCATCATAGGTATACCTCAACTATGAGAGACAAAATGTGGAAACAAATCCAGACAATCACATTGTCTGATTTGGAACGAATTTATTTGCATATTATGGTGGAAAATAAGTATTTGGTCACCTACAAACAAGCAAGATTTCTGGCTCTCACAGACCTGTATCTTCTTCTTTAAGAGGCTCCTCTGTCCTCCACTCATTACCTGTATTAATGGCACCTGTTTGAACTTGTTATCAGTATAAAAGACACCTGTCCACAACCTCAAACAGTCACACTCCAAACTCCACTATGGTGAAGACCAAAGAGCTGTCGAAGGACACCAGAAACAAAATTGTAGACCTGCACCAGACTGGGAAGACTGAATCTGCAATAGGCAAGCGGCTTGGTGTGAAGAAATCAACTGTGGGAGCAATAATTAGAAAATGGAAGACATACAAGACCACTGATAATCTCCCTAGATCTGGGGCTCCACGCAAGATCTCACCCCGTGGGGTGAAAATGATCACAAGAACGGTGAGCAAACATCCCAGAACCACACGGGGCGACCTAGTGAATGACCTGCAGAGAGTTGGGACCAACGTAAGAAAGGCTACCATCAGTAACACACTACGCCACCAGGGACTCAGATCCTGCAGTGCCAGACGTGTCCCCCTGCTTAAGCCAGTACATGTCCGGGCCCGTCTGAAGTATGCTAGAGAGCATTTGAATGATCCAGAAGTGTATTGGGAGAATGTCATATGGTCAGATGAAACCAAAGTAGAACTGTTTGGTAGAAACACAACTCGTCATGTTTGGAGGAGAGAGAATGCTGAGTTGCAACCAAAGAACACCATACCTACTGTGAAGCATGGGGTGGCAACATCATGCTTTGGGGATGTTTCTCTGCAAAGGGAACAGGACGACTGATCCGTGTACATGAAAGAATGAATAGGGCTATGTCCGTATGATCTATCCGGCCAAGGTTATATTAGAAGATAAGGGATCTACAGTTGTATTTAATGAAGTTGCTCAAATTAAAGAATTTGTTGCCTTAAGAATTTCAAGTTAAAACTGGTAAATCGATAAACTCATTAGGACAATTTTGTTACTTCATTGATGGTTAAGATACCCAGACTGTATGTAGATTGGTTGATTTTTCCTCTCCCCCCCCCCATTTCCCCTTTTTTTTTTTTCTTCCTCTCTCTCTCTCTTCTCCTCTCTCTCTCCTTTTGTCTTTGGTTTGGTTTGCCGTTATTTTGCTTTGTTTGGCCTTGTTCTGTTCCCTCTGTCTGGTCCTGCCTCCCTCTTCTCCCCTATATTCCTCACTTGTTTTAAGATGACAAATAGAAATAGCCAGGCAAAATATTTCTCGCTTTTTTTTTTTTTATTAATGACGGAAGTTAATATATTGTCATGGAATGTAGGTGGAATAACCTCCCCAATGAAGCGAAAACTTATAATCAAAACTCTGGCAAAAAAAAAACCTGATATTGTGTATATCCAGGAAACACATCTTAATGATATAGAATGTGCAAAGCTCAAAATTAAATGGGTGGGGGAGGTTGTAGCCGCCTCAAGCATGAATAGGAAATCTGGTGTAGCATTCCTTTTACATAAGAATTTAGATTATAAAATTCTTCATATTGATAGAGATCCAGATGCTCGATATATTATACTTCAAATTCAGATCAATCAAATTCTATTTATACTATGTAATGTATATGGTCCTAATAAAAATGCTAAAAACTTCTGGGAGAAGATAAAGAGGAAGATTTTTCCTTTTATAGATAAGAACGTGATAATAGCAGGTGATTTTAATATGACGCTACTGCCGGAACTAGATAGGTTTTGTAACAAAAAAGCTAAAGAATATAAAAAAACAGCTAAATATTTCAGGACATTTTGTGCAAAACTAAAGATGATAGATATATGGAGAACTAAAAATCCTGACTCTCTAACATATACCTGTGAATCTAAGGCACACAAATTTCTCTAGGATTGATCTTTTTTTGGTATCTGAATCTCTATCGATTGTTCATATGGTTACAGGAATTGAGGACATATGAATCTCACTATGAATCATACAGAGAAAACACAATTTTTATCTTTCCCACAACATTTTTTGAATAATCCTAGATTCTCTAACTGGCTTAAACAAAAGTGGAAGGATTACTGTACACACAATATTTCATATTTTAATAACATTAAACCCTTCTGGGAAGCTGCCAAAGCAGTTTTAAGGGGTGAAATTAAGAGTTATCTAGTATATATTAGGAAAAAAGCCAGGGCCCAAGAAAGTCAGCTATCGAATCAAGTTAGGAACACTTATAGGAATTATGTTGAACATCATTCTATAGAAAGGTGGGATATCTATCAACATGCTAGAAGAGAAAGAGATGTATTTTTACAACGCAAATCTCAAACGGAAGAGGCCAAAATTAATATACATTGTAGAGGCCAGTATGGTGACTCAACTAAATACTTAGCAAAGTTAATAAAGATTAGGAAGAAGAAGAATTACATTTCACTCATCAAAGAGAATGATATCTCTTATACGGATACCGGAGAAATTAATAGAGTCCTCTTCTCCTATTTTCAGAAATTATACTCGATGCAGACTACTAATAAAAACAATCAAGAAAGATTCTGGTCTAACATTCAGTTGCCTCAAATCCAAGAGGACGAGTTGAGATTACTTAATGCACCAATCACAGCAGAGGAAATTGATAGAATGATCACTAAGATGCGGTTAAATAAAGCGCCCGGGCCGGATTGCCTTCCGATAGAATTTTGGTACCAGAAATTACCCCAACCTTAGAAAAGCTGTTTAATAAATATTTCAATTTTGACAATGCTATCTCTTCTTATTTCTCCGCGGCTAATATCACATTAATTCTTTAGAAAGGGAAAAATCCTCAAGATCCGGCCTCTTATAGGCCGATATCTGTTCTTAACACAGATTACAAAATTCTAATGGCTATTTTAGCAGATGGACTTTCATCATTCTTAGGCAATCTCATTCATTTAGACCAAACGGGTTTTATTAAAGCAAGGTCCTCGACAAAAAACATTTGTAAAATAGTGACTTTCTTGGACTATTTTTACTACTTAAAACAAAAGGATGGGGAAAAAACTCTCATAGATGACTATGCCATTCTTTCTCTCGATACCGAAAAGGCATTTGATGCCATCATGTGGGGGCATTTATTTAAAGTATTAGAGAATTTTGGTTTTAAAAATCAATTTGTGAATTTTGTCCAAAAAATGTATACAAAACCAATTTCCTATCTTATTGTTAACGGATGTCTCTCTCAAAAAATCACTTTAGAGCGGGGAACGAGGCAGGGGTGTCCACTGTCACCCCTGTTATTTAACCTTGCATTGGAGCCTTTGGCGATTCGCTTGAGATCATTACTCAGAGGAATTAATGTGGGCCCTTATACATTAAAAACTTTGCTGTATGCAGACGATTTATTGTTATTTTTAAAGGGCTCTTCTTATTCAATACCGGCAACATTACAATGCTTAGAGGAATTTAGTTCATTTGCTGGCTATAAAGTCAACTTCAATAAAAGCGAGCTCATGTGGATAAATAAGCTCAGAACCAGCTTTCTAGATCACCCATTCAAACTGGTGGAAGAAATTACCTATTTAGGTATTGTTCTACATAAAAACCCGAAAAATTGGTATCGGCTCAATTTCTCACCTCTTTTTCAGAAAATTTAAACTGATCTCGAATTGTGGACCTCATTTCGTTTATCTATCACAGCCCGTATTAATCTGGTTAAGACAATCATCTTTCCTAAGTTGCTTTATCCTCTCCAAAATCTTCCCCTTTTTATTCTTAGCAAGGACCTTCGGAAACTATATTCTTGCTGTTCTAAGTTCATCTGGGATAATAAGAAAGCGCGCATCTCTTTGGATAGATTAATGCAAAAATTTGAGGCTGTAGGTCTTGCTTTCCCTAATTTTAAACTTTATAATTGGGCTTGTTTAATTAAAACAGCTATAGATTGGATTGTGGAAACTGAGCTAGTTTCGACATTCGAGATGGAGACCTATTTGGTCTCTCCTTACACGCTCAAGGCAATATTACATTGCCCCTTTCAATTACTACCAGGTAAATTAACTGCGTTAATCTCAATAAGGAATATAGTTATAGCATGGCAGAAATGTTGTGCAATGCTTGGTATAGATTTCACATTTTCTCACTTTCTGCCAATTATTGGAAACCCTCAGTTCTCACCTGGATGTGATCAAATAGAATTTACAAAATGGGCAGAAAAAGATCTCAAATATTTCTCTCAGATTTTTACACAAGAGGGGCAGATAATGGCATTTGAAGGCTTATCCCGTAGTTATCAGTTACCTAAAGCAAACTTTTTTGCATATTTACAAGTACGCCACTTTATCAATACTAGAAAATGGAGAGTGGGTGAGATGGCTGCGTGGTCGGATCTCAATGTATGTATTCAAAAATTTGCGTCAGGTAGTCCTTCTATTTCCCTCCTATATGACATTATGCTTTCGAAACAAGCCCAAATTTTTTTAAATAAATTAATTCTACTTTGGCTGCCTAGCTTTCCTTTAATAGATCTGGAAAAAATCAAACAATCTATGTTAAATTTAAAAAAATGTGTAATTCCTAGGAGCTGGAGAGAATCACATTTAAAACTAATTAATAATTATTATTTATCCCCAGCACGCTTAGTCAAATTATATCCTACAAGTGATGGAACTTGTCCTCGCTGTAAGAAAACTAAATCAGACTCCATACACATGTTTTGGTTTTGTCCAAAAATTTTACAACTATGGCGTAAGATAGAATACTGGTTTAATTTACACTATAAGACGGTAATCACTCTTTCAGTGAATGATATAGTGTGGTTAGCTGATTCTATTAATGGAGATTTTAAAGTAAATATCTTGAACAGTATTATTCTAGCGACTAGATATCAAATTGTAAGAAATTGGAAATCCACTATAGTCCCAAGTTTTTCACAAATTATGAAACAAATTCAAAATCAAATCATATATGAATCATTCCATTTGCAGAATACTACGGAAAAGAAAATAAAACTTTTCTTGGTAGGATGGTTTCCTATTATTAAAACCTATTCATTAGCTATACAAAAAAGTATTCTTACTCCATTTTTGTCGTCCAATCCTTTCATGGATTTAGTGGCACTGGACCTTTTTCCACACTCTTGGATAACAAATTATAGGGAAGGTTAGGGGAGGGAGGGGGGTAGGAGAGGGACGGGTGAGGTGTTTCTCTTTTCCCCCCCTTTTTTTTTTTTTTTTTTTCTCTCTCTCTTTTTCCCCTGGATGAATGTGGGGTATGGTGGGAGGGTGGGATTTGGGATAAAAAGGTAGAAAATATTTCCAACACCTTGTACAAAAATCCGATGCAGGGTTATGGCCTTATCGTTTTTTTATGAATATTGTATGATAAGAAATACTGTATTTTGTTTCTTGCTTTCTTTGTCCTTCCTATATTACTGTTTACCGGACCCTGCGTGGTACTTTAAGGTGGAATGTACTTGATTGTTGGAGATTCAAATAAATAAATATTTAAAGAATAGGGCTATGTATCGTGAGATTTTGAGTGCAAACCTCCTTCCATCAGCAAGGGCATTGAAGATGAAACGTGGCTGGGTCTTTCAGCATGACAATGATCCCAAACACATCGCCCGGGCAACGAAAGAGTGGCTTCGTAAGAAGCATTTCAAGGTCCCGGAGTGGCCTAGCCAGTCTCCAGATCTCAACCCCATAGAAAACCTTTGGAGGGAGTTGAAAGTCCGTGTTGCCCAGTGACAGCCCCAAAACATCACTGCTCTAGAGGAGATCTGCATGTAGGAATGGGCCAACATACCAGCAACAGTGTGTGATAACCTTGTGAAGACTTACAGAAAACGTTTGACCTCTGTCATTGCCAACAAATATATATATATAACAAAGTATTGAGATGAACTTTTGATATTGACCAAATACTTATTTTCCACCATAATTTGCAAATAAATTCTTTCCAAATCAGACAATGTGATTGTCTGGATTTGTTTCCACATTTTGTCTCTCATAGTTGAGGTATACCTATGATGAAAATTACAGACCTCTCTCATCTTCTTAAGTGGGAGAATTTGCACAATTGGTGGCTGACTAAATACTTTTTTGCCCCACTGTATGTATATAGTGGGAATTTTTGAACATGGTAAAAATATTAAACCAGCTCAGCACAGTAAATAAGCACCCTTATCAGGCACCATCTTCTCATCAATCCAAAGAGAAAAGTTAAAGGACCAGTAAATACAGTATATTTGCATAATCAACATGCATGATAAAAAGGCAATGCAATAGCACTAAGGGGCCAAATTATCAAGCTCCGAATGGAGCTTGATGCCCCAAACAGCAGTTATGAAGCAGCGGTCTAAAGACCGCTGCTCCATAATTGGTGCGTTGCCTATACGATCGGGCTGATTGACACCCCCTGCTATTGGCAGCAAATCTTCAGGGGGCAGCATTTCACAATCAGTTCTGGTGAACTGCTTGTGCAATGTTAAATCGGCATTCAACGATGTTTGTCTGACATGATACGCTACAGATAAATCGGCCCCTTAGTCTGAATCCACTGCATCATGTGACAGCCATCAGCCAATCACCAATGTATATATGTATATTCTGTGAATTCTTGCACATGCTTAGAAGAAGCTGGTTACTCAAAAGTGTAAATATAAAAATGCTGTGCACATTTTGTTAATAGAAGTAAATTGGAAAGTTGTTTAAAAATGCATGCTCTATCTGAATCATGAAAATGAAAATAATTTTGACTTGAGTGTCCCTTAAAATTAAAAAAAAAAAAATAGGTGCGCTAATTAAAGCATACTGAGGGCAGAATATACTCCACTGTTTTTGAAAACAGTGACTTTGCTTGCTTACACTAGCGGTATGAGGATATCACTACTTATCTAACACGAGTGATTTTTACTTTTTTGGACACTTTTGTGATTTTGAATTCGCCATGCAGTGTTGTTTGATATATGGGGGCCGATTTACTATGCCCCGAATGGGGCCAACTCGCTCTGTTTCTGCGAGATCCTTCAGGCTCGCCAGAAGCAGAGGTTAAGGGGGTGTTGATTGACACCCCCTGCTAGCAGCCGATTGGCCGCAAATCTGCAGGGGGCGGCATTGCACAAGCAGTTCACTAGAACTGCTTGTGCAATGCTGAATGCCGACAGTGTATGCTTATTAACAGCTCTTTGGCAATCAGCGTTTGGCAATCAGCTGCCTGCCTTCATTCACTCAAATCCATGTCAAAAGCGAGGCTACTATCTGTCACATTTAAAAGGCTGTGTTCCTGTTCCATGACGTAGATTCCGGTAAGATTGTTTCATTTGTTTATTGAACAGGGGGGACTGTAATCATGTTTGTTATGTGATTTTGTCTGCTATTTTGTAGTGATACTTGGGATCATGGCTTTTCGGACATAACTGCCTTACTTCATCTTTTTGCGCAATCCTAGGAACTGGCGCATTTTTTTGGCTTACACGATGCACCTTGTGACCGGGGGTGGTCGCGTTGTATTCCATTTCCGCACATTGACCGAGTGGCGACGGAGAGAGTCTGTTTATTAGTTGTCTGGTTCACAGGAGGCGGTGAGTGCCCCAGCCATTGCAGGTGTAAGGTGCCGGTAGTGTTTGCCCATGATTGCAATCTCCAAGTTATGGAGGATTCTGATTTTTTGGAGACGGATATCTCCGATTCGGGGAACACGTCTTGCGAAGAGTATGAAATGGCCAGGGTTATCCATGCCCATCAGTTATGTTCTGATTGCCATTCTAGAGTACTCTTTTCCCCTGTATCAGAGAATTTAGAGTGCGTTGAGCCATTCACCCTTGAGGATCCCATGTCCCGGGAGGCGCGTGTCCCAGAGCCTTCTTTTGCTATGCAAGCAGGTGTCCCTATGGCCGTTACTCCTTCTCAGGAAGGTGGCTTGTTTCCTCCAGATGTACCAGCACGGTTCCGCTTGGCCATATTTATGGCACTGGCACATTTATATCTCCATAATGAGGTATTTTTAAGATACTGTCCGTGTTCTGTTAACCGGGATTCGTCGGGCGTGGGATCGCCTGAGTCAGTTAGACCTTCTGGGGAAGTGATGGCCTCTGAGGCTTTGACCCGGCAGGTGATCATTTTGCCTTCCGTTATAGACTGGCACATCTTTGTGTTTTGTTAAAGCATATTTTGGGGGTGCTGGAGGATTTCAGCCCTACTGGGCCGAGAGATCCTTGGTCTTCTGTGCCGGACGGCAAACTGGATTAGACATGTGGGGATGAAGCAATCTCTTTATCGTCTCTGTTTTTCTTTCTTTAAGTATCTTTTCCAGTTCTGAGCTTGGGCCTCTAATTGACTGGTCCGGTTGGCGTGCTGTTTTTTCTTGGGCGTTCACCCTAGGGTACTGCCTTCATTTTATTTAATCCAGTTAGGATATATTTGATTTGTTTTTAAAATCTCATGTCTGCTATAATTTTCCAGTTTGGGAACATTCTTTCTCTGGAACTGATACTTGCAATTTTGTGGTCGCGTGCGCACTTCCTTGGAGGCTGCGCGTTTCCTATATCAGAACTTAGTTATGATTATAGTTTATGTTTTCGATCCCTCTGGGGCTTCATTTTTTTCTTTGACCTTGGACAGTTTCAGGGGTTCCTTGTGCCAGGCAGGTACTGGTCGGGCGCTAGCTGCTGGTCCTTAAGGTTCATGTCACCCACGTGGTGCCGGTGTGCTGGTTATCCTGTTTGGTGTCGAGTCAATCACTTTATTGGAGTGTTTGTTTTATGTTTTATTTATCCATTACTTGAGGGGGTGTTTTCGTTTCTTATACGTCAACTTGCTCCTCGTCCTCGATGAATGGACTATCGTAGGGATTGTATATATCCTCTGCGATTCCTTATGTGGGGATTCGTCTATGATTCCTCATGGGTTCTGGAGGTTTTGCATCGGAACCGAAGTTCTCCATTCCCAGGGGGTTTGGAGGTTCGGATTACCGCTGGACAGTTGGGGTACCAATGGAGATGACGATTTTCGTTTCAATCTTGGTATTTTCCAGGTGTCTGTTTCCTTGTAGCCCAGGTGCAGGTGCCCCTCGAGGTTGCTGGGACTGGTTTTTCCCTTCTTGAGTGGTCTGGTCATCTGAGTCCGGGAGTTCGGAAATGTCCGTCCCTCCCCTTTTTCTGTATATTGCGCGCTCTCATAAGGTGGGGCGCAGGGGTTGAGTTTCTCCTCTTTTTTTCCGGCAACAGCCTCTGATCTGCTTCTCAGCGGGAATTGAGGGGTTGCCTATGTTATTCCTGGTACAGGATTTCTAGGAGGTTGATCCTGTGAGGATCTTTGACTCTCCAACTAAGAGCCTAGTGGGTCGCTTAATTGCCCACATGGCTAAAGTTGTGTGTTGAATCCAGCTATTGTGGCATGTTCTCCGTTTTGGGGAGCCCTGTCCCGGATAAACTCTGGGGTCCCTGAACTGGGAGTGTTGCACTCGAACCTCTAGGAGCTCTTGTTTTCTGGGGTTGCAAGCGGAGGGTCCAGGGTTCAGATCCACCTATGGGTGCGGATTGCCATCTCAGAGGCCTTTCTAGAGGTCTGTCTAGGATCCTGATATGAGTCTCTTGTGAGTGTCCAACGTTCAAGGACATTGGGGTGTGCTAGGCGCAACCTAGAGTACCCTTCTTCGTAGGAGGCAACTTGGTGATTTCTCAGGAGGTACGGCCTGTCCCCCGTTTCGAGGGGTCTGGCCTAGGGCCATATCTTTTGTCTGAGATTTTGGGGTCCAGGTCTCTGCGCTCGGTCCTGGGCAGTTTAGTTTCAATCTTTAGGGTTTAGAACGTCCGCTTGTCCCTTCGGGGAGTTGGTTTTTCACTCTCATGGGAGATTTGGTGTTTGCCTGAAGGTCAGTTTGCTGCCTTTCAGGTGGATCTTCAGTTGTCGCCAGTGGCAACTTTTGCATTTAAGGCTTGAGATTGTTTGTCTTGACTGAGCTGGTAGTAATGACCGTTGGGTTATTACTCAATGGTATTGTTTTACCATTCTCTTTGGTCTCTTCGCCTTGCCTACGCCTGGAGAAGTGGTCTCCTTGGCTTTGTCCTTTTGGGGAGGATTTAGAAATATACTGTTTCCATGGAGACCCTGTGGGTCCTTATCTTCTTGATCAAGGATTCTTTTCTTCCCTCCTTGCGTGTGGAATATCAGGGGGGATGGCTCTGGTACTAGGGTATCGTGGTAGCTCTGTGCCCTTTCTTCCCTTTTGGGATTGTTCCTTCTTAGAGACGGGGACTGTGTATGGGTTTCGTAACCCGAACATGTAGAGCCAGCTGTTGTAGCCTGATGGTTAGCTTCACTGCCTAGCAAGTGGAAGGTTTGCAGTTTGAAACCAGCTGCAGCTACTTGCACTTGGAATGTGTGATAGCAAGCTGTATTTTTCTGTCATGCATTTGTGATAGCTTGCCAGCTGCTATTAATTTGGTTAGAAGGTTTTCCAATGTGTAGTTTCCTCTTAGGACCTCCACTCTCTTTGGAGGCGGATGTTCACAGCCCTTTTTTGGGTTGGGTCCGTTTCTTGGAGGGGAGGTCGGGGATCTGTCTGCTCTCTTTGGTCTGACGTGTACTTTTGTTGTCCCTGTTATCCTCCCTGCTGGGGGGGGGGGGGGGTTCACGGGTGTTCCTTCCTCCATTGGTTGCATTGCTGCTGGTGTTGGTTGTCTTCTGGGATCTGGACTTTCCTGGTTGGGAGTTACCGTCGATAATTTGTCACTCTCTATGGGAAGGGGTCCCATGCTGACTTAGGGTCAGCTTTGCTGCCCTAGAGATGGATCTCACAAGTTTCTGTCAGTTGTGGTTCTGTGTTTCACAGAGCGCCCTCTTTTTCTGCTGGGACAGTTAGTTTTTCCATCCTGTCGGTGAGCTCTGTGTTTTTCCTTCAGTCCTAATATAGGTTTCCTACCTATATGTGGCTAGTTTTAGCGGTTGTGTCTGCTAGACTAGGGTTCAGTGGGGAGCTTGTGGCTTCCTTGGAGCACCATATGTTTTATGGTGTTGTGTCAGGGGATCTGTGGAGGGATTTTGTTCTTCCTCGTGATCGCTCTCTCATGGTTTGGGAGTGTCTCTTTGGGAGTTGGACTTTATAGTGAGTTCTTTTCCCTGGGTGGTTGTTCTGTAAAAACCTTAATTTCGCTTTGTTTTGGGGTTTCTTACCCTATTCTGACGGTCCTTTGGATCTCCTTTTAGGTACTCCATTCTCCCCTTCGGGGGTAGGTGGAGGTGCTTTTCCTTAGGATAAGTTAGTGCGATTTTGGAGCCTGCAGGACTTGGCTCCTTGGGGGCTTTTACTCAGTGGAATATAAGGATTTTGAGTGGTCTCCAGCACGGCATGCCGGTTGTTTATCTGATGGACAGTTATTTTTGTTTTTCAGATTTTATGGGTAATTTCAGGCTGTGGTGCCCTTCGAAGGGGCCGCCTTCTGTACCCGCCCTTTGTTTGCATTCATTGTCCTCTATAGCTTTGGTATTGGTTTCCCAAAAGCCCAATGAATGCAGCTGTGGACTCTTCCCGTTTAAGATGAAAAACTTAAATTATGCTTACCTGATAATTGTCTTTTCTTCTGACGGGTCCACAGCTCCCCGCCCGTGTTTTTCTAAGAGGTGGCTGTAATTTAGTTTCTTCTTCTGGCACCTTTTTCACCATGATATTTCTCCTACTGTTTCTTGTTCCCTCATCAGAATGACTGGGGATGAGGGAAGTGGGGGAGGTATTTAAGCCTTTGGCTGGGGTGTTTTTGCCTCCTCCTGGTGGCCAGGTTCTGAATTCCCAAAAGTAATGAATGAAGCCATGAACTCTTCTCGTCAGAAGAAAAGAAAATTATAAGGTAAACATAATTGAAGTAATTCTGCCCTCAGAGTGCTTTAATTAGCGTACCTATTTGAGTTTTTATTTAGAACTCTTGAACATGTTCATTAAGCGTTGGTGTCTTAGAAAGTGAGCACATGATAAGACACTTTGATAAATGGAAGAAATTGGAAAACTTGTTTTTTTATTGCATGCTCTTTCTAACTCATGAATGATTACTTTAACTCTAGTGTCCCTTTAATCTCTTTGCTGGAATGTAACTTCCAAGCTGTGAATATGGTGGCAGGAAGTGGTATCTGGTTTTATATGTTTTATGTTTTTGGTGACTAGGTGTAGCGCAGCCATTGCCATGTTGTTTTGACTCTTGTCACAGCAAATAAAAAAAGCAAGAAACTTCATATAATATGGAGGGAGGTGGAGTGTTTAAAGGAACTAGCAATCACCTCTTTCTTAGATGCCCTTCGATAGTCAGTTCCCTTCTTAAAGAAGCGTAGAGAAGTGTAATAAAATTATGCTATTTCACTTATGCTATATTTTTATTACAGAAGTGCTGACTCTGAAGTTT
Organism: Bombina bombina; assembly: GCF_027579735.1. Classification (NCBI taxonomy): domain Eukaryota; kingdom Metazoa; phylum Chordata; class Amphibia; order Anura; family Bombinatoridae; genus Bombina; species Bombina bombina. The sequence continues at coordinate 1,038,987,315 of NC_069502.1, forward strand.
GCATAGATTAGGTGGTGGTGTGACTGAATTTTCCATGTGTGTTTGAGAGCGGTGGAGAAAAATGTCTGCCTGTGCTATGCCTGCAAATATATTCTTTGGACTTATGTTACTTTCCATATAATTATGTCTGTGGTACCAGTTCTGTTTGTCTAGCTGTGTATAATCTGCTGTACGTAGAGTTAACTCCTTCAAATCTTTGAATTTTCTTTCTCAGGTTTCTTCAGTACTTCGTGGATTTTTAGATTTGATGTTGGTGAGAGAACCTTCCCAGAGAGCAACAGCACAAGAACTCTTAAGACATCCATTCTTGAAACTCTCAGGACCCCCTTCATGTATCATACCACTAATGAGGCAATACAGACACCACTGATCTCATATTAAAGTCATGTTAAAGACAGAACAGAAGAGTTTTGGCATACCTAGAAACTGAAGCAGCTTCTTCATATCAAAACTGCCTATGATACTGTCATTTTGACAATGACATGCTTGGGGTGTACTGTATCAAAAACCTCACTTTTCACAGGTTTTATTTTTTGTTTTCTAATTGAAAATGCAGAATTTTTACTAGGGTTCTTTTAAATTGAATTTAGATATTGATAATCATTAAAAAACACACACACACACACATACCCAGTGCTTATTTGAACAAAGGGAGTTACATGGCATTTCTTTAAAACTAAAAATCCTTCTTTGAGGTAAAATGCACTTTTTTTCAAAAGTAGGAGTGTATTGTATTTTGAAATGAATTTGTAATTTTCTGTATAATACTTTTGATAATTTGCAGTTTTTTGATGTTATGTAAAACATTGTGCCAGTTCAAAACCAGGTGTAATTTACCAAACGTTTTCAGAAATTCCTACTTTTATAATCATTTTGAAAATGATAATGCCTCCGTTTTAATGTTAACTGTGTCCCATTTGCTTACATAGAAATTCAAGGCATAGCTTCTACCTTTCGCCATCCGAGTGATTTGCAGTATTGTTTTTCACTGTTTTAAGACATTTAGAAATTGCCGTTTGTTGCTAAATACTAAATACTAACGTGAATATATGAAGTCATTATATTGGCAGAGGATTAATTATCCAAACAAGTTAAAAGAACATAATACTTTGTCTTTCAATTTATAAAGCTTAATATTACAATTGTGAGTATTTGCATATTCCTGTTGAGGAAGTTGTAAAATCAGGTTAGGCCTAAGTTATTTTTATACCTCAGATGCCATATGTAAAAAAAAAAAAAAAAAACTTCTTCAAACTTTTCTTAATTTATTTTTTGTCAGTTATGTAAACTGCTGTTCATACTTTTATTTGTTCTGGATTATAAGTGTCTCAAATAAATTAATTTAATATATTTATGTTCCATAGAAAATGTGTTTTTATTATCCCAGTTGGCTGCAGCAGTCATTCTACTAAGCGGGTATTTTCCAAATTTCCTTCATGATGCCGTTGTGACAATGTTGTAGGATGTGTTTGGATTTATTCACTTGTGCAGCTGTCTATATATATATATATATTTATTTTATTTTATTTTGTCAAAAGTGGATGACTACACATTTGTGTTGCTCGTTGAATGAACCTGCATGTCAATGCTAGGCCTAAATAGCTTTGTGTTTTGCAAACACTTGAATCATAATTATTTCAATGCAAAATAAACTTTATTTAATAATGAGTATGTTTGTGTTTACTTCAACATTAATAAACATTAACAAATATATATAACTTAAATTATGCTTGCCTGATCATTTTCTTTTCTTCAGATGGAAAGAGTACACAGCTGCATTCATTACTTTTGGGAAATAAGAACCTGGCAACCAGGAGGAGGCAAAGACACCCCAGCCAAAGGCTTAAATACTCCTCCCACTTCCCTCATCCCCCAGTCATTCTGCAGAGGAACAAGGAACAGTAGAAGAAATACCAGGGTGAAAAGGTGCCAGAAGAATAAAAAATAACAGACGCCCCACAGAAAAAAACGGACAGGGAGCTATGGACTCTTTCCATCTGAAGAAAAGAAAATTATCAGGTAAGCATAATTTAAGTTTTTCTTCATTACTTAGCTGCATTCATTACTTTTGGGAAAACAGGAGGGTACAATAGGCGGCCCATTCTGAGGGCACCAGGCCTGAAAAAAACACAACCAAACCCCGCTTCGACCGAAGCCGGGAAAAAAACTAGAAAGGAAAAGTCCCCAAGGAGACTGACCCACAGATAGTCCAGAGGCCAAACTAGAGACCGCAAAAGCAGACTCACTGAGCCAACACTCCTCCAGGAGAGACCGTCGCCCCGCAGTTGGTCCCCACACAACCCTTACTAGCCCCAGTAGTAACAGCCAAAGTCCCCAAAAGGGAGAGGACAAGGAGAAACCACAGGGATACCCAAAGGGTACAGCAAGTTCCCATAAAGCAAAAACCCATTTAAAAGAAAGCTAAGCCCACAGAGACCCAAATGGGTCCTGAGAATAAGGTGATACAACACCCAGACCAAGCAGAACCACAAGGTTCAAAACCGGGAATCGGCAAGGAGAAGAAAACATCTCCAAAACATCGTGCAACTGCACTGAAAAAGAGAGCTGAAGACGAAGTCCAAATACTGAGCAAACAGAAACAATACGTGTAGCAAACCCAGAAGATAAACATCTGAATCCAGTAACACGCTGCCATCCGTAGGAAGACACGGAAGAAAATACTATCCATAAGGAAGGAGCTGCTGAAGAAAATATCAGATTGCCAAACCTCCAAGACAGAGGGCACACTCCAGGCAATCGAAGCCGCCAGACCTGCTCACAGATCTCAAAAAGGGGAGAAGCACAAAACCTAAAAAAAAGGCCTACTGGCACCCCCAAGACCTGAGGATGAGCAACAGATCTCAGATCCTACACCTAACCGGACCAGCCCAAGCAACAGCAGATCTGAAATCAGGGGAACAAAAGAGACCCCAAGACCAGCCCCCAAGAGGGCGGAAGAATGGGCACAGCCACTCCAACAGAGCTTGGGTGCCAACCCAAAAACTCCTCCTTAGAGACAGTCGAACAGGTTTTAGACCCAATGAGATCTAGCACACCACCCAACTAAAGTCTCAACGTGGAGCCAGCAGCTCCCCAGATGGAAAGGAACAACTCGAAAAGCAGACCGTTCCCCAAACCAGATAAAACATTGGTTCCAACCTCCCGTACACAGGAGAGGCCCCTAAAATAAGAACCATAAATCCTAAAGAAGGACAACTAACCCCCTGAAAAGAGAGCATCGATAAGCACCTGCCCATAAGACAGGAAGCCAGAGGCCGAACCGAGAGAACTCAAGCCCACGCCACTGATGAACACGGAAAGAACCCCTTAAAAAACTAACTTGCCAACACACATGCAAGGCGCAATAGCTACAGCTGAACAACTGCAAACCGCCCGCTTGCTATGCAGCAAAGCCCACCATCAGGTTACATCAGTTGGCTGTCCCAAGGGAACCATATCGTCCAGCACATGACGAGCCCCAAAGAGCCCCTACTCTCAGGAAATCTGGCAAAGTTGTAAAACAGCCAGAACAAGGGCTAAGCCCAAGTACCCTGGAAACTGGAGCACCCTGAACCAGCCCTAATATCATAAAGGCCCAGTAACATCCCACAGCAGAATCCACAAGTGAAAACATTGAGTGAAACACTCAACAACCGAAAGAACCAGGACAGGAAGGTCCGAGCCCCACAAATGTTTATAATAAATAACATTCCAGGAACATAAACCCCATCTGATATAGAAAACAGACCCACAGGGGAAAATCTAGATAACAAGAGCAAGTCCCGACCCAAAGGGAAGAGACCACCCCTTGCAGGAGCCCACTCCAAGTCACCCAAACAGAGCACAGCAAGTCTCCACATCACCTCAGATGCGAAATAAGAGGACAGAAAACATGGGTAGAGATGCCACAATAGACAGCAATACCTGAACCATATGAGTGGAAAGGCCACTAAGGACCTCTTCTACCCAAGAAGGAGATGCAGAGCATTCCCAACTCCGGGAAGGGACCCCTAAATGGAGCCCAGAGACACCACACTGTCTAATGTCCCTAACAGGGAACAACCAACTCCCAAAGGGAAATCCAGGTCCCCAGAAGGTGACCCGATCCACCAGGAGAAATGGATATAGTCTAAAAAGGTTCCAATGGAGAAGAGAACCACTAAAGGAACAAGTCCCAATAAGGACTATTCCCAGAGCCTTGAAAAGCAAAACCGTCCAGACTGGCGGAAAAGAGGCGCTAAACCCTCCACCTTCTAACCACGTGGGAAGGAATACTCTAGGTCCCAAGGATATCGGAAGCAACAGAGAGTGACTCAGTGGAAATTCACTGACCAAACCATCAGATAGATGGCTATTAAGGACTGAAACAATCCTGTGAGCCGCACGGACCCGCAAGTCTGCTCAAGAAAGCATAGCTGAAACTTGTAAAATAAAATAACACAAATAAAAATGTGAGAACTTGGTGCCTCAACCTGACCAGCAAGGTAGAACAGAGGTGCCAAGTGTCTGAATATGCTTCAGAGAGGCAAACCGAAGGTTAATCGCCTAAGAAGAACAGAAATACCCACAGGACCAGCCTAACGGAGACCCTGTTCTTCCACAAAACTGGGAAGGATCTCGATAACAAGACTAAAAGGAGATTACATCATCCCTGCATGTCTGAGGTAACACTCAGGAACAGTTACACCCGCAGGAAACTGCACATGCCCTCTCATGGCCGGGAGACCCGGGACAATAGGGCACAAACACAATCGCAAATAAACATCTGGACTTTGTAGACTAGCAATCGCCAAAAGTATGTAAAAGCAAAAACGTGCTGCAACCTCCGGGGGGAACAATCCACCCTCCGAGGAGGGGTAAACATAACCTGGGTGTGAGGTTTGATTAAAAGTAAATATTATGGTATAGTGATTAGAATATTATTTATATATATTTGAGTTCTCAATCATTGAGTGTCTTATAATAGCAGATGCATTTAAATTAAGTTCAGTTGAATTCAAGTATGATTCTCGGATTAACCCCTTAGGAGAGCTGTATAGAAAGTAATCACTGCAAAGCATATGTGATAGCAAAAAGTCTGAATATGACATGTGATAGTAACTGTTTCAGCGAGTAAGAGCAATTATGAGCAGACATAAGTTGAAATGAACTTGAAGTAAGGTAAGTAAAAACAAACAGGTTTGTCCTGGAGTGGGAGGACGCAAGATCTGATATCAGAAATAAATAAAGTATTACATAAACAGAGCAAAGTATCAAAACAGTGAATATGATTCATGAAATTACTAGAAAAACAGACTTAGCAGATGTAAATAGTACTAGAGTACCTTAGTATTTGTAGATGAGGAGCTGCAGTGCTGAAAAGGCTGCAAATCGATGTTTAGGCTTCTGCTTTTAGTAAGTAAATAAATGCATCGATCTGGAAATGTAGGAGAATCTGCAAAAGTAAACTTGTAGAGACCTTGACAGATTTATTAGGAAATCTGATAGTAAAGTTATTTGTAATCCGTTTTAGGAGAGCTCAGGAACAGACAAGTGCTTCAGCAAACACAAATCAATACTAAGCACCTGGTAGTGGGTGTGTACTCTATTTAAAGGGAAAGTAAGAGAGTGATGTCTCCAAGGTAAAAGAGAAGATTTAAAGGGGAAGTACTTAAAGAAATTAGTCCTGACAGGACCCCCTCTTCAAGCAAGCTGTTCCAGCTTGCTTGAAGAGGGGGTCCAATGAACTAAGTTCCAATGAACTAAGTATTGCAACTGCCCTCTGTAGTATCGTGAATCGATTATGGAGTCAATTTCGAATTCTTCAGAGTCAACAGTGGCCAAGGGAGGTAACACGGTCTGAGTCTGTCTCATAGAGTTATAAGGCTTGACTAAGGAGACATGGAAAGTAATATGAATTTTCATACTAGAGGGCAGATCTAGTGTGAGTGCATTTTCATTAACAACTCGAAGAATAGGAAAGGGTCCGATGAAAAGCCTTGCTAGCCTCTTTGAAGGTATTTGGAGTCTCAGATTTTTAGTGGAAAGCCAAACTTTATCTCCTTGTTTGTAGTTAGGTGGAACTCTCCTCCGGAGATCGTAATAATGTTTTTGAGAAACTTGGGCATCTTCAATATTCCTTTGTATCATCTTGAAGTTATCTAGTAGAGAATTGGTGATTTCATCTACTAATGGTGAATCCGTGGTATTAGAAGGTGACAAGTTAAAGGTAGGGTGATATCCGTAATTTGCGTAGAAAGGTGTCATTTTGGTAGATGAATTCACTGAATTGTTATAAGCATATTCGACCATGTGTAGGAACTGTGTCCAATCTTCTTGATGATAAGAGCAGTAGCATCTAAGATACTGTTCCAACCATTGATTGTCTTTCTGCTTGAACGTAAGTTTGTGGGTGAAATGAGGTAGAAAAGCGATGATTTATTTGTGTGTTCTTGCATAAATTCGTGCAAAATTGTGAGGTAAACTGAGTACCTCTGTCCGTGGTGAGTATAGGAGGTATACCATGGAAGCGAACGATATGTTTCAAGAAGAGAGTTGCATTTTCAGCTGAAGGGGAGTTTGTGGTAAGCAATGAAATGAGCCATCTTAGTGAATATGTCAATTACTACAATAATGGTATTATGATTTTTAGAGTTTGGTAGTTCTACTATGAAATCCATGGCAACATGTTGCCAAGGCTTGTTTGGGATAGGTAAAGGCATTAGTAATCCATATACTCTCCTTTTTTCAGATTATGATGTTGTACAGATAACACATGATTGTATATAGTCTTGAATTGTTTTCTTCATCTTAGGCCACCAAAACTCTCTTGAGAGTTGTTCATGGGTTCAGTTAATTCCTGGATGTCCAGACATTGGAGAATCATGATAATCTTCTAAAAGTTTTGTTCTTGATTCAGGTGGTATATATAATTTGTTTCCAAAATAATAAAGTACATCTGCATCTTTTACTACAGAAGAATGTGGTAAGTTCTGATCATTATTCAAGTTGGTCTTTAATTCTCTGATAAATTGGCATGAGAGTCCAATAAACCTTTCAGCAGGAATGATGGAAGTTACGTTTGGTGGTAATTTAGGTTTCAAATCTTTCCTGGAAAGGGCATCAGCTTTTCCATTTTTTGAAGCTGGTCGATAAATGATATTGAAATTGAATCTTGAGAAATACAAACTCCAACGCACTTGACGGGAAGAAAGGGTTTGTTGGTTTGAAGAAACTGGAGACTCCTGTGATCAGTATAGATTATTATAGGTAATTCAGTACCCTCCAGTAAATGTCTCCAGTGTTCAAGAGATTTTCTTATGGCTAAGAGCTCTTTATCCCCAATGGCATAGTTCATCTCAGCGGTATTCATCATAGTTGAATAATATGCAACAGGATGTAAAGGTTCTGTCAGGGATCTCCTTTGTGATAACACTGCTCCTATGGCATAGTCTGAAGAATCAACTTCTAAAATGTACTGGAGTTTGGGGTCTGGGAATATTAGTATGGGTGCAGTAGTAAAACAGGGTTTTAACTGCTCACATGTGTGAGTTGCTTCTGGGGTCCAATGATAAGGAGTAGTAGTGCTAGTTAATCTGGTGAGTGGTTTGACTATTTTAGAAAAACCCTTGATAAATTTTCGGTAGTAATTAGAAAAGCCTAAGAAACTTAATTCCTTTTTGTCATTTGGGATATTCCATTCTTTTATGGTGTCAACTTTATTGTCTTGCATTTTAATGCCAGAGGGAGATATGGTATAACCAAGAAAAGAAATTTCCTTTGTGTGGAATACACATTTCTCTGGTTTTGCATACAAGCTATGGGTACGAAGCCTGGATAACACCCAGCGAACGTGTTTGATGTGATCTTGTATGTTGTCGGAATAAATAAGAATGTCATCGAGATATATAACCATACAGACATCAAGTAGATCATGAAAAACATCATTGATGAAGTATTGGAAACTGGCAGGTGCATTGCACAATCCAAAGGGCATAACCAGATATTCGTAAAGTCCGTATCTTGTCCTGAAGGCGGTTAACCACTCATCTCCCTCTCTTATGTGTATTAAATTATAGGCTCCCCTTAAGTCAAGTTTGTTGAAGATGGTGGCATGATGTAGTCATTCTATGAGCTCTGGAATCAAAGGCAAGGGATATCTATTTTTAATAGTTCTCTTGTTGAGCTCACGGTAATCTATGATTGGTCTGAGAGTGGTGTCCTTATTCTTCACAAAAAACATTCCAGCTCTGGCTGGTGATGAAGATGGTCTAATAAAGCCTTTTTGTAGATTTTCTTCTAAATACTCTTTTAAGTGTTCTAGTTCAGGCTGACTAAGAGGATAAAGGTGCCCATAAGGGACTGTTGCACCAGGCTGTAAGTCAATTGGGCAATCATATATGCGATGGGGTGGAAGACTTTCTGCCTGTTTTTTGCTGAAGACAATATTCACCTGGAAGAAACTGATCATCTTTTATTGTTTGCAAAAGCATATGATGTGGGAAACATGTTTTGACACAATATGCAGAATTTAAAGTTACATCAAGAGTTGACCAGTTTATAAGTGGTTGATGTAATTGGAGCCATTGCAAACCTAGAACTATAGGGAATATTGGAGACGGTAATACGTAAAAATTTTGAAATTCAGTATGTCAGATATGGTTTTAACAAGTATTGGTATAGAATGATAGGTGATTGGTCCTGTGGTGATGCTTGACCCATCAATAACTCTGACGGACAAAGGGTTTTGTTTTTTAACCAAGGGGATTTTGTTTCTTTTTACAAAGGTAAGATCAATGAAGTTTCCAGAGGCACCAGAATCAATTATAGCCTGAGACTTCAGGTGGCTTTGGTCCCACTGTAAATGAAGTGAGAGGGAACAGTAAGATAATGTTTTATCAATAATTTGAGAAGTATGTATAGATATGGCCTTACTTCTTTTTGTTTTTAGTAGTTTAGGACAGTCCTTGACTGCATGACTGTAACTGGCACAATACTTACAGAGAGAATTGTTTTTCCTTCTTATTCTTTCTTCATGTGAGAGGGGACCTCTGATAACTCCAATCTCCATTGGTACAGATGCTAGTGGTTGTTTTGAAGATGTGTTGGGAAGAGGTAAATAACTGCCAGTTTGATTCTTGTATGATGCCTCAGATCCAAACCGTTCTGATCTCCTCTCACGGAGCCTCCGGTCAATTTGTGTGGCTAATTTCATAAGAGATTCCAATGTTTTTGGTAATTCAGTTCTAGCTAATTCGTCCTTAATATTTTCTCCTAGACCCAACCTAAATTGGTTTCTTAAGGCGATTGGATTCCACTGAGTGTGCTTGAATTCTGTTATATATTCTTCCATGTGCCTTTTTCCCTGTTTTAGGTTTCTCATGGTAGTTTCCGCTGTAAGTTGTGTATTTATGTCTTGATATAGATCATCCATTGCAGAGAAAAAATCCTCTAGTGAACCTAGTGAGGGGTCTTCGGCCTCATATAAACAATCAGCCCATACCCTTGGTTCTGCTCTTAAAAATGATATGGTAGTTAATACTTTTACCCTCTCTGTTGGATATGTTCTTGGTCTCAAGGTAAACAAAAGATGACAAGCATTTTTAAATTGTCTATAAAATCTCCTGTTTCCAGAGAATGTCTCTGGAAGAGATATTTTGGGTTCAGGAGTAAATTCAGCTTGGTTACACTTTAAGGCTATGGAATCCTTTATTACAATCCTGAGTGTTTGATTTTCAACCTGTAAATCTCTTAAACCTTGTGCTAATTGGTCAACCTTTTGTGATAAGTTGTGAACAACCTGTTGCAAACCTGCTGTTTCCATTTTTTTTTATGACTTAGTATTATGTGAGGTTTGATTAAAAGGAATACAACTGCAGATTTGTTTAGGAGCGGTATCTCTTTAAATGACAAGTTGTATCACTATTTGCTTAGATAAATACTACAATAAGTAAATATCATGCTATAGTGATTAGAATATTATTTATATATATATTTGAGTTCTCAATCATTGAGTGTCTTATAATAGCAGATGCATTTAAATTAAGTTAATTTGAATTCAAGTATGATTCTCTGATTAACCCCTTAGGAGAGCTGTATAGAAAGTAATCATTGCAAAGCATATGTGATAGCAAAAAGTCTGAATATGACATGTGATAGTAACTGTTTCAGCAAGTAAGAGCAACTATGAGCAGACATAAGTTGAAATGAACTTGAAGTAAGGTAAGTAAAAACAAACAGGTTTGTCCTGGAGTGGGAGGAGCCAAGATCCAATTTCAGATATAAATAAAGTATTACATAAACAGAGCAAAGTATCAAAACAGTCAATATGATTCATGAAATTCCTAGATATACAGACTTAGCAGATGTAAATAGTACTAGAGTACCTTAGTATTTGTAGATGAGGAGCTGCAGTGCTTCTGAGAAAGAGAGGATGTGATATTCAGCTGAGCTGACAGGAGCTGCTGTATAGCAATCTGTAGTGCTCAAAAGGCTGCAAATCGTTGTTTAGGCTTCTGCTTTGAGTAAGTAAATAAATGCATCCATCTGGAAACGTAGGAGAATCTGCAAAAGTAAACTTGTAGAGACCTTGACAGATTTATTAGGAAATCTGATAGTAAAGTTATTTGTAATCCGTTTTAGGAGAGCTCAGGAACAGACAAGTGCTTCAGCAAACACAAATCAATACTAAGCACCTGGTAGTGGGTGTGTACTCTATTTAAAGGGAAAGTAAGAGAGTGATGTCTCCAAGGTAAGAGAGAAGATTTAAATGGGAAGTACTTAAAGAAATGAAAGTGAGTCCTGACACTGGGTTACCCGCATGTGTAGTGGTAGGGAACTCGCCTCTCGGAGGACAGGGCCCCCCGAGGCGGATGGCTCAGCAGTCCCTTGAATCCCTGAGCCCGAGGAACAAGGCGCTCTAGAACGGCCTACAGAACATAACTGAGTGACCTGAGTCAACGGGGACAATTCGCAATCTTCACAGGACGAAGAATCTGAATCAGAAAGTTGAACAATCTCAACCTCAGAATCCTCCATAGTTGGATAAAGAATACCAAAAGATGGACTTTATAGAAAATAATTTAAACGGCACCTTACACCCACAATGGCTGGGGCACTCACCACCTTCTATGAACCAGACACCAGCGGACTAGATATCTCCGTCGCCACACAGTCAGGAATGCGAAAATGGGAAACCAGAACGTAAACACGCCCGGTCACAAGGTGAACCGTACAGTCCAAAGAAAGTGTGCCCAATCAAAGGTTGCATCACTTCCAAAAGGCGTTATGTTCCAAAAGCCATGAGCCTAGTTAACACTATACATAAGCAGATTGAATCACATAACAAACATGATTAAAAAAAAAACTGTTCAATAATCCACCTCAGGAGATATTAACCCTCAATTCCAAGATACTAAAGCAGTCCCACTGAGACCCTGTATTTTTCATGTAAGTTTGTAGGAACAAAAGATTTACAGTACTTTTATGAAGATGTAAAATTAAACGATCTTACCAGAATCTACAGGAACACGGCCCTTCAAGTGTGATGGATAGTAGCATCGCCTCCGACCATGGACTTGAGAGAAGAAAGCAGGCAGCGAAGCGAAGTTCGTCAACGCTGATTGCTTGTGGAGTTGTTAATATGAGTCGGGATGGTTTAACAGAAAGACTCTCCCTGCATCTCTGGATTCTAACTTTCATCCAAGCCCTCACTGAGAGACTGACAGGATCACTTAAAACTCCCGTCCTATGTTGAAGAGTACTACCCTCCATAAGAGACAGAAACAACTTCTGACCCTTCTCTGCCAACCTCCTGGGGCAAAGAATGACTGGGGGATGAGGGAAGTGGGAGGAGTATTTAAACCTTTGGCTGGGGTGTCTTTGCCTCCTCCTGGTGGCCAGGTTCTTATTTCCCAAAAGTAATGAATGCAGCTGTGGACTCTTTCCATTTATGAAGGAAAAAAAAATATATACTGTATATATATATATATATATATATATATATATATATATATATATATATATATATATATATATATATATATAAAAATAAAGAAATATCTAGCCATTCTAACTAAGGGGCATGTTTATCAATGTGCGAGCGGACATGATATGAAGTAGCGTATCATGTCCGCCGCACATCGATAAATTTTGACAGCATATGCTGTCGGCATTTATCATTGCACCAGCAGTTCTTGTTAACTGCTGGGGCAATGCCACCCCCTGCAGATTAGCAGGGGGTGTCAATCAACCCGATCGTATTCGATCCGGTTGATTTCTGTCCGCGGCCTTAGAGCAGGCGGACAAGTTATGGAGCAGCGGTCTTTAGACCACTACTTCATAACTTCTGATTCAGGCTCGCCGGAAACAAGGGGCATCAAGCTCTATACGGGGCTTGATAAATATGCCCCTAAAAGTCTAGAACAGTTGCCATGGTAGCACTACAGGAAAAAACATAACGATAGATGAGTACTACTAGATACGGAAGCCTAAACTATTAGCAGCATTTGATATATCAAAATGCACCAATAAAATGTAAGATTCTTATATTCCTATCATATGAGTCTTCTCTACTTTATTCATGCCAGACTCTTGCAACTCCCTTTTAACTAACTTAGCCTTCTTGCATACTTAGCTTACATTTTAATTTTCCTTTCACTAAAAAATGTTAAAATGTAATGCTTCACGGATTTTTTATGAAAAGATAAGATTCTGACTGTTTTCAGCACAATTTAATGTTGCTGCAAAGGGTTTGCCCCCTCCGAGCACCACCAGATACAGAACTAATCTGCAGGGGTTAATCATTTAACATTTGGGCCTTTAATCCATAAGAAAGAGTTTCCTTGTGGGAAGATGAGTTCAAGTGTGCTTCTTTACTGGAACCGTTTCATGTTTGTTTGTGGACCTATGATGACCCAGACTGCTACAGATACATGATTTGTATGGCAACTGCTCCTATATCATATGCGGCCCAAATTTTTCCTTAAAACTCTCAAGTATCTAATCATTCCGTTGGCAGAACAGGTTTTGAATAAGCTAGCTGTTTCCAGCTGGTTGTCATATTTATCAATTTTACCTTTATAGATGCATTGTGTTTATCTACTAAGATTACAAGTTTGTTTACCCAGCATCCAAGGGCGAAACTACCATCGGTGCAGCAGATGCAGTGGCACCAGGGCTGGGAGCCCATAGCAGCCAGTCTATACATAGATAGGCTTGTGCAGAATGTGTACAATCTTAATGCAGTGGAGCCTTTAGTTAGTCCAGTAATCTATCCTCAAAAACATTATACAAAGCAGCATGAATATTATTACTTTGCTTAGAACTGATTTACCTTTGGGGGCTGTAAAAATAAATCTCACCAGGGCCCTCTGTTGAGTAGGTCTGCTACTGCCAGTATCATAAGCGTTGTGACTTAAAGGGCCATTATAATAAAAAAATGACATGCTCTAATCCGCTAGTGCATATAAATAAATACGATCGACCCTAGGCTACCATGTATTTAACCCCTGCAAAGTAGAAATACCGGGGACTCGCAGAGCACTGTGGGGTCAGAGCGAAAAACGCTGCTGATCCTATCAACAGTGCCTAGTTGCACAACTGAGATGTGGAACTAGCGCTGCTGATAATTTGTTTATTAAAGGGATATGAAACCCACATTTTTTTCTTTTGTGATAAAAGAGCACACCCATTTTAAATAAAGTTTCCGGTTTACTTCTATCATCAAAGTTGTTTTGTTTCCATGTTATTCTGTGTTGACGAGATACCTAGGTAGGCATCTGGATCACTACAAGGCAGGAAATAGTGCTGCCATCTAGTGCTCTTGCAAATGGGCCACATCCTAAGGTTACGTCCCTGCTTTTAATAAAAAATACAAACAGAACAAAGAAAATTTGATAATAAGAAGTATATTAGAAAGTAGTTTAAAATAGCATGCTCTATCTGAATCATGAAAAAAAAATGAGGTGTTATATCCCCTTAAATATACAATTTTTGGGATATATATGGACTTTGTTGTGTTTGAATAAGCTAGCTGTTTCCAGCTGGTTGTCATATTTATCAATTTTACCTTTATAGATGCATTGTGTTTATCTACTAAGATTACAAGTTTGTTTACCCAGCATCCAAGGGCGAAACTACCTGTAATGTCTGAAAAAGAGACATATATTAGAGTGGACCACAGCTACTGATATAACAATATATTTATATATAAATGGTGTAGCTAAGTGTGTAGCAGGGTGTCACATAGATATTACCCTTAAGTAATATGTGACAACCTAGCACACACACAACTAGCAGTTAATATGTGAAGAAAGGAAAAAAAATATAAACAAAGCAGCAGCAATCACTATAGCTGAAGTAACAGGGTTAATACAATTCAGCAGTGTAACTAGTTGCTTTAACCTCAATTTATGAAATTGTTGTTTAACATTATACCTTGAATATATATATGTTTGTGCACAAAACAAGGAATGGAAAAGGCTTATGGTGTTTTGGAAGCAAAGGGGAAATGGATACTTATAAAGTAACATGAGCTCTTATAACTAGTGCACATAGAAGATTGCGCCAAGTGTACAGTTTGAACAGCATATCAAAATAAGCAAAAGAACCCCCTTAATATTGGTACCTGATAAACCTAAAGTTGGAGACTGGACTTCGGTATAACCGCAAGTATGGTAAGTGCTGAGAGCGGTAAGATAGCAGCTGAAGTCGGCAAGAGTGTGGCGTGTGACGTCACAGTGGCCGGAGTTCCGGTTAGCGGAGCAGTTCACTTCACAGGGAAGCAGCTTGAATGAGACAGTGCTCAGGGAGCGGTTGCTGCACAGACTGCAGGTAGAGGGTGGAGCTCAGGTCTGGTCCGGAATGAAACAATACCAAGCAATGAGTAAGTGAGGATTGTTGCTATTTATGGCAATTGCAGGGGATTTAAAGGGCCAGTACTATGTTACAATAGGTGAGGGTAATAAGCATGACAGAACACCCCCCTCCAGGAGCAACACCGATGCTCAGGGTCTAGGACGATCTGGGTGTCTTTGGTCGAATCTGGAAAGTAATCTGGGAGCTGAGATATTGGTGGATGGTTCCCAAGAGTTGTGCTCACTAGAGTAGCCCTTCCATTTAATTAGGTATTGAAGGACACCCCTGAGACGTCTAGCATCCAAAATGTCCTCAACCTCATATTCCATGTTAGGGTCTACAGAAACAGAAGGTAGTGTAGTATCCATGGATTGGTTACGTAAGGTTCGGTAAGGTTTAAGCAAGGATACATGGAAAGTGGGATGTATTTTGAGTGAAGTAGGTAAGGTGAGTCGAACAGCATTGCAGTTGATAACCCGCTGCACAGGGAATGGTCCAATGAAGAGAGGTGAGAGCTTCCTGGATGGAGTTGATAAGCGAAGATTTTTTGTGGAGAGCCAGACGAGATCTCCTACTTTGCATGTAGGTGGTGGAAGTTAAATCTGAAATGTGGGAATGATCCGAAACCAGTTCAGGCAAGTATTGGAACGTAGGATGGAAACCATAGTTGACATAGAAAGGTGTCTGTTTAGTTGTAGAATGCAGAGTATTATTGAAGACGAATTCAGCGAAATGTAACTGTTGGGACCAAGAGTGTTGGTTAGTATGACAATAAGTTCGTAGGAACTGTTCCACCCATTGATTAAACCGTTCCGTCTGTCCATTTGTCTGAGGATGGTAAGAAGAAGAGAGGGACTTTTTCAATGGAGAACTGTTTACAGAAGGCAGACCAAAGAGCGCTAGTGAATTGGGACCCTCGATCTGTCAGAATTTTCTTAGGCAAACCATGTAGCCTGATAACATGTGTTAGAAGAAGTTGTATGGTTTCTGCTGCGGTGGGTTGTTTGTGATAAGGTATCAGATGGATCATTTTGCTGAAAAGATCCACTACTACTACAATAGTGGTGTTTTTGTCAGATGTAGGTAAATCCACAATGTAATCCAGAGCGATTTCCTGCCAGGGTTTCTCGGGGGTAGGTATTGAGAGTAGAAGACCGTAAGGTGGTCTTTTGTTCCTTTTGGATATGGTACAAGTGGGGCAAGAGTTTATGAACTGTGTTACATCAGTTAACATGGTAGGCCACCAGTAAGATCTCTGTACCAATTCCTTAGTTTTAGTTAGTCCACAATGTCCCCCAAGAGATGAATCATGAGCGGATCTGAATAGTTGGTCACGTAGAGATGGAGGGAGGTACAGTTTATTCCCATAACAGTAGAGTCCATCATTATTCTTCCTTAAAAGATGTTCAGGTTTTGAAGAATCTTTTATTTGTTCAGTACGTAATAAAGGAACAGAATCAATCATAAACAGAAGGAAATTTTCTTCAGGAATAATATTTTGGGTTGTGGTCGCTGCTGATAATGTTTGTGGGAGACGAGATAGCGCATCTGCCTTCCCATTCTTGCTGGCTGGTCTGTATGTAATGAGAAAATTAAAGCGTGAAAAGAATAAATTCCAACGAACTTGGCGGGCGGAGAGTGTTCTTGTGGAATTTAGGATTGCATGTTCCTATGGTCAGTGTAAACTACAGTTGGTGTTGTAGCTCCTTCCAGTAGGTGTCTCCATTGTTCGAATGCAGCCTTTATGGCGAGGAGTTCCTTTTCACCAACTGGATAATTTCTCTCTGCTGTTGTTAAGGTACGAGAGTAGTAAGCAACAGGATGCAATGGTTGTTGTAGAGATTGTCGTTGTGAGAGGATGGCTCCAAGGGCAAAGTCAGAAGCGTCTACTTCAAGAGTATAAGGGAGTTCTGAGTTAGGGTAGCGCAAAATAGGTGCAGAGGTAAAACGTGATTTCAATAAATCAAAGGTATTTTGGGTGGCAGTAGACCAGGTGAATTTTATATTTTGTTTTGTAAGATCAATAAGAGGTTTAGCCAGAGAAGAGTTGTTTTTTATAAATTTCCTGTAGAAGTTGGCAAAACCCAGAAAACTTTGTACTTGTTTTCTGGAAGTAGGGACAGGCCAATCTACTACAGTTTTAATTTTAGTGTCCGTCCCATACGTATACCCTTATCAGATATTATGTACCCAAGGAAACGGTATACTATTTGCGTGAAAGGTGCATTTTTCAGCTTTTACATATAAGAATTGCTTCTGAGTCTAGTCAGTACCTGACGGACGTGGATTTTTGTGTTCTTGATAGAGATTTTGAGAAAATGAGAATGTCGTCTAGATAAATGACCACATAGGTATCCAGTATATTCTTGAAAATATCATTTATCAGGTGCTGGAAGGTGGCAGGAGCATTGCAGAGACCGAATGGCATGACTACATATTCGTATAACCCATAACGAGTACGAAATGCAGTCAGCCATTCGTCTCCTGCCCTCATCCTGATCAAAATTATAGGCGCCCCTAAGGTCCAGCTTAGTGAAAATTTTGGAGCCCTCTAGATGCTCGATTAATTCGCTGATAAGTGGGTAGTGGGTAACGGTTTTTTTATAGTTATTTTATTTAACTGCCTATAGTCCACTATAGGTCTTAGAGAAGCATCTTTGTTTTTTACGAAGAAAATCCCTGCTGCTGCAGGAGAAGCTGATGGTCTTATAAAACCTTTTTTTAAGGTTTTCTTCGAGGTAAGTTTTAAGATGTAGAAATTCTGGTTTTGACAAAGGAAAAATGTGCCCACAGGGAATAGCTGCTCCTGGAAGTAGATCGATTGGGCAGTCATATGGCCTGTGTGGTGGGAGATTTTCTGATTGTTTCTTGCTGAACACATCAGTAAAATCTTCATAATCAATAGGCACATTTGTATGCAACCCTTCAGGGAAGGTTGAAGTAACAGTTGGGGGTAACAGGTTACCTTGCAATAATCAGGATCTAAATTGTAGAGAAAGAGATGACCAAGAGATAAGAGATCATGTTGCCTGAGCCACTGTAGCCCTAAAATTAGAGGAAATCGGGTGAGGTAATGACATTGAATTTGATATACTCCCTATGGTGGACACTCTGTCGACATTAAGATGGGAGTCGTTTCAAACAAAACAGGACCTGTGGACAAGAACCTCACCATCTATCCCTCTCAAATGAAACAGGAGACAATTTCTTATGCAGGGGTATTTTATTTGTTTTCACAAAAAGTTACATCAATGTAAGAGAGGGAGGGCTCCGGAGTCAATAATCCCTTGGACGGTCACCCGAGTTTGATCCCACTGTAAAACAAGATTAGTTTTACAATACTGATTGCTTTTGAGAACAGTCTTAATTGAAGGAGAGGGAGTAAACAGCTTACCCTTTCTTTGGCGAATGAGGTTGGGGCGAGTTTCTAATCCCGTGCTCTTCAGAGGCACAGTACATGCACAGGTTATGTGTGCGACGTCTTATCTTTTCTGGGAACTTAGGGGTCCTCTTAGGAAGGCGATATCCATAGGTTCTGGAGGGGGTTTTGAGTGTGTACTGGGTGGGTTGGTTGGAAACCTTGGTCTAGAGGATGAGTCATGACTAGTTCTCTCGCGATGTCTTTCCCTGAGCCTTCTATCTATGCAGATAGAGAGATCTATAAGTTGTTCCAAAGTAGGAGGTATTTGGGTGCGAGATAGCTCATCCTTAACAGCATCCGACAACCCCAACCGAAATTGATTTCGGAGAGACAAGTTGTTCCATTGGGTGTCGGGAGCCTACCGCTTGAATTCTGCTATATATTCCTCTACCTCTCTTTTCCTCTGCCTTAAAGGGGTCCTCATAAATTTGTGATAAGGCAGAGAAAAAAGAGTCCAAGGAATTGAGAATGTCATCATTGTGCTCCAAAAAAGTATTGGCCCATGCCCTAGGCTCTGCCCTTAAGTAGGAAATGGTTGTCATAACTTTTACCCTATCGTTAGGATAGGTATAGGGTTTGAGAGTAAACCAATAAATAGCATGAATTTTTAAATTCCCTAAAAATCTTCCTATCTCCAGAGAAAGGTTCAGGGGTACTAATCTGGAGTTCTAAAGGAGGGGGCTTCCTATCAACAACCTCCTTGATATAAGTTTTCAAATTGTCATTTTCAAGTTTTAGTGCAGTAAGACCTTCAGTTAGTAAATCTACTTTGTTAGTTAGTGTTTGTATGTGTGTATTCATATCAGTTGGGTCCATTTTGATTTGCGCTTGGTATTTCTGTAATGTCTGAAAAAGAGACATATATTAGAGTGGACCACAGCTACTGATATAACAATATATTTATATATAAATGGTGTAGCTAAGTGTGTAGCAGGGTGTCACATAGATATTACCCTTAAGTAATATGTGACAACCTAGCACACACACAACTAGCAGTTAATATGTGAAGAAAGGAAAAAAAATATAAACAAAGCAGCAGCAATCACTATAGCTGAAGTAACAGGGTTAATACAATTCAGCAGTGTAACTAGTTGCTTTAACCTCAATTTATGAAATTGTTGTTTAACATTATACCTTGAATATATATATGTTTGTGCACAAAACAAGGAATGGAAAAGGCTTATGGTGTTTTGGAAGCAAGGGGGAAATGGATACTTATAAAGTAACATGAGCTCTTATAACTAGTGCACATAGAAGATTGCGCCAAGTGTACAGTTTGAACAGCATATCAAAATAAGCAAAAGAACCCCCTTAATATTGGTACCTGATAGACCTAAAGTTGGAGACTGGACTTCGGTAGAACCGCAAGTAAGGTAAGTGCTGAGAGCGGTTAGGAAGCAGCTGAAGTCGGCAAGAGTGTGGCGTGTGACGTCACAGTTGGCGGATAGTTCCGGTTAGCGGAGCAGTTCACTTCACAGGGAAGCAGCTTGAATGAGACAGTGCTCAGGGAGCGGTTGCTGCACAGACTGCAGGTAGAGGGTGGAGCTCAGGACTGGTCCGGAATGAAACAATACCAAGCAATGAGTAAGTGAGGATTATTGCTATTTATGGCAATTGCAGGGGATTTAAAGGGCGCAGTACTATGTTACAATAGGTGAGGGTAATAAGCATGACACTACCATTGGTGCAGCAGGTGCAGTGGCACCAGGGCTGGGAGCCCATAGCAGCCAGTCTATACATAGATAGGCTTGTGCAGAATGTGTACAATCTTAAGGTTACGTCCCTGTTGCTTAATAAAAAATACAAAACAGAACAAAGAAAATTGATAATAAGAAGTATATTAGAAAGTAGTTTAAAATAGCATGCCCTATCGAATCATGAAAAAAAAATTAGGAGTTATATCCCCTTAAATATACAATTTGTGGGGATATATATGGACTTTGTTGTGTTTGTTGTGTTTCATGTACTGTATGTGTGTATGTATGTACAGTATATATATATATATTATTTATTATATTGAGAGAGGGGTTGCATCTTAATTTATACTTCTAGGCCCTCATCCTAAGTCTGTTTTTCAGTCCAAGATAGTTACTCTCTTTATTTTAATCTTTTAAGCGCTCCTTAATGCATGCATGCAATCTACACTAACATTTCTTACCACAATTCCTCTATTCCTATCATCAGCACGTAAACTCACAAGCCCATCTGACCTGTAAATTACCGTCATTTAAGATCATCTATAACAACTTCCAACTCACGCAGTGCCCTCTACTTATTCATATGATCTATTATTGCCTTTTAGAAATGTTACCATTTGTACATTGCACCTATGTTTATAGTTCTGTGGCACTATACAAATTATAATAATAATACTTATTATCATCAATGAGGAATTTGAAATTTATGCAACAAGAAGAGAAACAAAAATTAAAATGTATACAAATGGTTATAGATGATAAAATAGTACTTATTCCGATTCCTCTTTAATAAGAGCCTGCCTTTTATATTTCTCGCCTAAAGAATGTTGAAAGAGGGTCTGCATTACAACTAATGTCCATTTTGCAACCTATTGTAAAAATCCATATTGCTTGAAAGACTAGTAATTAGTAGTAGCTAGTAATTAGTAAGTGATTAGTAGTAACTAGTAATTAGTAGTAACTAGAAATGGTCGTCTTCATGATCCATCAGTATTCCCAGGGTAAATTGAATTACATGACTTTACATGACTTTAGTAGGTTCTAAACCTTAACCCCATTCCAATCCATCCAAATGTATCTATGCTTTCAAAAGGATTCATGTCAACTTTCTTCAGCACATAAGGAGTTTCTTTTTTGTGTTTGTTTTTTACTGCAAAGTAGCAGCAAAAAGCACATTAAATGTATGGCAAGCAAATGCAAGAAGCATGACGGGTCAAATGAGGGAGCTGGTGCTCTTAGTTGCAGAAGAGGAGTATGTTATCAGTTAACTGAAACCTGGTGGGATGATTCACATGACTGGGCAGTTAACTTAGAGGGTTATACTTTATTTGGGAGGGGACAGGAGTAATAAAAGGGGTGGAGCAATTTGTATTAGGGACACTGAACCCACATTCTTTTTTTTAATGAATAAGATAGAGCATGTAATTTAAGCAACTTTCTAATTTACTCCTATTATCAATTCTCTTAGTATCTTTATTTGAAAAGCAAGGATATAAGTTTAGATGCCGGCCCATTTTTGATGAACAACAAACATTTGGGTTCAGTGTCCCTTTAAACCTAACCTTAAACCTACAATTAGGGATGATAATAATGATGATATAGGGGATAATGTAGAGACACTATGGTTTGAAATAAAGAGTTGTGGAAAATCCTTATACAATATTACTACATGCTACAAGCCCCCCCAACATTAGTGACATGGAGTAAACTCAACTACAAATGCAAATAAGAAAGGCTGCTAATAGTAGCAGCGTTGTAATTATGGGAAATTTTAACTACCTCTACATAAACTGGGCTAATAATACAGCTAAGGGAGATAGATTTTAAATGGTCTCAAAGATAACATCATGCCACATAGAGGAACCCACTAGGAATAAAGCAATATTGGATTTAGTGCTATAAAACAATTCAGAAATAATATCAAGCCTAAAAAGTCAAAGAACATTTGGGAAACAGTGATCATAGAAATCTAGATAGTGATATGATAGCACCAAAAAGATATAAATAAATACACAAGCTCCTCTGAAATCTCATCATATTATGGTTATGGTATATAAAAACCAATAAGTGCAGGAAATTACATAAATGGTATTTATTATACAAAACATAATGAGTACATAAAAACACAAATATAAAACAATCAAAGGGTTTCCAATGAATAAGAAAAGTATATGCATCAAAAAAGTAAGTAGGAGTTTTCTCCTCTTATTTTTTATATCTGGATCTTATTTTATTTTTCTACTTTTGGATTATTTTTAGATTGCACATTTAACTCTATAAACTCCTATTTACTTTTGATTCATATACTGTTTCTGGTTCATTGGGATCCCTTTGATTGGTTTTTATGATATTTGTGTTTTTATGTACTCATTATTTTTTGTATAATAAATACCATTTATGTAATTTCCTGTACTTATTGGTTATATATACACTTTAGCCCATTTCTGCAGCGCTCTTCTAATGTACCGTAACAGTGATCATAACATGGTCACGTTTGAAATCACTTTCCATTAGCAGTGTTATAAGGGTTTAACTAAGACTTTTAATTTTAATAAAGCAAACTTCAATGATTTAAGGACATTGTTAAATAACATAAATTGGGACAAAGTATTGTCTAATAAAAAATACAGAGGATAAATGGATAACATTTAAAGGAAAATATAGGTACATAAAAGGGTGAAGGGTAGCATTGACAGTGACAGGGAGAAGGCTGAAGTACTTAACCAGTTCTTTTCTTCAGTATACACAAGAGAGGAACCAATGGGAAATACTTTGAACCAAACTAGAACATACTAGCCCATACCATTAACCAGTGGAGGCTCCTCCATATGATCACAACCGCACGTGAACCTCCTGGGAAAAAAAAGAAAAAGGAAAGAAAATACATTTTTTGGCTGAATAAATATAATTTATCCAATAGCCCCCCTATTGGATAAATTATATTTATCTGCCAAAAAAGGTTCCAGTCTACTGTCCAGTTTAATAAATAAAATAAAAAAATTCCTTTTATATACCTCTATACCTCTACCGCACATGCGATAGAGAGGTATAGCCTGCTATATCCCTTTGCACATTTTTTCTATGTGCCTGCTGCTCCACCCATAACAGAGCCCTATACCTTTGCTAATAGCACAATTTCAGTGTGCGGTTGTGCCATTTCTATGGGTGGGCAGTAGGGGGAGCTCCCAAGGCTAGGAACTAACTACAAGTCCCATAATGCATACCCATTACTTAGCCAATGAGAGAGTGATCTGGTGGTCAGGGGAGGAGGGGCTGCAGACTTGCACTCGTGTGGAACAAACACTGGCACTGCTAATCAAGGTATGTCTCTATCCTACTGTATTATCATATCTACTTAGGCAAAAACTCACTCTAGATCTTATAACAGCATAAAGATAGAGTGTAGACTGCAACAGCAGCAGCCAGCAAGTAGAGAGCGGTTCAGTGTAGCTGATCAGGGAGAATTACAGCAGTGAAGATTCTAAGATGGAAAAACGTTTTTAATACATTTGTGTTATGTATATTCTTTACTGATAAAAAAAATGATTTTTTTTTATTTTACATCTGTAGTCTAGGACTACAGATGTAATATAAAAATAAAAAAATCGTTATGCATCAGTAAAGAATATACACAACACATGTAGTAAAAAACGTTTTCCATCTTACAAATCTTCACTGCTGTAATTCTTAAATGTTATACACTACTGCCACCGGCATGCTTGCAAGTAATATAGCAAGGACTATAATATGATTATGATTATGTGTGAGGGTAATATTATATATATATATATATATATATATATATATATGTGTGTGTGTGTGTGTGTGTGTGAATATGAAAAAAAACTAGGCTGATATTTTACCACATAGGTATTTTAATACATTATATATACATATTGTGTGTATATATATTTTATTTTTTTAATATACAGTGTGTGTGTGTAATATAAATATATATATATGTAATGTATATATATATAATATATTATATATATATATATTATTTTTTAATATACAGTGTGTGTGTAACATATATATATATATATATATATATATATACAGCAGTTAGTGTGTGTGCACTCTCACCAACTATAGCAACTGCCAGGGTGCTTTGCAGGTATTTGTAAAAACGTTCATGAAAGAAGCAACTCACTGATCCATCAACATCTGTGGAGAAAAAACATTAATATTAGTGACGTTTCGGGACAGAAACAGTCCCCTTCCTCTGACATATAACAATGTGCAAAATCAGCCTTTAAATAGGCCCCCAAACAACACTCCCCTCAAGATTAGCCAATCCAGGCCTGAATAAGTATCACACCCCTTCAATAGCAAATTACAATGTGTGACAGATTTCTCCAAGAAAGTGCAGTGAAAATGATATATAATAAACCTAGTGATATAGGACCCAGAAAAGCAAACTCTCCAAGGAGTGATTATGTCCACACTTGAAATATAATAAATAAAATACTGTCGAAAATCCTAATGTCTACAACAAGTTGTAACTCTCTGCTAGAGGATCGTTACTTCAACCTCTAGCTCAATTTGTAGACTTTTATCTGCAACCTTTGGTTAAAGCAATGCATTCATATATACGTGACCTCCAACGACTTCATCACTTCGGATTGACACAGCTGGTAACATCACTGATCTCGATCTTCTGGTGACTTTCGACGTTTCGAGTCTTTATATGGTCATTCCTCACAAAGATGGTATCATGGCCCGTGCCTATGCCTTTAGAAAAGCAGTCTACATTGGCCCCTCAGAAGAGGTACTGATTGATCAGTGATGTGCTTCTTTCTCATGAACTTTATATATATATATATATATATAGTATATATATATATATATAGTATATTATATATATATGTAATATATTATATATATATATCATTGTTTTAATAGTACAGTGTGTGTGTAATGTATATATATTACTACTATATTAAATATATTTTTACATAACTGGTCCCGTTGAACCACCCATTAGAGTACCATCGAGCCACCCACAGCCATTAACTGGGTTATCTCTATGAGGATATAAGGAAATATGGGTTAATAATAAGGTAAATAAAACTCCGAGGCCCAGATGGAATACACCCGAAGGGTTTTATGGGGAATTTAGCACTGTTTATAGAACAAACCTCTACTCTTAATTGTTCAAGACTCATTATCCTCAGGCATAGTAACCCAAGTAGTGGGGTAAAGCTGATGTGGTGCCACTTTTTAAAAAGGGGAAAGCTGGGCTGATCTACGAACCTATATAGCAGTTAGTCTAACATCGACATTCGAGAAGATAATTGAAGGAATTATAAAGGATTATATAAGTATATTTGTGTAAACACATTTTTTAGTTCAAATCCGCATTGTTTTTTTGAGAAATAGATCATGTCAAAACTAATCTTATTAGATTCTATGAGGAAGTAACAATTTAGATAAAGGGGAATCAGTTGATGGTGATATACTTGGATTTTCAAAGACGTTTAAAACAGTGCAACATAAGAGATAAATGTACAAAATTAAGGGACTGGGAATAGCTGAAAATTTTAGCTCATGGATAAATAACTGATTAAAAGAGCAGGGAGCAACAAGAGTTGTAAACGATCATAATTCAGATTGGACAAAGGTAATCAGTGGAGTCCCCCAGGCATCAGTACTGGGCCCTGTTCTTTTCAAACATAAAAGAGAAAACATACAGGCATGGATCTCATGTATTAAAATAAAATAAAGAATACTTAGCCCAATAATCTATGATGAGGATCAAGGCAAAATGAAAGTCCTCGATTTTTTGCCCCTATAAATATCAAACAGGGCCACTCTTGGGTCCTTAAAAGTTTTAAAAAGTCTAAATAGGGATATATAAAAAATAAAAATATTTTAATAAACATACATTTAACTATATAAATCAGAAGAATCATAGATTAAAGGCCAAAAACTGGACTAATTGTTCTTTTACTGAATTGCAGGTGGAATATTGAAATAAATCCTTCCTATAATAGGAGAGGTAATGCCTTGAAAATAAGGAAGGAATGGAGAAAAATTAGACTTAGATGAAATTCTGCTTCCCAACCGAGCATTGCATGCTCTGGATTATAGCGCCAAAAGATATAAACTAAATTATAGTCAGGTATGTTCGCCTCGCACTGCAGTCTCTACTGCGCATGACTGCATCAAGACAAACATATCTGACCTTTTATAATATAGGATTTTTTTTTTTTTTTTACATCAGCTATATTCGTTTTCAAATATATCTAACTTGAATGGACACTGTAGAATTATTTTGGGCCAGATTGCGAGTGGAACATTAACAGTTTCACGCAAGCGAAAAGGTATTTGTTTGCGGCTGGTTTGCGTGCTTCAGGTTTTTTTGCTTGTATAACACGTTGAAATTAAATGTGATTGCTTGAGCACAATTGAATTAATGCCTTGTCGGGGATAGCACCATCCTCAAGAGCTCTGGTTAACTGTCTCTCGAAACAAACACAAAAATACATAACAACAGTACAGTTACAACTTGGCTCAAAGATATAAGGTCTCAGGTGTTAGAAATAAAAAGACAGGCAAAAGACTTTAACATTAAGAAACATACACATAGCATATCTAAATACAGGGAGTGCAGAATTAATTAGGCAAGTTGTATTTTGAGATTAATTTTATTATTGAACAACAACCATGTTTCTCAATGAACCCAGAAAAAACTCATTAAGTATCAAAGCTGATAATTTTGGAAGTAGTTTTTTTTAGTTTGTTTTTTAGTTATAGCTATTTTAGGGGGATATCTAGTGTGTGCAGGTGACTATTACTGTGCATAATTATTAGGCAACTTAACAAAAACAAAATATATACCCATTTCAATTAGTTTATTTTTACCAGTGAAGACCAATATAAACATCTCAACATTCACAAATATACATTTCTGACATTCAAAAACAAAACAAAAAACAAATCAGTGACCAATATGCCACCTTTCTTTTGCAAGGACACTCAAAAGCCTGCCATCCATGGATTCTGTCAGTGTTTTGATCTGTTCACCATCAACATTGCATGGCAGCAGCAACCACAGCCTCCCAGACAACTGTTTCAGAGAGGTGTACTGTTTTTCCCTCCTTGTAAATCTCACATTTGATGATGGACCACAGGTTCTCAATGGGGTTCAGATCAGGTGAACAAGGAAGGCCATGTCATTAGATTTTTCTTCTTTTATACCTTTCTTGCCAGCCACGCTGTGGAGTACTTGGACGCGTGTTGATGGAGCATTGTCCCTGCATGAAAATCATGTTTTATCTTGAAGGATGCAGACTTCTTCCTGTACCACTGCTTGAAGAAGGTGTCTTCCCAGAAACTGGCAGTAGGACTGGGAGTGAGCTTGACTCCATCCTCAACCCGAAAAGGCCCACAAGCTCATCTTTGATGATACCAGCCCAAACCAGTACTCCACCTCCACCTTGCTGGCGTCTGAGTCGGACTGGAGCTCTCTGCCCTTTACCAATCGCAGCCACAGGGCCCATCCATCAGGCCCATCAAGACTCACTCTCATTTCATCAGTCCATAAAAACCTTAGAAAAATCAGTCTTGAGATATTTCTTGGCCCAGTCTTGACGTTTCAGCTTGGTGTGTCTTGTTCAGTGGTGGTCGTCCTTTCGAGTCCTTTCTTACCTTGCCAAGTCTCTGAGTATTGCACACCTTGTGCTTTTGGGCACTCAGTGATGTTGCAGCTCTGAAATATGGCCAAACTGGGTGGCAAGTGGCATCTTGGCAGCGGCACGCTTGACTTTTCTCAGTTCATGGGCATTTATTTTGCGCCTCTGGTTTTTCCACACGCTTCTTGCGACCCTGTTGACTATTTTGAATGAAACACTTGATTGTTCAATGATCACGCTTCAGAAGCTTTGCAATTTTAAGATTGCTGCATCCCTCTGCAAGATATCTCACTATTTTTTACTTTTCTGAGCCCTGGTCAAGTCCTTCTTTTGACCCATTTTTGCCAAAGGAAAGGAAGTTGCCGTAATAATTATGCACACCTGATATAGGGGTTGATTTCATTAGACCACACCCCTTCTCATTACAGAGATGCACATCACCTAATATGCTTAATTGGTAGTAGGCTTTCGAGCCTAATACAGCTTGGAGTAAGACAACATGCATAAAGAGATGATGTTGTCAAATTACTCATTTGCCTAATAATTCTGCACTCCCCTGTATGTATATGTCTGTGTATATACAGTATCTCACAAAAGTGAGTACATCCCTCACATTTTTGTAAATATTTTATTATATCTTTTCATGTGACCACACTGAAGAAATGACACTTTGCTACAATGTAAAGTAGTGAGTGTAACAGCCTGTATAACAGTGTACATTTGTTGTCCCCTCAAAATAACTCAACACACACAGCCATTAATGTCCCAAACCATTGGCATCAAAGTGAGTACACCCCTAAGTGGAAAGGTACAAATTGGGCTCAAAGTGTCAATATTTTCTGTGGCCGCCATAATTTTCCAGCCCTGCCTTAACCCTCTTGGGCATGGAGTTCACCAGAGCTTCAACCTGCTTCAGTATGTCACAGTACATGTTGGCATTCATGGTTACCTCAATGAACTGTAGCTCCCCAGTGCCGGCAGCACTCATGCACGCCCAGACCATGACACTCCCACCACCATGCTTGACTGTAGGCAAGACACACTTGTCTTTGTACTCCTCACCTGGTTGCCACCACACACGCTTGACACCAACTGAACCAAAAAGTTTATCTTGGTCTCATCGGACCACAGGATATGGCTCCAGTAATCCATGTCCATAGTCTGCTTGTCTTCAGCAAACTGTTTGCGGGCTTTCTTGTGCATCATCTTTAGAAGAGGCTTCCTTCTGGGGTGACAGCCATGCAGACCAATTTTATGCAGTGTGCGGCATATGGTCTGAGTACTGACAAGCTGACCCCCAACCCCTTCAACCTCTGCAGCAATGCTGGCAGCACTCATACGTCTATTTCCCAAAGACAACCTCTGGATATGACGCTGAGCACGTGCACTCAACTTCTTTGGTCGACCATGGCGAGGCCTGTTCTGAGTGGAACCTGGCCTGTGAAACTGCTGCATGGTCTTGCAGACCGTGCCGCAGCTCAGTTTCAGGGTCTTGGCCATCTTTTTTGTAGAGGCAATAATTCTTTTTTTCAGATCCTCAGAGAGTTCTTTGCCATGAGGTGCCATGTTGAACTTCCAGTGACCAGTATCAGAGAGTGTAAGAGCGATAACACCAAATTTAACACGCTTGCTCCCCATTCACACCTGAGACCTTGTAAAACTAACAAGTCACATGACACTGGAGGGAAAATGGCTAATTGGGCCCAATTTGGACATTTCCACTTAGGGTGTACTCACATTTGTTTAGACATTAATGGCTATGTGTTGAGTTATTTTGAGGGGGATCCAAATTTACACTGTTAAACAGGCTGTACACTCACTACTTTACATTGTAGCAAAGTGTCATTTCTTCAGTGTTGTCACATGAAAAGATATAATAAAATATTTACAAAAATGTAAGGGGTGTACTCACTTTTGGGAGATACTTGTATAATATATAAATATATATATATATATATATATATATATATATATATATATATTTATATATACAGTGGATATAAAAAGTCTACACACCCCTGTTAAATTGTCAGGTTTCTGTGATGTAAAAAATTGAGACAAAGATAAATCATTTCAGAACTTTTTCCACTTTTAATGTGACCTATAAACTACACAACTTAATTGAAAAACAAACTGAAATCTTTTAGGTAAAGGAAAATAAAAATAAAAAGCTAAAAGAATATGGTTATACTCGACTGTTATACTCGATTTTGCGAAAGGAAGTAACCTTACCATGGTTCCCTGACCGCACGTCTTGTTGTTATATTTTGTTGAGGGTAATCATGATGGCCATGTAGACCACCCCTGAGAGGCCTGGAAGTAACAGGGAAGAAAGTGCTAAGAATAGTACTACTTGAAACAACCGAGTTAGCCATGGGTGTTAGTCCAAGACCGCTTGGCTTTTTTTTTTTTTTTGGGGGTTTGGGTGCTGCTAATCATGAAGGCCATATAGACCTTGCCACCATTCGGTGTTGTAACAGGTATTAAACTGCTAAGAACAGTACTACTTAACACAACCTAGTTACCATGGGTCCCAGAGCATATGTTTCTATTATTATATTTGTAAGGGTAATCATGCAGGCCATATAGACCTCCCCCAATAGGGTGAGTAACAGGTATTGAAATGCTAAGAACAGTACTACTTAACACAAAGTTACCATGGGTCCCAGAGCATATGTCTTATTATTATATTTTGTTCGGTTAATCATGCAGGCCATATAGACCTCCCCCGATAGGGTGAGTAACAGGTATTAAAATGCTAAAAAGAGTACTACTTAACACAACCTAGTTACCATGGGTCCCAGACCGCATGTCTTGTTATTATATTTTGTAAGGGTAATCATGCAGGCCATATAGACCTCCACCAATAGGGTGGTTAACAGGTATTAAAATGCTAAGAACAGTACTACTTAACACAACCTAGTTACCATGGGTCCCAGACCCAGAGCAGATGTCTTATTATTATATTTTGTATGGGTAATCATGCAGGCCGTATAGACCTCCCCCGATAGGGGGAGTACAGAGATTAAAGTGCTAAGAATAGTACTACTTAAAACACAACCCTAGTTAACATGGGTCCCAGACCGCAATGCTGCTTATTATATTTTATCAGGGTAATCAGGCAGGCCATATAGACCTCCCCCGATAGGGGGGGTAACAGGGATTAAAGTGCTAAGAACAGTACTAATTAACACAAGCTAGTTACCATGGGTCCAACACCGTGTGTCTTGTTGTTATACTTTGTCAGGGTAATCATGCAGGCCATATAGACCTCCCTTGATAGGGGGAGTAACAGGGATTACAGTTCTAAGAATAGTACTACTTAACACAACCTAGTTACCATGGGTCCCAGACCAGATGTTTTCTTGTTATACTTTGTCAGGCTAAGAGGTAAGAGGGATTAAAGTGCTAAGAAAAATTTTACTTAACACAGCCGAATTACCATGGGTCCAAGACCGCATGTTTAATTATTATACTTTGTCAGGGTAATTATATATCTAACAAATCTATCTATTTCTCTTCTATCGATTCTATCTAATTATCAATCTATGTATATCTATCTATCCTATCTATCTATCTTCTGTCCGGACTGTTTTGAGACAGACACTTGTGTTTTTGACAAATTTGAAGTAGGAGGACAGACCAATCATCTTCTTCCATCTCCCGGTTCCAAAAATGAAGGCCACATATACCTCCCCCGATAGGGGTAGTAACAGGTTGTAGTACACTGCTAAGAATAGTACTACTTAACACACCACGGGTCACAGACCGAATGTCTTATTGTTATACACTGTCAGGGAAATTATATATATTTCAAATCTATTTATTTATCTATCAAATCGATCGAACTATCAAACGTATCTATCAAATGTAGATTGCATCTATTGATCGATGTAATTCGTATCTATAAAATGTATATTACATATTTTGGTTGATGTCATTCGTATCTATCAAATGTATATTGCATCTTTGATTCAATAACATTCATATCTATCAAATGTATATTGCATCTATTGATCGATGTAATTCGTATCTATCAAATGTATATTGCATCTATTGATCTATGTAAATTGTATCTATCATATGTATATTGCATCGATTGAGCTATGTAATCTATGTATCTATCTATCAAATCTATCTATCTCATGGTTGGGCAATGGACTGTTTGCGGTTGTTTGCGGTGCGTTACACCTTGGAGTTTGCTCAGTCACTGTCGAAGGCGGCCGTAACCCTTACACTACCTGATAGATACGACATCATAACAGATGTTTTAAAGCACGTTATTGCAAGCAATTTGGGAATGTTAGGTGATTTAGGCCCTTTATGGGTTAAAAGCAGACTCTGCATAAACTATGTAATTTTCCATGGGAGTTTTGCCAGGATCCCCCTCCAGCATGCCACAGTCCCGGTGTTAGTCCCCTTGAAACAACTTTTCCATCACTATTGTGGCCAGAAAGAGTCCTTGTAGGTTTTAAAGTTTGTCTGTCTATTGAAGTCAATGGCGGTTTGCGCGGTTCGCCGGTTCGCGAACAATAAAAGAGTTCGAGTCCGCCGTTCGTGAACCGAAATTTTTAGGTTTGCGTACATCACTAGATATTAAAGCCAGCCTCAATACTCTGTGCCAAAATAATACCGCTATATACTTGGGAGTATTATATTACCAGCAAGTTTGTGCACACGTGGGCGGCCATTTAATATACTGGTTCATAATACAAAGCTGCAAAACAAAAAACCGCTAACTTGAATATAAAAATGTGCTACACTCTAACAAATACATTTTGGCAAAACCTAAACAAGCATTTATCCTTTCACATCAATGAGTTTTATATAATCCTCCTATTATCTTATATTAATGGTGTACTGTAATCTATAAGCTGCTGCGTTTTCCTTAAAACAATACTAAGTCTTACAGTATAACCCGATTTAAACACACTGTCAATCAGAGGCACAATAAGCACCTATAGAACTTAAAAGGAGGAATCAGTGACACTATGTTTAGATTTGTAACATTTAACCACACGCAATGTAAGTTGTAACAAACGGTAAGGGAACTTGATTATACAGCTGTACTTGACTAATGATATGCGATGGTCCACAAGCCGTGTCCTTTATAAATAGTACCAAGGTTGACATACTATTTATCAGTTAAAGATACACTATTGAACAACTACTGAATATGTTACATGGATGAATTTATTATCGGCAAGCAAGCATATTGTATCTATATTTGTATAATAAGCTTTATAGCAATTACACCACAAATTAATTAGAATACGGCTATGAATAATAAGAAAACTTTATTGTATTAATGTTAGCAATCTATTAGTCATTTACGACTAAGACACTTGGTATAGTAATTTTTTCTCTTCCCTTTAATGGTTCAATCACACCAAACATATGAGGAAGTATTGCCTTTGATATACCTAAAATAGATTTGCAACATTGAATAAAGAGATACTTTCTGCATGTCAAAATGATTATCTGTACATTTGATGTTATAACAGGCTCACATAAGCCAATATTTATGACCTTATAATAGCACTGTACTCGATATAAATCGAGTAGAATGTAGTTACTCTAACCGACTAATATATTTATCAATGACGAACATTATAGTCATATCTGCGAGTGTATAGTGACACAAGTCTAAGGTTTAGCAATTATACATGAACGGGAATACACCAGCTCTTGGTATTTCCTACCTCTCTTTAGAATTAATTGATACGAGCAATTAAGATGGAATAAGCTAGCCATTGGCCAGCTGACATTTCAAGTCCTGTCATACTAACTGACTTACAGTTTACTATTATTGAGCTTAAGTAACTAATCAGATATTAAAAGCACTTTATCTAATATTGGTTACTATGATTACAGAATCAAGATAATCCTTAGTAGGAGATTTAATGATTATCTGTTATATTAAATTTACTTTGTCTGATCATTGACAGACATACTATACTAACTAACTACTAGTTGCCTAGGGTTTTTAAAGTGTGCCCAATTTTAATTTCTACTATTAAAATTTAATTTTTAATGTGCTCAATTCTTTCACACACATTTCACGGCCACACTAACTAATTCTCCTATATGAGGACATGAGTGCTATTTGAATGTACCTTTTTTCACAACCCCATGGTTGTATAGTTTGCAGGCGCCTAACTTACCCAAACTGTGTATACAGCACATAGATGGTGCTTTCTAAAGTGTGAGTATTAGCCCTCAGATTGTAGGAGTATTCAGAGTGTAAAGTAGGATCAGACATACTGTGCGATTTGCGGGTGTTTTAGCTTCCCTTTTTCAGTGTCCTGGTAAACTGTGGATCATGGAGTGAGCTAACTGGGAGGCTCCTAATCTACCAGGACTGCACATGTATCACCTGTGTAGTGGAGTACAGGTCTTTGGTGGTGTGTGGGTGAGTGGAATCTTAACATGGATCAAACATACTGTGCGATTGTAGCTCCTTCTTTTTTTGTTTGTTTTTACAGTGTATTGTATACTTGTATAGGCTCCAGTCAATGCCATATCCTCATCTGGAGCAGATTGGCTTGTGTGATTCTATAAGAAATCTTGAAGAGAAGTAATTCTCTGAAAACAGGTTTTTACCTTGAAAATAGTGGGGTTTCACAAAGGGGTGTGACCTGCACTTGCAGTAATTAACTGATGCATGTATTAAAAATGACTTTAATTTCCCTTTAATAAGCAGAAGCCAGAAGTTGTTACTTAGAAAGAGTGCTGGAATCTATAGCCCTTCACTAATTTCAATATGTGCCAATAAACAAACTGAAAATTATTCCAATCACAAAACAATCACGAATAATATCATTGGGAACTGGAAATTATTTCTGAACTTTCCCTGAGAACAAAAGCCATGTGATTAGTAGATAAATGATTAAAATGGCCTCATTATGTTTGATTCCTACTCATAATATTCTATAACCATCTTATTTTAGAACCATGCAGATATTTTCCCATATCTGCTTGTCCAAATACTGCAATCACCAAATGAAAGTTCCAAAAGCTTTAAATAATTTTTATAGTGGCAACAATCTTGGCTTTTCTTTAAAAAAAATTCCCCAAAGAATATTACTTAATAAATAAATAAATGATGGTTGTTCACAATCCATTTCTTTTTATATGTTAATAAATCTGTACTATGCCTAGAATTACAATTAAACTAATTGAATTTACCTGTAAATTGCAGTTCTAACCAGGGGAATTTTATGTAACAAAAAAAAAAAAAATATCTTGCTGGTAAATACATTTAGAGAATGAGAAAGCAAAATGCATACGAAATCATAAAGATTGCTTAAAGTAGCATTTTAATGGAGCGCAGGAAACAATTAACCAAGAACACACCAGGACAGCCTCTAATAAACGTTGATGTCCTCAGTATTGTCACTTCTTATAAGTACAGCTCCCTTACCTTTATGTGATTTCAAGCAGGGGAGTAACTATATCCACTGTGCCCAAGGGTAGTCTAAGACCCCCTTGCATATAATATATACTATTATAGAAATAAACAAGTAATTACCTTTATGCCATTGATGATTGTCTGTAAGAAACCCCCAAAGGCACCACACTCTTTAATTATACTGCTCTGCTGCAGGACCTAGCAAATTTGTTTGCCGTCTAGGAGTCAGCACAAAAATTGTACACAAATTTACACACATACACACACAAATACATACGCACACAGTGTCACACACACACACATAAACACACAAAGTCACACATACACATACATACATACACACAGTCACAACACACACATACGCAAACAATAACAAACACAGTCACACACACACATACATACGCACACACAGTCACACAGACACAGTCACACACACAAATACATATGCACACAGTCACACAGACACAGTCACACACACAGTCAGACAGACACAGTCACAAAACACACAAACAATAAAAAACACAATCACACACACAAATACATACACACACAGTCACACACACACACACACACAACATATATACACACAAACCCATAGTCACACATACACACACAGTCACAAAACACAAAAATACATACGCACACAGTCACACACACGCACAACACAGTCACACCACACAAATACATATGCACACAGTCAGACATACACAGTCACATGCACTCACACACTCAAAAACACATATACACAGTCACACACACACAGTCACAGACTCAAACAGACAAGATGTTTTTTTTTTTATCTATATATTTTATTTAATTATTGGAATTCCCAGCTTTTATGAAGGCCATACTTGAGTATGTTTTACTTACACACACACACACACACACACAATCACACACACAAGTTGCTTGTTTTTTTTCTATCTATATAATTTATATTATTTTTATTTAAATATTGGAATTCACAGCTTTTATGAGGGCCCTTCTAGAGTGTGTGTTATGCCACCCACTATTACTCTCTAATATTGGGTCCAATTACATGTGGAGCCCTATCAGTTACGAGGGAGTGATAAGGGGTTTATCACGGGTGTTTGCCCTCATCGGGCTTACCACTGGTATTACTAGTTAAACGTAAACGCAATCGCTTGAGCGCAATCACTGTTTATGCTAGAATGATTACCGCGTCCCCAGACCTCTGGTTAATGTTTTGTGAAACAAAAAAGTTGGCGCAAAACAAAAAAAATAATTACAAAGTACACTTAAACTTATAATGACACTAACTAATTATTTAAAAAAAAGTGCACAAAAAAAGTTGTAAGAGCCTCAAACATATGAGATCTCAGGTGGTAGGGGAAAAAAAGGCAGGCAAAAAGATTTAACATAGAATACATATATATATACATGTCTAAAGATGTGTATCTATTTATATATGCATATATATATTATATATATATATATATATATATATATACAACTTCCATGTGTGTCTGCACTCACAATGCAATAGGGACATCAACCAGGGTGCCAAGTCAGGTATATCAATAATCCATTATAGAAGAGGACTGCACTCACTGGATTTGGTATATAAAATAAAAAAAATTATTAAGGTGACGTTTCGGGGTACGCAGACCCCTTCCTCAGACCAGGCAACAGTGCAAATGAACAGTGTGCAATATAAAGCAACATAGCCCCTCCCATCAAAAAATTAGTGAAATTGCGCCAAAACCTATGTAACCATGACAAACAGGTGAATACCTAATTAACAACATTCCTACCTTTACTAATGTGATAGTTAAAAACAGTATAATTGTGCAAACCATATAAGTGTATCTTAAAACTATTCTCAAACAATAAATGACATGACATATGAGTAGCACCTAAAACACTCAAGGTGCACAAAAAGAAATAAAATGTCCCCCTACAATGTGATGTGTGACATACTGAAATAGCTACCACAAAGAAACAACTTAACATTGATAAAGGCAGTCTATAGGAAACAGCACTCAATAAAAGATAGTTGCAGGACCTAGGCAGTATATCAGCATTTAAACATTAGTGCATCAGTATCTCTCGGTAAAGCATACTTCTCAGTAAACAAAGGACAAGTAGAGAAAAAGGACAAGTAGAGAAAAAGGGCTCATAGCCAGAAAAACACGTATGTCAAGATTTAGGCAAGCATGTAGATGTGTGTGTCAACTGTTGAACATCAGTAGGTATATCGTATAGCTTCCATAGACTAATCTTAGATAGAAAGAGGGTGTCATCACACCATCACCGACAACTGAGCCTAAGGGGTAATATAGATCATTTCAAAGCTGTGTGATTGCAATACATACAAAGAGTCAGCAACATAAGATCACTATTTATATCTCAAAGGGGAAAATATATATATATATCTCTACCAGCCAGCAATGTCTCTAGTTCAGGTAACTTACTTGGCATGAGATGTGATAGATACTGTCAAAGTGATTGCAGCATGTTGCAGAGAGGGAGCTGGAGACAAGATATGTCAGTTAGAAGTTTCAAAAACAGGCGCGGATCAACACAGTCCCGCGTCTGTGTCAACGGTGTCAGCGAGCATGGCTAATTTGCATAGCAGTCTGACGTCATCAGGGGGGTGTGTATCAAGCAGTCAGAAAACATAGATGACAGCTAACCGATGTTAGCCGCAACTGCTGGGGCAAGCTAAAAAATGATTGTACATACCTACACTTGTAGGAAAGGGGCGAATTGTCTAAACATCTGAGTATATATCACAAAAGCAACAGCATAACATGGGTCTATATTGCTTGTATACTTCTATCATATCCCAAAAAGGCTAAGAGAAGCCGTCTGACTTACAGATAGTTGTATGGATCTGAGAGACCTAGTCTACCCAATATGTGCTAATGTATGTTATGAGTACTATATCTGTCCAGAGAGCCATATGTGTATGAAACAGTATAGGTATAGGGTTAGTAAATGTACTTAAAGAGAGCATAGTCTACCAGAATGTACTAATGTATGTTATGAGTACCATATCTATCCAGAGAGCCATATGTGTACGAAACAGTATAGGTATAAGGTTAGTAAATGTACTTAAAGAGAGCATAGTCTACCAGAATGTTGGTGCTAGAGCTAATCATGATACAAAATAAACAACAACAACAATCCTATACTGGTAAAACATATGCCAGAGTCTTGTGCCTGAGTAACATGTTACTCTTACAGTGGGATCTCAGTGTTACAATCATAGTTCCCCTGTTACAATTGGCAATCAAGTGTGGTTATATGCAAAAGATAAAATCAGGGTTATATTAACAGCGAGCCATGGTATCCAGATAAATCAATAAAGCATATGCATAGTCAGTGGGCAAATTTTGGAAGTAAAAGTAAAACATCCTATCACTATGCAAACAGATATTGATGATATGGCCAATGTACGTTCTTGCCTACATCAGGAAACCTTGACATATAGGGTAAGGTATCATGCACAGTCCGAGGAAGGACCATTGCTGGTTACACAGATATTATAGGAAACAGTGCCAGTCATTGGACATATTAAGACCCCTCGGGTATAGGGTGTCAAGTCTGTGTATCCACTTGGTCTCCCTCTGCAGGAGTATTCTATCCCGATTACCCCCCCGCCGTAGCGGTGGGACATGGTCAATGAGGATAAAACGTATGTCTGTTACCTTATGCTTGGCCTGTAGGAAGTGTCTAGCCACTGGTTGGTCTGCTGTTCCCTTATCCAAAGCAGTACGAATTGCTGAACGGTGATTTGCCATTCTTATCCGTGCGTTGTCAGATGTTTTACCAACGTAATATTTTCCACAACAGCAGCTTAGAAGGTATACAACGTGACTTGTTGTGCATGTGATGAAGTGCCTTATGGTGTACTTCTGTGTGGTATGTGGGTGTCGAAACACCTTGCAGGGGATCATGCCACTGCAGGTGGTGCACCCCAGGCATCTGAAGCAACCTGTTTTAGTGGATTTTAGCCACTTCTTTGTGTAGCTTTGCTCGGGGTCCGTCTGCATCAATAGATCCCTGAGGCTTCTGCCACGTCTGTATCCCATGATTGGTGGGTCCAAGTGTCCAAAGGGGAGCATTGGGTCGGTGCCAAGGATTTCCCATCTGTTTTTGATAGAATCAGCCAAGACCTTTTTCTTTTTGTTATAGGTGGTTGTAAAAACCATTCTTGGTTTCTTGTCAGCAGGGTTTGTTCGTTCGTTTTCAGACATTAATTCTTGTCTTACTTCCTCTATCAGTTCAGGTGAGTAGCCCCTCTGCAGGAATTTGTTGGACATTTCATCCATTTGGGTTAACCTGTTGGTTGCCTCA
This sequence comes from Bombina bombina, assembly GCF_027579735.1. Taxonomy (NCBI): domain Eukaryota; kingdom Metazoa; phylum Chordata; class Amphibia; order Anura; family Bombinatoridae; genus Bombina; species Bombina bombina. The sequence continues at coordinate 1,039,026,639 of NC_069502.1, forward strand.
GTATTGTTCCTCATTACCCTGATCATTTGGGATTTCACAATAGCCCTCCTGGTATGTGGCGGGTGGTTACTTGTTGCCTCAAGTAAAGAATTCCGATCTGTGGGTTTTGTGTATAAAGTTGTAGATAGTTTCCCTTCCTTCTTGTAGATTCTTAGATCCAGAAAATCTATCTGGTCTAGGTCAAATTTTAGTTCGAACTTGATGGGACAAGTTAGAGCATTAAGTTTAGTTACCCATTCAGTGAGTAAATCAACAGGGCCACACTGTTTCGTACACATATGGCTCTCTGGATAGATATGGTACTCATAACATGCATTAGTACATTCTGGTAGACTATGCTCTCTTTAAGTACATTTACTAACCCTATACCTATACTGTTTCGTACACATATGGCTCTCTGGATAGATATAGTACTCATAACATACATTAGCACATATTGGGTAGATTAGGTCTCTCAGATCCATACAACTATCTGCAAGTCAGACGGCTTCTCTTAGCCTTTTTGGGATATGATAGAAGTATACAAGCAATATAGACCCATGTTATGCTGTTGCTTTTGTGATATATACTCAGATGTTTAGACAATTCGCCCCCTTTCCTACAAGTGTAGGTATGTACAATCATTTTTTAGCTTGCCCCAGCAGTTGCGGCTAACATCGGTTAGCTGTCATCTATGTTTTCTGACTGCTTGATACACACCCCCCTGATGACGTCAGACTTCTATGCAAATTAGCCATGCTCGCTGACACCGTTGACACAGACGCGGGACTGTGTTGATCCGCGCCTGTTTTTGAAACTTCTACCTGACATATCTTGTCTCCAGCTCCCTCTCTGCAACATGCTGCAATCACTTTGACAGTATCTATCACATCTCATGCCAAGTAAGTTACCTGAACTAGAGACATTGCTGGCTGGTAGAGATATATATATTTTCCCCTTTGAGATATAAATAGTGATCTTACGTTGCTGACTCTTTGTATGTATTGCAATCACACAGCTTTGAAATTATCTATATTACCCCTTTGGCTCAGTTGTCGGTGATGGTGTGATGACACCCTCTTTCTCTCTAAGATTAGTCTATGGAAGCTATACGATATACCTACTGATGTTCAACAGTTGACACACACATCTACATGCTTGCCTAAATCTTGACATACGTGTTTTTCTGGCTATGAGCCCTTTTTCTCTACTTGTCCTTTTTCTCTACTTATCCTTTGTTTACTGAGAAGTATGCTTTACCGAGAGATACTGATGCACTAATGTTTAAATGCTGATATACTGCCTAGGTCCTGCAACTATCTTTTATTGAGCGCTGTTTCCTATAGACTGCCTTTATCAATGTTAAGTTGTTTCTTTGTGGTAGCTATTTCAGTATGTCACACATCACATTGTAGGGGGACATTTTATTTCTTTTTGTGCACCTTGAGTGTTTTAGGTGCTACTCATATGTCATGTCATTTATTGTTTGAGAATAGTTTTAAGATACACTTATATGGTTTGCACAATTATACTGTTTTTAACTATCACATTAGTAAAGGTAGGAATGTTGTTAATTAGGTGATTCACCTGTTGTCATGGTTACATAGGTTTTGGCGCAATTTCACTAATTTTTTGATGGGAGGGGCTATGTTGCTTTATATTGCACACTGTTCATTTGCACTGTTGCCTGGTCTGAGGAAGGGGTCTGCGTACCCCGAAACGTCCCCTTAATAAATTTTTTTATTTTATATACCAAATCCAGTGAGTGCAGTCCTCTTCTATAATGGATTATATATATATATATACATATATATATATATATATATATATATATATATATAATATATATATATATATATATATGTTTAAATGTATGTACATATGTATTTATATGTGTATAAATGTATATACAGACATATACTGTATACACATATAACCACATAAATATGTATGTACACATGTATACATATATATACAGTATAAGTGCATTGGAGCCCTTTACAGCTAAGTAGATTAAAACATGTAAAAGCATATTTACGCAATATTCATATTTAATAAAGTGTTATACTGTGTTTGTACTGTAAATATTTTACATTCCAATGTTCTGCACATAGTAGAATATGTTCTAGGTATTTTTAAATAGATAGTCCCATATATATCTGTATATATATATATATACTGTAATGTCCTGAGTATAGGCCACACTTTTCCCCACTAATTTAAATCTTTAAATTAGGGCTGCGGCCTATAATCGGGAAGTTATCAACGGCATCTGATGACATTTGATATTATCGACGGCTGTTACATTAAATAATGCTATCTGTTTTTTTTATGCCTTTGTCTGCAATTGGAATATCACTGTAAGTTTTTATTTTATTTTTTAAACTCATGTGTTGTTAATTGAATAAATGATTGTAACCAAAGTTAAATTGATCACTTTTGCTCTCAAGTCTTTTTTTTAAAAGGGGATAATGGTTTCAATGAGAGTCTTGAAAAATCAGTACAGCTAGCATTTTTCTGTAAGCATATAACAAAAGCAGGACTAACTGCATAAATGATACCAAAAGTGTTTAAATTACTGGTACATATGTTCCTATTTATTAAATAAAATACTGTTCTACTAATGTGTATATTTTCTTTAAAATATATATTTTCTTTAAAATGGCACCAAACTTTAAGAGTGCAGTTTTTAATCGGGACATGAGATATATATATAAATATATATATATATATATATATATATATATATATATATATATATATACACTCACTGGCCACTTTATTAGGTAAAATGTCAGGAACTGTAGTCAAATATGTTAGTTTTTTTGTAGAGTATCATGAACTGAAATTCCTTTAGGGAACATGTCATCTATTCAATTGCTTGGTAACCAGCCAATCACATGGCAGCAACTCAATGCATTTAGGCATCTAGACGTGGTGAAGATGACTTGCTGAAGTTCAAACTGAGTATCAGAATGGGGAAGATAGGGGATTTAAGTGTGTTTTAATGTGGCATGGCTGATGGTGCCAGATGGGCTGGTCTGAGTATTTCAAAAACTGCTGATCTAGTGGGATTGTCATGCAAAACCATCTCTAGGGTTTACAGAGAATGGTCCGAAAAAGAGAAAATATCCAGTGAGCAGCAGTTGTGTGGACGACAATGCCTTGTTGATGTCAGAGGTCAAAGGAGAATAGGCAGACTGGTTCAAGATGATAGAAAGGCAACATTAACTCAAATAAACACTTGTTACAACCAAGGTATGCAGAATACCATCTCTGAACGTACAAGATGTCGAACCTTAAAGCAGATGGTCTACAGCAGCAGAAGACCACACCGGGTGCCACTCCTGTCAGCTAAGAGCAGGAAACTGAGGCTACAATTCGCACAGGCTCAACAAAATTGGATGTCACGCCACACCGCTCTAGCCGTTGCTAGGGGCGCAGCATCTCCTTCCCTGCTCATTGCCAGAGGCTGTGTCAGGTCCGGAGGCATGCGGCGCTGACATCGCTGCATGCTTCTCTCCGTCCTGACGCCTGGGCACGAATCTTGCACCTATTTAAATCCCTTCTTCTCGATTGATCACTGCCCAAGTATTGGTGTTACTTTGTGTACTCCTGGGAGTGATAGTTAATTTTTTTCTTATTGCCTTGCTTTGTATGAACCCTGCCTGTCTGACTATTCGGCCTGCTATACCCCTGAATTGCTGGATCAATACGCTACTGCTGATCTCTGCCTGTCTGACTACTCTACCTGTTTAACCCCTAAATTGCTGGACTGATATACTGATATATTGCTGATGAACCCTGCCTGTCTGACTACTCTACCTGTTTAACTCCTAAATCGCTGGACTGATATATTGCTACTGAACCCTTCCTGTCTGACTACTCTGCTTCTTAACCCCTGTTATTTTGGATTGCCTCTCTGTTGCCGAACCCTGCCTGCCTGACCATTCTAGTGGTTTGTCCTTGGACTGCTTTACTGCTGCCGAAATCCTGCCTGTCTGACCATTACAGTGATTTGCCTTGCCCTGTTCTGCCGTTGCCACTGGGGACTGTCCTGCCTGTGGTGAGTGCTGCTCTCCTCATCTTACTAACTTTCTCTGCTCTGGGATATTTCCTATCATTCCAGTTCGACGCCGTGATAAAAAGACTACTGGCAGAGTTCGTTCTGATAGAGGGGTATCCCACGAGCATTACATTATACTTGGGCCATGGAGCCAGATGAGGTGGCACAAGCTTTTTATCTTCAGGGACAGATGTTGGGAACCCATACCACACAGTTGCAGAATATGGATTCCAAGCTGGAGGCTATTATCGCTCAACTCTCCTTACTAGTTACATCGAGGAATACTGCTCCTGTTATCTCACCTCCAGTCCCTACTCCTAGTACTGTGACTTCTTCCTCTGCTTCTGGAAATATACCCCGGATACCTTTGCGTGACAAATATGAAGGTACTACAGATTGCAGGGATTTTCTTAACCAATGCAGGCTGCACTTTCACAATGATCCTCACACCTTTTAGTCTCACCAGTCAAAGGTCACATTTATCATTTCCTTGCTGAAAGGGTCTCTCCTCTTTTGGAACAGAATGCTCCACTCCAGCATGATGCTAATGATTTTATTTCTGCTTTAGCTTCTGTGTTTGGGACTTCTAGCCGTACCTCTGCTGCAGAATATTCTCTCCTGGATCTTTGCCAGGGTAATAGAACTGTGGCACAGTTTGTCATCGAGTTTCGCACCTTGGTACTTGAAACCTCTTGGGATGGCAGTGCTCTCAAGGCAGCCTTTAGGAGGGAAAGCAAAAAAATTATGTATAGAGAGGGCACATATAGGCCAAAGATATCACCACTTTCAATTATAACAAATATTTTTTTTTTTTTTTTATATTTTTATACACATTAAAAGGTAATTCAGGGATGTCTCCCTATAAAACACAGTTGACTCAATAATCAAACTTAATAAAAAAACCTGTGTGGCATCTATAATTCATATGGAAAGCTGATATCCAGAGAGAGTTCAGCAATGTCCGTGATAACAGATGATTTAGTATGTATCAAAAAGCCAAAAAATAGATATGCAGTCTTTAAATGTATTCCATATTTGTAAGTAAGTACTTTACCCTTACATGTAGTGGGTATTTTACCCGATCTTGCGGCAAGGTACTCTCATTCGGAATCACTCTTCGAAATGCCACGCGACTAACAGCGTCTAACGTCACGGGTCAAGGGTTGTCCTCCGTTCCGTTAGAGCAAACAGACATCTTGATAAAGCCCATAGAAGGGCGAAACGCGTCGTTGTGTGGCATTGGATTATACTATCATTATTCTTTTATATACCATTAAGTCTCATAAGGTCTATGGACTTTTTTAACATAACCCGGGTTATTATTATACATTTTTCAAGTAATTCCAGAAATCGAAGTTGGAGTCTGAAGGGCTAAAAATTATACCCAATAACATCCATTCCTGCGTGCATAGCACTAAGTGCAGGTTTTAAGTTGGTTGCCAATAATAACAGCTGGGAACGGCTGACAGTCTCTAGGAATTATCAGCTGTTTGCTCTATCAGAACGGAAGACAACCCGTGATGTCAGACGCTGTCAGTCGCGTGGCATTTCTCACTCGAAGAGTGATTCCGAATGAGAGCAGGAGTACCTCGCCGCAAGATTGGGTAAAATACCCGTTACATGTAAGGGTAAAGTACTTACTTACAAATCTGGAACTTTTGCAGCAATACAGGTATTATCCTTGATCACAGAGTGTAATACACAGTGTTTGTTTTTAGAAAAAATTGCTTTACCTTGAAATAAATTTTTACTTGTTTGAGCAAGACCGCATCTGTTCATGTAACAATTGATCTATACCGAAGTGACGTGTTACAACTCTTTGCAACAAGTAGCATCTGTGGTATACATTTAAAGACTGCATATCTATTTTTTGTTTTTTTGATACATACTAAATCATCTGTTATCACTGACATTGCTGAACTCTCTCTGGATATCAGCTTTCCATACGAATTATAGATGCCACACAGGTTTTTTATTAAGTTTGATTATTGAGTCGACTGTGTTTTATAGGGAGACGTCCCTGAATTACCTTTTAATGTGTATAAAAATATATAAAAAAGTGGTGATATCTTTGGCCTATAGGCGCCCTCTCTATACATAAGTTTTCTGCTTAATACCGTTTTTTAGACAACACTTAGGGATATTGTCTCATAGGGAGGTGTATGATATTCATCTCCTAGTGCACACTATTTCTTGTTCATAAATTAGCCTTTAGGAGGGGTCTGCATGAACGCATCAAATATGAACTCACCTATCGTGATATTCCTTCTTCTTTGGATGACTTTATAGCACTTTGTATCAGTCTGGACTCTTGCTTTCAGGAGGGATAAGCCGAGAGAGACAGAACAAGAGGGGTCCTCCCGTCCCCCTGTTCTTCCGGTTCCAGCAGCATCCTTTACCCCTTCAGCAGCTCCAGTTACCTCAGTGGAGGAACCCATGGATCTCTTCTCCTTCAAACCTTCAGAGTCTGAAAGAGAGAGAAGAAGGAGACTGAGACTATGCTTTTATTGTGGCTCTAACACCCACCAACTAAAGGACTGTGACATTCGGCCATGAAAAGCCAATGCTTAGGGGATAACACAGGGGTACTGCTAAGCATGATTTCTACGAAATCCCCTCACTCCTCTCAGATCCTGGTACCTGTTACCCTTACCTTCCTTCAGAATACTGTACACACTCAAGCCTTCATTGATTCAGGGGCAGCTGGAAACTTCCTGGATCACCGTTTTGTGATTCAAGCTGGCTTGCCTCTTTTGCAGAAAAGACATTGTCTCAAAATAACTACTCTGGATGGCACCCCCCTTGGTTCAGGCTTGATCCATTTTTAGTCAGCACCCCTGACCCTGACCGTGGGTGTCCTTCATACCGAACAGCTGCAGTTTGTGGTCATTCATTCCCCAGCACAGCCTGTCATCCTTGGTCTTCCTTGGCTTCAGTTACACAATCCACAGTTTGACTGGGCTGAAGGACAACTGGTCTCCTGGGGTATCTCCTGTTTTCACTCCTGTTTTGCTAAAGTCACTCCTCTACTCCGCTTTCCCATAGCCAGCATCCAGACTCCTTTAAACCTTCCTTCGGTATATGCAGACTTTGCAGATGTGTAAAAGAAAAAAGCAGCCAACGTGCTGCCACCCCACCGTCCTTATGACTGCAAGATCGATCTCCTTCCCAGAGCCCCACTTCCTAAAGGGAGGACGTATCCACTCTCCAAGGCTGAAACCAAATCCATGGAGGAGTACATCCAAGAGAACCTAGCTAAAGGTTTCATTTGCCCTTCCGTCTTTCCCGCTGGAGCAGGCTTCTTTTTTGTCAGTAAGAAGGATGGTGGGCTCAGACCCTGCATCGACTACAGGTCCTTGAACATCATAACCATCAAGAATCGCTATCCCATTTCATTGATCACTGAACTGTATGACTCACTCCAGGACGCTCGCTTTTTCACTAAGTTGGACTTACGTGGGGCATACAATCTTATACATAGCTTTCCAGGCCACGCATGGAAGACCACCTTCAACACAAGATCTGGGCATTACGAATACCTTGTAATGCCCTTTGGGCTGTGTAATGCCCCTGCAGTCTTTCAGGCAGTTGTCAGCAATGTCTTCCATGACCTCCTCAACCGCACTGTCATCGTCTATCTGGATGACATCCTTGTTTTCTCTTCCACTTTAGAGGAGCATCATACACATGTGAGAACGGTGCTTCTATGTCTAAGATACAATTCTTTGGTAGCCAGGTTAGAAAAATGTGAGTTTGATCAAGTTTGGATCCAATTCCTTGGTTATGTCATCTCGAAGGAGGGTTTTGCCATGGATCCTGCTAAACTCACCGCAGTTCTAGAATGGCCTCAACCTACATCTTTAAAGGAATTACAGAGATTCTTGGGATTCTCCAATTATTACCGCAAGTTTATAAAGAACTTTTCTCAAATGGTAGCTCCTATCACTGAATTGACAAAATAAAATAAAGACTGTAAACATTGGCCTCCTGAAGCCATAAATGTCTTCTCTTGTCTGATAAAGGCCTTCTGTTCAGCTCCTGTGCTCCGCCATCTTGATCCTGACCTACAGTTCACTTTAGAGTTTGATGCCTCTGAGATAGGGGCTAGAGCAGTTTCAACCAAAAGGGATCCTTTGACTTCCAAGTCACACCCTGTAGCCTTTCTCTCTAAACACTTTACTCCTGCTGAGAGGAATTACGAGATCGGTAATCGTGAACTCCTAGCCATTAAAATGGCTTTCACTGAATGGCGTCATTGGGTAGAGGGCACCGCCAGTCCCATTCAGATTTTCAATGACCACAAGAATCTTACTTACCTAGAGACTGCTCATTGACTCAACCCTCAACAGACCAGGTGGGCCTTGTTCTTTTCTCGTTTTAACTTTGTGGTCTCTTATCTTCCTGGGACCAAGAACAAGAAGGTGGACGCCCCCTTTCCCGTCAGTTCCCTCACTCAAGTGACTCCTCTGAAGCTCCTATTGAACACATCATACCCCCTCCTATGTGGTCGCTCAACTAAATACCTCCCTTCTGCAAAGATTGCAACATGCCCAGTCTGGTAAACCTCCTGGAGCCCCCATGGCCTCCGATGTCCTCTTTGTGCCTCTGAACTTACGCACCCCTGTGCTAGCCTGGGCTCATGATAGAAAATTCTCAGGACATCCTGGTTCGACTAGGTCTTTCCCAACATATATGGTGGCCTACTATGAAATCTGACGCTCAGGATTATGTGAAAGCCTGCACAACTTGTGCTGCCAACAAAAACCCCTGATCCTGGCCTCCTAGCTTGCTCCAACAATTGTCCATTCCCAAACAACCATGGACACACATAACAATGGATTTCATTGTGGACCTTCCTTCTTCTGAACACCATACAGTTATCTGGGTTGTGGTGGATCACTTTTCCAGACTGGCTCATTTCGTACCCCTAACCAAACTGCCTTCTGCCCAAGAACTATCGTCTCTTTTTATCTTGCATGTGGTAAGACTCCATGGCATTTCTGTGAATATTGTTTCCGACAGAGGTCCATAGTTCATCTCTACCTTTTGGAGAGCCTTCTGCAAGTTGATCAGAACCACTATTTCTTTGTCTTCTGGCTACCATCCTCAGATCAATGAACTAACTGAGAGGGTAAACCAGGATCTTGAAGTCTTCCTTAGAGCCTTTGTCAACGCTCGCCATACCAACTGGTCTGAATTGTTACCCCTAGCAGAGCTGGCAAGAAACACTCATTGGCACTCTTTTTTTAGATGTTCTCCATTTCAAGCTGCAGCAGGGTATCAACCTTGTGTCTTCCCTTTTTCTGCTCAGTCCACTGGGGTTCCTGCTGCATACCGACATGTCACTAGACTCACCACTCAATGGCAATGTATTCGTTCTCAGCTACATTCAGCTGTCTCCAGATATAAGAACTTTGCTGATCATCATAGAGCTTCTGTACCTGCCATCCCAGTGGGTGAACATGTTTGGATCTCTACTCGACATATTTGTTTACGTCTACCCTGTCACAAATTGGGGCCTAGGTTTATTGGCCCTTACAAGGTCCTGAAAAGACTGTCTCCTGTTGCCTACAAAGTGGCCTTGCCCAAAACCCTGTGCATACACCCAGTCTTCCACTACTCAAGCCTTACATCAAAAATAGATATACCCGGCTCCAAGCTCTTCCTCCTCCTCCTCTCCTTGTCTTTGGTGAACCTGAATATGAGGTGGCCAGGATCCTGGACTCCAGATACAGGCACAGACAACTGCAGTATTTGATACATTGGAAGGGTTACTCTGTAGCATATCATTTCTGGATCCCTGCCCGTGATGTGCATCCTCAATCTTTCTTCTCCAGATTCCATGCTGCTCATCCTTTAAGGCCAACTCTGTTTCCCAGAGGGAACCATTGAGAAGGGGGCTATGTCACGCCACACCGCTCTAGCCATTGCTAGGGGCGTGGCGTCTCCTTCCCTGCTCATTGCCAGGGCCTTTTTCGGGTCCGGAGGCATGCGCCGCTGACGTCATCGCCGCATGCTCCTCTCTGGTCCTGACGCCTGGGCACAAATCCTGCACCTATTTAAATCCCTTCCTCTCGATCTATCACTGCCCAAGTATAGGTGTTACTTTGTGTACTCCTGGGAGTTATAGATCTTTTTTTTCTTATTGACTTGCTGCGTATTGCCTGTCTGACTACTCTGCCTGCCATACCCCTGAATTGCTGGAACAATACGCTACTGCTGAACTCTGCCTGTCTGACTACTCTACCTGTTTAACCCCTAAATTGCTGGACTGATATATTGCTGCTGAAACCTGCCTGTCTGACTACTCTACCTGTATAACCCCTAAATTGCTGGACTGATATATTGCTACTGAACCCTGCCTGTCTGACTACTCTGCTTCTTAACCCCTGTTATTCTGGATTGCCTCTCTGTTGCCGAACCCTGCCTGCCTGACCATTCTAGTGGTTTGTCCTTGGACTGCTTTACTGTTGCCGAATCCTGCCTGTCTGACCATTCCAGTGATTTGCCCTGTTCTGCCCTTGCCAATGGGGACTGTCCTGCCTGTGGTGAGTGCCGCTCTCCTTATCTTATTAACTTTCTCTGCTCTGGGATATTCTCTATAATTCTGGCTCGATGCCGGGATAACAAGACTACTGGCCGAGTTCAGTCTGATAGAGCGGTGTCCCATGAGCATTACATTGAAAAAAATTGCCTGGTCTGATGAGTCTTGATTTCACAAAACAGAAACAAAGTTGCAGATCCAGGATCAAAATGAATCAGGAGAGAATAATGCGGTTAGAATATTCACTTTATTACAATGTCTATTTAAAAATTCAAAAGGCACAGCAAATAGACATAACAGCTGACGCGTTTCCTGCCTCAAGGTCAAGGGCACTTCATCAGAGCTAGTCTCGGCTTCAGCTGCGACATTCAGATGGTAGGGTCAGAATTTGGCATAAACAACAAGAAAGCATGGATCCATCCTGCCTTGTATCAACGGTTCAAGCTGGTGGTGTAATGGTGTGAGGGATATTTTCTTGGCACACTTTGGGCCCCTTAGTACCAATTGAGCATCTTTTAAATGGCACGGCCTACGTAAGTATTGTTGCTGACCATGTCCATCCTTTTATGAGTATGGTGTACCCATCTTCTGATGGCTACTTCCAGCAGGATAATGCAACATGTCACAAAGCTCAAATCATCTCAAACTGTTTTTTTGAACATGACAATGAGTTCAATGTACTCCAGTGGCCTTCACAGTCACCAGATCTCAATCCAATAGAGCACCGTTGGGATGTGGTGGAACGAGAGATTTGCATCATGGATGTGCAGCCGACAAATCTGCAGCAACTGCTTGATGCTATCATGTCAATATGGACCAAAATCTCTGAGGAATATTTCCAACACCTTGTTGAATCTATGCCACGAAGAATTAAGGCAGTTCTGAATGCAAAAGGGGGTCAAAACTGGTACTATCAAGGTGTAACTTATAAATTGGCCGGTGAGTGTATATATATATTGTTACAGAAGCATTAGTTATTTTGTTGTGAAGAGCTTATTTCCCAGCAGCAATGCCTGAACCAGCCAAGCCAGCGCCTAAGAAGGGCTCCAAGAAAACCGTAACAAGTATCATTTCATAAAGAGTTAACTTTTTTTTCAGGTTTTAGAAACTATTTTCTAAATACAAGTTTGCTGGCCTCAGCTCTAAGTTTAGTGATAAACAATCCCATTGTCTAATCACCTCCGGAGTCAGACTGCTAATTGATAAGATGGACTGCATTGTTTTCTTATGTGTAACTTGTTATCTGAAGTACTGTAATCCTATTGTGGCCTGTCAAAGGACATTGTCTCTCTGTCTAAATGTGTGATGGGGGATTTTATGCTTCCCCCCCTGGGAGTGCCCTGTGTGCATGTAACCTAAATAAAAAAGCAGGCTGGGCATCCCAGTCCTGAGTTCTTGGTTGACCCTCAATCGCAGCGTTGACTCGTTTTGTGGGCAGAAGGGTATCCTAGCTGTACTACAGCTAAGGGGGATTATTCTATATTTGCGAGACTCATATAGAATACTATGGAAAGCAGCTTCTCCCCTCTTCAGCAATAGGGATCCAGGCTACTAAGCAGGCCATCTCTCAGCGAGACTAAGGGTAACCGTAATATTTGGCGGCAGCGGTGGGATTTTCCTGGATTTCCTAGGAGAGGTACAGAACGGATGGAGAGCGCTTACGAAAAATTGAAGCGTACAACCCTAAAGGATTTACTTGAAAGCAGAGAGGGGTACGCCAGCAACCGGCCGAGGAGAGAGCTGATCGCAGAATTGACCAAACTGGATCAGAGCTTCACAATGGCGGAAACACCGACCATGATTAGTGACGAAAAAACCAGGATTGTTCGGGAGAGGCTCTCACTGTACGGGCCGAACCCCTCCATGGAATTGGTACAGCAGTTGATGGCGGAAGCGGACGAGGATATACGAAAGACTCGAGCCCACAAACTCAACCTAGCGAACGCACACCGCAATGCTGAAGCCCCGCAGGTAATCATCCCTGTCGAAAATGTTGGGAGGCCCAAGATACCCTATGCAGCATTTCGACCCTTCCTAGAGAGCGAGACAGGGATTGATGAATATTTGGCGGACTTCGAAAGGCAATGTGCCCTGCACCAGATTCCCAACAGAGAGTGGCCCACGATATTGTCTGGGAAACTATCCGGGCGAGCCCTGGAAGCCTTTCGTACTCTGGGTGCTGAGGAAGTGACACAGTATGAGCTAGTTAAGGAGACACTGTTGCGACAGTACGCGGTAACTCCAGACACGTATCGCCGACAGTTTCGGGGCACGAAAAAGAAGCCTAACGATACCCATATGGAATGGGCGCACCGAATGCGGAGAGCGGCAAATCACTGGATGAGCGGAAGTAAAGCGGTGACTGGTGAGGAAATTTTACAATTGTTTCTCTTAGAACATTTTTATAATGGCATGGAACAGCAAGGGAAGGAATGGCTGCGAGACAGGCGGCCTTCTACCTTAGAAGAAGCAGCCAAATTGGCCGATGAACATTATGACTCCCGTCTTCACGAACCCACGAACTACCAAGCTCCAGCACGGGTCGAACCCAGAGAGGTTTACCGTGCACCCCCTTGTGCTGAATTCCGAGCCCCGGTGCCTGCAGGGCCCGCCCGACACTCAGGACCACCCAATAACAGCTCTGAGCGCCCCAGACCGACTTGCCACCGATGCAAGCAACCAGGGCATTTCATGGCTAGCTGCCCCCTTAATACGCACCAGACACCCAGGAATTACAATTACCCCTCTGGGTCATATCGTCCGGCCCGGGCCCTCTGTGTTAACCAAGAGGCTCCTATGGAGGAATATTTGGGGCCGCTTCATGAGGCGGACCCTGTATATGCTGCCTCAGATAACCGCCAGCACCATCGGCAGAAGGTATGGCTCGAGGGGCGATCTACCGAGGGATTGAGAGACACAGGGGCTACTATCACGCTGGTACAGAGTCATTTGGTGCCAGAGCACAAGCGATCCGGACAGACTGTGGCCATTAGAGTGGCGGGGGGGATGTGTACAAAATTCCAACAGCTAAAGTGCATCTTGATTGGGGAGCGGGAAAGAGGACTGTGAACGTGGGCATAATGGATAATTTACCTGCCGAAGTACTACTGGGCAACAATTTGGGCCCCATGACTTCTGCCTATGCTCCAGTATGCAACAACGAGGCGGACCCTGTGACTACACGGGCCCAAGCCCGGACGGAGCGAGAGCTCTCACCAGTGCGGGAGACACAGGTAAGACCTACCCCGACCTTGCCTGACATGTTAGGCCCCATACCCTGGGACACCCCAGATGCTTTCGAGACAGAGTCTAAGACTGACCCGACCTTACAAAAGTACCGGGAACGAGCAGAGACCGGAGGGGGCGGGGCAGTTACAAACCATTCCTATGGGAAAAAGGGAAACTATACCGCTGGACAGAGAAAAGGGGACAGAGTAGGCAACAGCTGGTAGTGCCCCACAAACACCGTCAAGAAATCCTCAAGATAGGCCACGACATCCCCTTAGCAGGCCACCTAGCCGTAACCCGTACCCTACACCGCATTACTCACACGTTCTTTTGGCCAGGGGTACACGCTGACGTTAGAACTTACTGTAACACCTGCGATGTGTGTCAATGAGTAGGAAGGCGAGGCGATCACCCTAAAGCCCATCTAGTAAATATGCCCATTGTAGAAGAACCCTTCAGCCGGGTTGCTATTGACCTAGTGGGACCACTGGCTACCCCTAGTCCCTCCAGTAAGCGCTACATTCTTACCGTAGTGGACTACGCTACCAGGTACCCAGAGGCCCTATCCAACCAAGGCACCCAATTTACGGCTGAATTGACCCAACAACTCTGGCAGGTTTGCAAAACTAAGTCCCTCCTGAGCTCCCCATACCACCCCCAGACGAACGGGCTGTGTGAGAGGTTCAATGGGACCCTCAAGCAAATGCTCAAGACGTTCACTCAGGAATACCGAGACTGGGAACGCTTCCTGCCGCACCTCCTATTTGCTTATCGGGAGGTGCCCCAGGAAACGACAGGGTTCTCTCCCTTCGAGTTGCTCTACGGAAGAAAGGTACGGGGACCCCTAATCCTGATCCGGGAGCACTGGGAGGGAAAGATGGAGACTGACGGTGTCCCCATTGTGCCATACGTGCTGGAACTCAGGGACCGAATGGAGCAATTAGCCAAATCCGTGCGGGCTAATCTCCAGTCGGCCCAGAGAAGACAGAAGGTATGGTACGATCGGGGGGCCCGAAAGAGAATCTTCACCATAGGACAAAAGGTGTTAGTACTTAAGCTGGTGAAGACAGACAAATTGCAGGCGTCCTGGCAGGGTCCCTACCATATCGTAGAGAAAAGGGGAGACACCACTTATGTGATAGCTAGCTGCCACGACAACAATCTTAGAAAGACATTCCATGTAAACATGCTCAAGGAATATTTTGAGCGACCAGAGAACGTGACGGCCGTATGTTGTTCCCCTCAGGAAGACCCCGACAGTCTACCCATTCCAGACCTATTAGAAAAGAGTCTCCCCACAGGTATAGTGGCTCAGGTTCAGATAGGAGACCGACTTAGCCCCACTGAAAGGGAGCAGCTCAACCAACTCCTACAGTCCAAACACCTCACCTTCTCCCCGAAGCCAGGGTACACTACTTTAACCACCCACCAGGTAGATACTCCGGGACAAGCTCCCTTGCGCCAGGCTCCGTACCGAATTCCCGAAGCATTTAGGACAGGAATGAAGAAGGAGATCGATGAGATGCTCCAACTCAGGGTAATTGAGCCCTCCGATAGTCCCTGGGCTTCCCCAGTTGTCTTGGTGCCCAAGAAAGATGGGACCACCCGGTTCTGCGTAGACTATCGGAGGCTCAATGAAAAAACCGTGACGGACGCTTACCCTATGCCCAGGGTAGACGAGCTACTCGATCGTATAGCCAGGGGAAATTACCTGACCACTATTGACCTCTGCAAAGGTTACTGGCAGATTCCCCTGGCCCCGGAGGCTATCCCCAAGTCGGCATTCGTCACCCCATTCGGCTTATATCAGTTTAGGGTAATGCCGTTTGGGATGAAGAATGCCCCAGCTACATTCCAGCGCTTGGTGGATAGGCTCCTGGATGGCTTCCAGAGTTTTGCTTGCGCCTACCTGGACGACATAGCGATCCACAGTGAGTCCTGGGAGGACCACTTAGCTCACGTAGGAATGGTTCTGGATCAGATCCGGGCTGCTGGCCTGACTCTGAAGCCAGAAAAATGCCACTTTGGGATGGCCGAGGTACAGTACCTGGGTCACCGGGTGGGGTGTGGAAAGCAGCGACCAGAGCCGGCCAAGATAGAAGCTGTCGCCAATTGGCCCACCCCCATCACTAAGACTCAGGTCCTAGCCTTCCTGGGCACGGCAGGGTACTATAGACGGTTCGTACCAGACTACAGCACACTTGCCAAACCCCTGACTGACTTGACCAAGAAGAACTTACCTCGACAGGTCCTGTGGTCTCCCCACTGTGAAACGGCTTTCCAGGCTCTCAAAAATGCTCTAAGTAACTTGTTACCGCGAGTGAGACAGACTGAGCTCAGACTAGTCAGGACTGGATAGCTGCTGCATGCACTTGCGAAGTTGCGAAGCAAGTGACTCCCAGCCCGGGACCTGAGTTGAATGTATTACCGAGACAGGTGAGGGGCGAGGGCAGGGCAGGACATGATGATTATAGTGATAGTACTGTGATACTCTGAAGAAGAAAAAAACGCAGCTCTTCCTCCATCACCCATATATTAACTGAACTCCAATGCAATGCAATTAATTAATTTCATTTTCAGTTTAATTTCCCTAAGTCTTAGGAAAATTCAATTGAAAATTAAATTAATAGACTATGGTCACAGGCTGCTGGGGTTAATTGCACGCACACCTTCTTTCAGGGAAGTGCATGTATTCTAAAAATGTGCACAGCTTTGTGAAGTGTATTTTGTTTTTCTTCAACTGGGAGGGGATTTTTTATTTATTTTTTATTTTAATGGCGGCGGTCCGTTGTCTGTGCTACTTGTTTAGCACTTTAATTTTAGAAGCAGGGCATAGAAATTGGTCTTGTGCTAAATCTAGGCAATATTTAAGCATTAAAGGCAGAACATCTTATCAGTAACCCTATATCAGATTCCTGCCAGAAGTTCAATCTGCGCTGATTGAGGACAGAGGAAGACTGTTGGGGTGTATTTTCTTTGCTTGTGTCTTCAACACATTATGCATATATATGTTTTATTTAAGGAAATAAACACACACACACTCACACATATATGCATCTATTTATATCTGAGAGAGTGGGACACATATATTCATTATCTTGCAAGCTGAACCAATGTATACAAAATATATTAACCACCTAGTTTATATCTGATAATAAATTCTTGTCAAAAAAGTAAAAAAATTTTTTTAATCATGAGCACTTCTCTGAGAAAGTATAAGCATATTGAAGGAGTTATACTTTTTTAACAGTATTTACTACTACAGAAATATGCCAGCCTGCTACTTTCTTCATATAAACTTATAGTAAAGATATTATATATATGATTTAGTTATAAGCGAACCATGTGGAATTAGCTCAGCATTTCGGTGCTGCTGTATATAGTAGCAGCATAAAATGAGGTGATGACTGAACACAAATGATAATTTTTCAAAATCTCTACAAGGTGAATATCGCACAGTATGGAAAAGCAGCCTCTGTCAATTCCTGTTATCATATGATGAAGTATACTGTGGCATCTATTAACTCTCGGCTAGATTACGAGTTTTGCGTTATGAGTGAAAAAGCCTCATAACCCTGCTTTTTCACTACCGCTGGTATTACAGGTATTGTAGGTACAGCTGTACCGCACACTTTTTTGGCCAACACACAACGTAACTACCGCACTTTTTAAAAAGTCCTTTTTCAATGGGACTTCCACGGCGCCGGTATTACAAGTTTGCCTGTCCGGCCAAAAAGTGAGCGGTACAGCCTATAACTACAAGATCTGTACCGTAAACTGAAAGTCAGTAGTTATGGGTTTTACGTTACAAAGCTGTAGCATAAAACTCATAACTAAAGTGTTACAAAGTACACTATCACCCATAAACAACCTATTAACCCCTAAACCGAGGCCCTCCCGCATCGCAAACACAAAAATAAAATTATTAACCCCTAAAATGCCACTCCGGACATCGTCACCACTATAATAAACATATTGACCCCTAAACCGCCACACTCCTGCTTCGTAAACACTATTTAAATATTATTAATCCCTAATCTGCTTCCCCCAAAGTCGTCGCCACCTACATACAGTTATTAACCCATAATCTGCTGTCCCTAACATCGCCGCAATTTACATTACTGTTATTAACCCATAATCTTCTGCCCCCAAAATCGCTGCCACCTAACTACACTTATTAACCCCTAATCTGCTGCCCCAAATGTCGCCACCACTATACTAAAGTTATTAACCCATAAACCTAACCCTAACGTAACACTAACACCCACTAACTTTAACATAATTAAAATAATCCCAAATAAAAATTGCAATTAATATCTAAATTATTCCTATTTAAAAGTAAATAAATACTTACCTGTAAAATAAAACCTAAGATAGCAACAATATAACTGATAGTTATATTGTATCTAGCTTATGTTTTATTTTTATTTCAGGTATATTTTATTTTCAGGTAAGTTTGTATTTATTTTATTAACTATTTACTAGCTACCTAGTCAAAATAAATACAAATGTACCTGTAGAATAAAACCTAACCTGTCTTACACTAAAACCTAACATTACACTAAAATTAAATAAACTAAATTAACAAAATACATTTACAAAAAAACACTACCTAAAAAACCTAAGCTCCCCATTGCCCTGAAAAGGGCATTTAGCTCTTTTACATTGCCCAAAGTCCCTAATTTAAAATTAAAACCCACCCAATAAACCCTTAAAAAAACGAAGATCCACTTACAGTTTTTGAAGACCGGGCATCCATCCTCATCCAGCCGGGAGAAGTCTTCATCCAAGCAGCAAGAAGTCCTCAACGAATCCGGGAGAAGTTGTCATCCAAGCGGCAAGAAGTCGTCCTCCAGGCGGGCAGAAGTCTTCATCCAGATGGCATCTTCTATCCACATCCTTCCGACGCGGAGTGGCTCCATCTTCAAGACATCCGGCGCGGAGCATCCTCTTCTTTCGATGGCTCTTCAAGAAGGAAGCTTCCTTTAAATGACATCATCCAAGATGGCGTCCCTTGAATTCTGATTGGCTGATTGGAACAGCCAATAGAATGCAAGATCAATCCTATTGGCTGATTGGATCAGCCAGTAGGATTAAGGATCAATCCTTTTGGCTGATTGCATCAGCCAATAGGATTTTTTACCCTTTAATTCCGGAATTCAAGGGACGCCATCTTGGATGACGTCATTTAAAGGAAACTTCATTCTTGAAGAGCCATCGAAAGAAGAGGATGCTCCAAGCCGGATGTCTTGAAGATGGACCCGCTCCGCGTCGGAAGGATGAAGATAGAAGATGCTATCTGGATGAAGACTTCTGCCCGCCTGGAGGACGACTTCTTGCTGCTTGGATGAAGACTTCTCCTGGATTCGTTGAGGATTTTTTGCCGCTTGAATGAAGACTTATCCCGGCTGGATGAGGATGGATGTCCGGTCTTCAAAAACTGTATGTGGATCTTCGGGGGTTAGTGTTAGGTTTTTTTAAGGGTTTATTGGGTGGGTTTTAATTTGGGGTTTAAACATAAATTTTCTTTCCCCATAGGAATCAATGGGGCTGCGTTATGGAGCTTTACTTTCCATTATTGCAGGTGTTAAGCTTTTTTTTAGCCGGTTCTCCCCATTGATGTCTATGGGAAAATCATGCACAAGCACGTAACACCTGCTCAAAGCAGCGCTGGTATTTGTGTGCGGTATGGAGCTCAACGCTGCCATATTGCCCGTAAACACAGGTTTTTGGAAAACCTGTAATAGCAGCGCTATTAAAGGTGAGTGGTGGAAATAACTTGCAAGTTAGTTGCGAGCCACTCATAAAGCAAAATTCGTAATCTGGCCGTCTGTTTGCTGATTCTTGAGTGTTTGTTCTTCTTAATAACATTTAAATTCCCCTGGGAGAAGACAACTGTTCAATTTATAGAGCTGAGTATGTGTGAACTCAGTATATAGTGCATGGGGTGTAGCAAGGAACTGACATACAGCTGTATAGATACTAAGAGGTTTAGTTAAGGTTGAAAAACAAATATTAAGTCCTCATGTCAGCAGTGGGGTTAAACTACTGGCCTAGTGAAATCCATTCTTTATAGCCTATTGTATAGCAGACATCATTAAAGTGATACAGATCTAGTGTTATTGTCATACTCAGATGTGCTGTTTTATCTGCAAGCAGAATGTATATAAGCAGATAGACAGATGATAAATTCTTTGGAAAACTACTGGCTCCCACTTATTTCTGTCTGCCCTTTACATTTTTCAGATAGAGCTACACAAAAACATTCCTTCCTTCTTTTTATGAATAATAAAACAACTTTACAATATATTTTCAATATTTATTTTGCCCCCTTTATCATGTGATTTAACACTGAAAGTTGGAATGCACCTTGATGACTTCTCAAGGCTAAACCTGCTACATATATGTCCCTAATTGGTTTTAGTGGATAGCAGCTGAAAAACTCTTTATACTAACTTTATGATAGTGACTAGCCTTGTTTGAAGGATAAAGCCCAGATTGGTAAATAAGGCAATGGTGGGTGGAATTTGACTACTGGAGAATAGCTGCATAAAAGGGATGTTTATTTGTTTGAAAACATTAAAGGAGCATTAAACACAACATTTTTCTTTCATGTTTCAGATAGAACATACAATATTAAACAACTTTACATTTTACTTCTTTTATCTAATTAGATTTTTTTTGGTATCCTTTGAAAAGCATACCTATGGTGGCTGGACATATATGTCTTTTGTCCTTGGCTCATTTAATGTGTCCAGTTAGCACCTAGTAGTGCATTACCAAGAGAATGAAGTAAATTTAATATTAGCAGTAAATTGGACCTGCAACCTGACAATTTTTTCGTTAATTTCAGCTACCTCTGTTCGATTCATATACATGTTTCTCGGGCATATCACAGCGAGTACCTCACCAGCCTCTTACCTCACCGCATGTCACTGCTTTACACTAACCTTTGCATCTACCCTTTTTTTTGCCATCTTTTCCATCCCATTTTGTGTTCTCGCTCACTCTCCTCTTAACTCTACCCAGAAGTAGGATATGGGACCAATTATTCCTGCAGTATTATTGTGGCATCATATAAGAAGTTTAGCTATTAACACAGGGGTTATATTCCACAACTACCAAAAGGAACATCCTGCTGAGTAATTTACCAGGAGGTATTTGGTGCTATGTTCAGGCTTAATAATCTGCTTTGTTCATTGATATCTGTTTATTCCCTAAATACTATCTAAACCAGTTTCCTACATCAAATATTGAGCTGTGTATATCACATAAAGCAAGAATATGTCTCTGGAAAAGAGCTGCAGAGGTTTAAGAACTCCCTCTATAAACTGAAGCAGTTTCACTACTACAATAGGTAGTATGTATTCTGCAAGAGAAAATAAAGAACATTCAGAAATCCCATATGGCTTCATAGCCCCCTTTAAAAATGTCCCTCAGACTAAATGTATTTAAGGGCACATTATCTATTGACATGTTCCCTAAATGAATTTCAGTTCATGATACTCTACAAAAAAACTGACGTATTTGACTACAGTTCCTAACATTTTACGGCCACCTTAAAGGGATATTAAACCCAAAAATGTATTTTGAGATTCAGACAGAGCATACAATTAAAAAAATTACAATAAGCTTCTATTATCAATTGTGATTCCTTCCCATGGTATTCATTGTTGAAGAGATGCGTAGGTAGGTGTTCTCTATAGGAGCTTCAAATTCTAGAAGCAGGTCTTTAATTTATGTAATCACCAAAATATGTAAAGCATTTGACAGATATTATTTATCACGATCATAAAATCTTCGCTATCCAAGTTGAACTTTGCAGAGGCTTTCAGTCAAGGCTAAGTGGTGGCAATTAAAATAACTATCTTGCCAAAGAGCATACACCTTTTTCAGTGCCTCCAGCAAAGGTCCCTAAGGCTCTACCGTTTCAACCCTCGATAACCAATATATCTCTTCCTAAATTACTGCATTTTGTGTAATTATGACTCCTTTCTCTAGGGTCCTGGGGCTTTCAGAAAAACATTCTTTGAGACCTAAATGAATGCAGTGAGAGTTAGAGTATTGAAGGCCAGCTATACAGACCAGTTTTAGTGCATTACCAAAGCCTACAATTTGTAAATAAACAAGCTGGAATCATTAGAATGGCAAGTGATACCTTTCACCAGTGATCAACTGCATGCATGAGTTAATCTATACATTTTTGATTCTCTGGCACATGCTCCCAAAAACCACATAAATTGCTCTCCACTCTTTCAGCATTTTGCCAACACAATTTCAAATATGGTGGAATTGCCCAACTTTACATTACTATTGCTCTGGGCATGAATTCTAAATTTCCTCTTTCACATTAAGACTCTAAACCAGCGCGGGAGATACATTTCTGTCTACAAGATATAATGCCTGTCAAACTAGGCTGCAGAGAAATAGTTAAAATATAATCCTCTGAATTCGAGACAAATATTAGACATAGTGAAATACATTAGATGCATGAAAGATAATACTTCCTCTGTTAAAGAGAAAACTGATTTCCACTTTATGATTTGAGAAGTATAGAATTTAAGGCTCATGATCAAGGCCAATATCTAAAGGAAGGGTCTTAGGCCTTGGAATGGCTCTGTCTAACTTGACTAAGAGAAAAGGGGGATGGGTAGATGGGTGTGAAAGAACATTTTTATTTTCATCCATTTTTAACTACACCTTCCCACCTGAGGTGTTAAAATATAATAATTTTGTTTTGCCATATGTTGTATCAGGTTTTGTCCCATTTTATTTTATATGGGTATCCTGTAATGATGTGAATATTAATACAAATGGGTTGTTTTAATAATGGACTAGATACCAGTGTTACTATTATTGGTAATTATTATTAATTTTTCTCACTCAGCAAACATCTCTGATAATTTAAAGTTGTGACTTTTGTAATCAATATCCAAAATGATTACAGAAAACGTACTATCAAAAGCTGGGCATGTAGGTGAGTAGGCCTCTGATCTGGCTGATTTGAGGTCTGGGGGCAATGCAAAATTAGGTATAGGGAACAAGTGTAGATAGAGAAGGCTGAGTGTACCAATTATCAAGCTAAAGGCCACCCATGGTTAGTTGTCCAGGTTACAACCCATGCATGGCCGGATTAACGTAGGGGCTGGAGGAGCTGCAGCTCCAGGCCCATAGCCCTAAATAGGCCCATAGAGCACAAGCCTTTGAAGAAGAAGTTATTTTTTATGGGGATTTTTTTGGTTTATTGTCGGCAGTCTGCACTGATGTGCACTACTTATTTAGCACATGAACTTTAGCTTACAAGTTTATGTGAAGTGATAAACAAGTAGTGTGCATAAGCACAGACTGGCGCCAGTGGAAAAAAAAGATCCCCATAAAAAAGTCTTTAGGAGGCAATTAGTAAGTAGAGCGTGCCGTTCCCACAGCGCTATAAAAGTTCCCCCCGCCAACACTTACAGACTGCATTAGTACTGTCAAGATGACGATATCTCTGTGAGAGTGATGAGATGCAAAACTTTGAGCAGAAGCATGGATGCAAAGTAAGAATATTTTTTTTTAAATGTATGCATCCAAAATTATATACTACTATAATTATCTAGTGCTTCTTACCCGACCCAGGACGAATGCATATTGCCTGGGTCCAAGTGAGAAGGGAAATTAAAAAAGGTTTTTATTTTTATTGATTTTGTATTAGTTTTTTAAATTCTTTAAACATATTAGAGGGTGGTGGAGGTGGGTCCGGTTTACTATTCACCTTGAGGTAGCTGTTATGCCTTGCCTCAGATAAACGCTTTTATGTGCAACAGAAAAAAACCTGTGTGTCTGTGTCCCTGGTGTGTATATGTGTTCCTTGTGTGTCTGGGGGGGGGGGGGGTAGTGTCCCTAGAATTTGTGTGTGTTTGTATCTCTGGTTTGTGTGTGTGTCTGGAGTGTGTGTGTGTGTATGTGTCCCTGGTGTGTGTGTGTCCCTGGTGTGTTCCTCTGTGTTTGTGTGCCCATGTGTGTGTCTCTGTTTCTCTGTCTGTTACCCTGTCACTCTGTGTCTCTGAATCCCTCTCTCTCTGTGGCCTTGTCTCTCTGTCTGTGTGTCTCTCTGTATCTCTCTGTCCCTCTCTTTTTTGTCCTGTATCTGTATCCCTCTCTCTCTGTGGCCCTGTCTCTCTGTCTGTGTGTCTATCTGTATCTCTCTGTGTCTCTGTCTCTCTGTTCGTGTCTCTTTTTATGTGTCCCGGTCTCTCTGTGTTCCTGTTTCCCTGTCTCTGCCTGTGTGTCCCTGTCTATGGCCCTGTCTTTTTCTCTGTCTATATTTCTGTGTCACTCTGTGTGTACCTGTCTCTCTGGGTCCGTGTGTGTGTGTCTCTGTGACTGTGTGTTTCTCGATGTGTCCCTGTCTCTCTATGAGTCCCTGTTTGTGTGTGTCTCTGTGTCCCTCTCTCTCTGTCTCTATGTGTCCCTGTCTCTCTCTGTGTCCCTGTCTGTGTTCCTACCTGTGTCTCTCTCTTTCCCTCCATGTCTCTTTCTCTCTCTTTGTCCCTGTCCATGTCTCTCTGTGAGTCTATGTCTTTCTGTGTCCCTGTCTGTGTGTATTTCTCTCTCTTTGTGTCCCTTTTTTTCGCTCTTTCCCCTGTCTAGTACTGTGTCTCTCTGTCCCTGTGTTTCCCTTTCTTTCTTTCTTTCTTTCTTTCTATCTATCTGTGTCTGTCTTTGTCCCTGTTCCTCTGTTCCTGTCTGTTTCCCTGTCTCTCTATCTGTGTCTCTCTGTGTCACTGTCTCTGTTTCCCTGTCTCTCTGTCTATTTGCCTGTCCCTCTTTCTCTGTGTCCCTGTCTCTGTGTGTGTCTCTTTCTCTCTCTGTATGGCCCTGTCTCTCTCTGTGTCTCTGTCTTTCCGTGTATCTGTCTCTCTCTCTGTGTCCCTGTCTGCTACTGTGTCTCTCTGTCCCTGGATGTTTCCCTTTCTCTCTGTCTGTGTCTCTATCTGTGTGTGTCTGTGTCCCTGTCCCTCTGTTCCGGTATATTTCGCTGTTTGTCTGTGTCTCTATCTGTGCGTGTGTCTCTCTCTCTCTATGGCCCCTATTTAACAAACGTATGTCGGACCTGATCCGACAGTGCAGATCAGGTCCGCCAGACCTCGCTGAATACGGAGAGCAATACGCTCTCCGTATTCAGCATTGCACCAGCAGCTCACAAGAGCTGCTGGTGCAACGCCGCCCCTGCTTACTCGCTGCCAATCAGACACATACATACACAGTCTGTATATTTCTCTGTATGTGTATGTGTCTGCATGTATGTGTGTGTATCTATCCCTGTATGTTTGTGTGTCTGCATGTATGTGTGTGTATCTATCCCTGTATGTCTGTGTGCCTGCATGTATATGTGTATCTATCCCTGTATGTCTGTGTGTCTGCATGTATGTGTGTGTATCTATCCCTGTATGTTTGTGTGTCTGCATGTATGTGTGTATCTATCCCTGTCTCCCTGCATTGTATATATCTGTGTCTGTTTAGATCTGCATGTATGTGTCTGTGTGTGTATCCCGCCTCTGTGCATGTGTATTTTTACATTCCTGCTCTGCCTGCAGCCATATAAATTATCCATCCTTTCGTGGTTATCAAAGAAAATATGTATCTATGTATAAATTCAGTTTTATTCTTATAAATATACTGTATACATGGCTCTGGAAACGATTTGGAGACCACCGCAAAATGAACAGTTTGTCTGGTTTTACTACTTATATGTATGTGTTTTAGTAATATGAACTTTGCTTTATTCTACAAACTTCTGAAAACATTTCTCCCAAATACAAATATTGTCATTTAGAGCATATATTTGCAGAAAGTGACAACTCAAAATAACAAAAATATGCAGTGTTTTTAGACCTTGAATAATGAACAGAAAACAAGTTCATATTCCATTTTTAAACAAGGCAATACTAATGTTTTAACTTAGCAAATGTTCAGAAATCAATATTTGGTGGAATAACCCTGATTTTCAATCACAGTTTCATGTGACTTGGCCTGCTCTCCACCAGTCTTTCACATTGCTGTTGGGTGACTTTATGCCGCTCCTGGGACAAAAAATCAAGCTGCTCAACTTTGTTTGATGACTTGTGACCATCCATCTTCCTATTGATCACATTCCTGAGGTTTTCACTGGGGTTCAGGTCTGGAGATTGGGCTGGCCATGACAGGGCCTTGATCTGGTAGTTCTACATCCACACCTCAATTGACCTAGCTGTGTGGCCTGGAGCATTGCCCTGCTGGAAAAACAATCCTCAGAGTTGGGGAACATTGTCAGAGCAGTATGCAAGTCTTCTTTGAGGATAACATTGTATGTGGCTTGATTCATGCGTCCTTCACAAATATTAATCTGCCAGATTCCAGGTTTGTTGAAGCACCACCAGATCATCACCGATCCTCCACCAAATTTCACAGTGTGTGCCAGACACTGTGGCTTGTAGGCCTCTCGAGGTCTCCATCTAACCATTAGATGACCAGGTGTTGGGCAAAGCTGAAAATTGGAATCATCAGAGAAGATGATCTGGAATCAGGCCAATTTATGTTTGTGAAGGACGCATGAATGAAGCTATGTGCAAGGCTGTCCTATATATATTTAAGTATATATATATATATATATATATATATATATATATATATATATATATATATATATATATGCACATATTTATATTTGGGCAATTTTAATTAATTTTATAAAACTATGTTGTTTTGTATTTTTATTGATTAGATAATGATTGCTAGAGCCTTTATTATAACATAAAGCACCAACACAATGTGGCAAGCAAAAAGGGGGTTTATCATAGCTCTTTTGCGTGAGTTGGCGATAGCATGCGTTTTACAGGTTGAAAGTAAACACATTTGCTTGAGCCCAATCAAATTTCATGCAAGCTGGGGCAGCTTGATTTCAGAGCTCTGCTTAACTGTTATGCAAGTAAAATAAGTTGCACAAAACACATCAAAATGATATTTAAAAGTGCAGTTACACATTATAACACTATCTAATAAAAAATATTCAAATGGGGGCGGAGCCAGCCGGGATAGTGAGTGCACGTATTTTCAAAGAGCTCCGTGCTGCTTTACTTTGTGCCCATATCTCTTTGGTCAATTTGGGGAGTACACTCGCTCTTAAAAGTGCCAGATCGATCCGGGAGCTACCCGGACAAGATTACCAGCTTCCAACTTTGAGGGCTACAGAGTCCTTTACCGTTGCACACGCTGTGTGTGGCTTCTGCTGATGTGCTCCGGTGGCCATCTTGGACCTTGTGTGCTGCGCTATACCGGTCACAGATGCGGCCTTTCCCAGTGATACGCAGCTTTCCTACAGATCCTCTGAAGTGTTAAGGTGGGAGAGTAAGGTGAGGGGACTTCCCCAGATAGATCCGGTGTGCAGTCAATATCCCTGTACCACAGAGGCCTGAAACTCCTAGGGCTGTAAACTTGAAAGCGGAGGTGTTTGGGAGGTCAGTGAGTGTCAGTGCTGCAACAAGACTTATACACTGCAGTCTTGGGGCACACATACACACAGAAGGCCCTTTATTAAAGCAAAAGTTTTTGCCCAAACCTCACTAGTGTCTTTTTGTGATACCCCATACCAGAATATCATGGAGGATTAAATAGCACTTATGGGGGAGTAGAGAGAGGGATCTCTTGGGCCCATATGTATCTTGGTTCAGGGATTGATTAACAGTTCATAAATTCCTGGATGTCCCATAGAGGTGCCTGATACACTATCTTAACTCTGGCTGGAGCAGTGAACTTTTAATTCTTTTATCTTAAGCAGTGTGCTTCTTATAAATATGTCTCACTCTCAGAAAAAGAAAAGCCAAAAGGGAATTAATGTTTTAAAGAGGACTGTTATGGATCATTTTACCACCCCTCATAATCCAGGGGATGAAAGGGACACACTACCTTCTAGCCCTGAGTCATCTCCTTTAATTGACTCAGCTTTTCAAGATATTCAAGATTGGGAACAAAATAAAGTGACTCCTTCTTTTATTCTGAACTCCCTGAAGTCAATGTTGGACACTCATCACTCTTCATTTTCAGAGCAGCTAACCTCTTCCCTAGCAGAGATTCACAGAGATCTAAATGCTTCTAATGCCAGGATTGATGTCCTAGATCGAAAGCAGGAAGATTTGAGTGTGGATCAGTCCAATTTATCAAGCTATACGCAACATTTGGCCATACAGATGTCAGATCTTCCTTTTCTTCTCCCTTTTTCTTACTTTTGGCCTGGCTGGTTCCTTCTAGTCTACCCCCAATTAGGCCTGAATTTAATATACCACCTAACTTTCTGATGTTTGAAGCTAGAATTTTTGTCAGAAGCCTACTTGTGGTTTCCCTTGTAATATACCACATGTACTAAGTTGACTCAGTTACTGTGGCTCCCATTACTTAAATATCCCTACAAATCAATATCTCACCCATATTTGTATTGACTTGAGCATTTTCTTGACTTGAGTATTCTGTTGACACCTACTCTTCTCTAACTCTCTTCTCTCTCTTTTCCCTCTAACCCCTCTCTCTTCCTTCCCTTCCTATTTACTTTCTGTTTCTTTCCCCTTCCCCACCCCCCCACCTTTTTTTTTTTTTGTTTTTGTTTTTTGTTTGAGACATGATGGCCATTACGTGCGCATCCCATAATGTGAGAGGCCTTAACTCCACAACAAAAAGGAGTTTACTTCTCCGCTCCCTAAAGTTTCTGCAGGCTAGGATAGTTGTTTTTGCAGGAGACCCACTGGGTAGTGGATAAACCACTAATGCTAAGATCACCCCTATATCCGAATGTCCTTACAGCATCTTTTACTAAAAAGTCAAGGGGGGTTGCCATTCTGGTCCACAAAGATATCTCTTTTGAACAAATTCACATAGACGCTAACCCTCAAGGTCGCTTTGTAATTTTAGTTTGTAAACTTGATGGAGCGATATACACGTTAGCTTCTTACTATAGCCCCAATACGAAACAAATTCGACATCTAAGAAAATTTCTCGTCAGGTTACACAAAATTAAAAAAGGATCACTGCTGGTGGCAGGTGACTTTAATATGGTCCTGGATCCCAATATGGATAAACGCATTCCCAAGGGGCGCAGTTTAGACAAAGCCTCTTTTGTTACTTCAAAACAATTTTTTCCCTCCTGGCTCAGGCAGACCTTTTTGATGTGTGGCGCTCCCTACATTCTGTGGACAAAGATTTTACCTTTTATTCCCCAGTACACAATTCTTATTCTAGGATTTACTTTTTTTTCTGTAGCTCTTGGCTCTTAGATCAGATATCAAAAGCCCAAATAAGTCATTGTACATGGTCTGACCACTCTCCCATTACCATTCAACTCCCACTAGCACAGACTACTCGCCCCCGTGGCGTCTCCAGGACTCTCTTCTCTCCATCCCACGCCTTAAAGATACTATTTCTGATAAAAAAAATTCATTTTCTGCAGCATTATGACACAGGCAAAGTAGATGATTTTTGTTTATGGGGCTCCTTTAAAGCCTTCCTTAGGGGTCTGCTTATTAAAATACAAAGCCAAACTCGTACAAAATCTGCAGCGTCCCTAGCTCAGCTACATAAGACCCTTAGATTACTCATCAGCCAACATAATACCACGCTAAACCCTTCCCTCATACCCCTCATTGAAACCAGTGACTCTATTCTGGAATTTTTGTCTGGATTGAGCCTCGCAAGTTTATCGCGGGAGCAGATAGAAATGTTTGAATCTCCATTCACAATCGACGAAATTACCTCAGTAATCCTAAAGCTGAAACATCAAGTTCCTGGGCCAGAAGGGTATACCTCTCTTTTTTATAGGTCCTTTATACATCAGATTTCTCCTATCTTGTTGAGAGTATTCAGCGAGGCAGGAGTCATAGGCTCTTTCCCAGAGGAATTCTTGCAAGCCATTATCGTCACCCTGCCAAAACCGGGCAAACCCCCGGATATTTGTCCCAATTTCAGGCCCATTTCTTTATTGAATGTTGACACCAAAGTGTACGCCAAGGTGCTAGCTAACCGTATGAACACAATTATTCCCCAATTAATAGACCCCGACCAGGTCAGATTCACGTTGGGCCGTGAGGGCCCGGATAATACCAGGAGGCTTCTCAACATCTTTTTGGAGGCCAATCTGCTTGGTCAATCATGTGTCACTTTATCTCTCGACGCTGAGAAAGCTTTTGAGTCGATTGGCTTTATTTGAGGGAGGTGTTGCTGACATTCGGTTTTCCCCAAAGTTTCTGTAATAGGATTATGGATTTATATTCCTCCCCTTCTGCGAAAGTTAGTGGGATAGGTTTTTGCTTCTCTAGCTTCAAAATTTCTAATGGAACCCGGCAGGGTTGTCCCTTATCTCCGCTGCTCTTTGTCCTCGCGATAGAGCCACTTGCAGAAAGAATTAGGAGCTCTCCAGAGGTTGAGGGAGTCAACATTTCGGGCAGTTTGCATAACGTAATTCTGTTTGCGGACAACCTGACTGTTGTTACCGCTAAACCTTTCTCTTCCCTCCCAGCCCTCTTTCACATTTTAGAAGAATTTGCAAAAGTTAGCTATTATAAGCTGAATTTTTCTAAAACAATTGCATATGCGTTAAATATCCCAGTAACAGATGTTCAGAGGTTGAAAGGCCGGTTCCCCTTCCAATGGTCTACAGAAAGGATACAACATCTGGGTGTCTACCTTTCTCATGACATTCCCACGGTTATTTATAGCAATTTTGCCCCCCCTCTTACAAAAACTTAAGAATCTATTAAAACAATGGGACTCACCTTTCTTATCCTGGTGGGGGCGAATAGCTGCAGTAAAGATGAATTTACTCCCCAAAATAACGTATTTATTCCGTTGCTTACCAATACCTATTCCCAAACCCATACTAATTCAATTCCAGAGGGCTTGTAATTTTTTCATTTTGAAGGGGAAGTGGTCGAGAATAGCGGAGAAATACCTATACAATCCAGTCTTGGCGGGGGGGGCTGCTTTTCCCAACATTATTAAATATCATGAGGCAGCAAGACTAGCTCACCTTTCGGCATGGGGGGACCTTACGTCCTCCTGTAGATGGGCCGTTATAGAACAAAACTCAATAACCTCAGGCATTTCTTTACAATACTTAATATGGATTCCCAAACACCTGACTATTTCTGGGAACTACATAGTTCAGGCAAACCTTAGATTCTGGGACTTAACAAACTCACATCCAGAATGGTGGGAGGAGCAGGGGTTCTTGACTGTGGCAGATTTATGGGTTAGCGAGTCGCCCCTGTCAGTAGCTGCATTCCAAAACAAGTTCCCCCATAGGCTCCTCTTTCAATTTGAATTCTTCAGGCTTAAAAGCTTCCTGCGATTTTGGGGGTTCCTTAATGCTTCCCTTAGATCATGCACTAAATGGGAGAAGAGATGGAGTTCGGGAACACGCATCCCCAGGATATTTTCAATGGCCTACATGGATATTTTAAATATGCCCGTCTTTTGTAGAACACCCTCTATAAAGCAGTGAGAGAGAGTGTTTAGATTTGAGGTGCCAGAGGAGTCTTGGTCCAGAGCCATTCTGCACACCAAAAGTGCTATCCATAATGTCACTTACTTGGAGCTATTCCACAATTTTTTATTTCAATGGCATCTAACCCCTCTTAGACTATTTCAAGTGCCCCACATTCACTCCCCCCTGTGCTGGAGGGGTTGTGGAAGAATTGGATCCACAGCTCATATGTGGTGGGAGTGCCCCAAATTTCAAAAGCTCTGGACCAGGACTCTTCTGTGCAGCAGGAGCTTTGGAGTAAGTTGGGGAGGACATCCCCAGAAGGGTCTCTTTGATATGTTCTTCGAGAAGCTCTCAGCCCAAGTCCTCAATTTGTGTATATATCTGTTCACTGCAGTTAAGTTGGCAATAGCCAGGTCATGGCATCAGTCTAAAAGCCCTGGGTGGGCTCAAGTCCTGGCAATTATGATACACATGGAATCAGTGGAATGCCCCATTTTTGCAGCCAATAACAAAATTGACATTCATTGCTTGAGTTGGGAGCTCTGGAGACAAAGTCTGAAGCCAGGAGGGAACTCATGTTCTTAGCCAAAATCTGTCATTCATTGCACTTATCTCCACTGCAGAACTAGTTAGTTGGGATAACATGTTAAGAATATATCCCATCTGACAACAAAACAAAAAGGTGTTTTTTTTCTCCTCTTTTTTTCCTTCTATCCCCCTTCTCCCACTTCCCCTCCTTCCCCAATCCTCTCTTCATCTTCCCTTTTCTTTTTTCCTAGGCTCAGGAGAATTAAAGATAGAGTATTCCCTGGATTATCTGATACCATGGGGGGCCACGGCTCTCAGTTAGTAAACCTTACCGCTTTGTTTACCTTATGTTTCATTATATAAAGTAATATACAGTACATATACAGTAAAACACATAAATACATATGTACACACACATAAACATGTGTATATATATATATATATATATATATATATATATATATATATATACACACACACACACATAAATACATATGTACACACATATAAACATGTATATATATATATATATATATATATATATATATATATACTGTATACACACATATAAATACATATGTACACACATATAAACATGTATATATACTGCACACACACACATATATATATATATATATATATATATATATACATATTTAGATATGTGTGTGTATGAATGTATCTCTATGTTAAAGCCCTTTGCATGCCTTTTTTTTCTAACACCTGAGACTATATAACTATTTATTGCAATGTTTTAATAATTTTTATTAGACAGTGCCATTATGAGTGTAACTGTACTTTTTTTAAAAAAAAAATATGTTTTGTTCAACTTTTTTGCATTGCGCACAGTTAAGTTGCACTAACCCGATTTGCATTAAATTCAATTGCATTCAAGCAAACCCGTTTACTTTCAACTCATAATACGAGTGCTATTTTTAAGAGCCGCAAAATGCCCCCTTATCGCTCGTTCGCTACACTCGCGGCACTCATAATCTAGCCCTTTATGGGTAATTGATTTTGGAGTTAAATTAAATTATGTATGTGCAATGGAATGTTCAGGGTCTGGAACAGGGGAAGCGGTCTGTACAGACCAGAATCTATTTTCTAGAGCAAAATCTGTACACATTTTTCTTAACTTAGTTGTACTTTAATGGGACAGACTAATTATATTTGAAATATATGGTATTCCTAGGTGCTCACAAATGTACACCAAATGAAATGCTGAAATAAAAAAACAACACATCACTATACATAAAATTAATTTCAATTTATTTACAGTATATGATCCATATTCCCATCTTTCATATACAATTTATAAAGGGAAATGTATGCATAGATGTCATCTTCATTTTAAATTGTGTATTTTAATTATCTATCATAACATGCAGCATGCCCAGGTTTTAAGGGTGTCATTTTTGCATTTTGTAAAACAAGTTTTGATTACATCAAAATATTGATTAATTCCAGAATATATGTGCTAAGAAGATAATCAAAAAGCTAATTGTAACAATAGCTATCTATGGTAGAAAATATATCCCTGACAATTTGGTGTTGTAAATTGTCTTTATAAAATGTAATGCAAAGCCTCAGTATTTAATAATATTTGCAAAGTGCCACCTGCTTATTGATTAGGTTATAAATATTTCACATGCATAGATTCTATTAAGAGAGATAGCAAAGGGATTTGTATTTGTAAATACACATATTAATAAGGAACTAGAATACAGTACTATTATTTAACAAAAACAAAAAAAATTATTGATTAAATAAAATCCACACTTAACTCTTCACCTAATGGAAAGGGATGCAATATGTTGCAGCCCTCTGTGGCAATCAAAGGGTTAACAAAAATGTGCAGTATTAACAGGCATAACAATTTTAGTTGGAAGTTTATCTATAGCATATCACTGGCTCCCAAAGCGATTGCAATAGACACAAACTGCAGCTGCTAGCTGGGAAAAGCCATTGTGTGCTGTAGGGGAAGAACACGTTGAGCATATGGGAAAAGTGCTGTTGCTTTATCTACCTGATGATTAATGTGCTTTTTTTTTATTTTTTTATTTAGTCTTTGTTTATCCCATGTGCTTGTAAAGGGATCTGTCTTGAGGAATCTGCACTTGGTTGACTGTCATCTTTTGATGGATGTGGTACACCACTACAATGATCACAATGATTACTCCCAACGTCAGACCAAGAATTAATGGCAAAGCATCTTCTAGCTGTTTTCTTTGATCTGTTGCACATTTGTATTCTAAAAACAGAAAAAAAAGATATTTTAATCTCTTGAAGTTACTTTATGTTTTATGCAAAATCATCAGTGACTCATCTCACCCTGGCCACAACATCTTTGAATTGTTGCCTTCTGGAAGGTGTCTGAAAGCAATGAGTACTAGAACAACATCTAGGCACAGGAGCAGCTTTTTTTTTACCATGGGCCATTTACCTTATGAACAATTAGTCTACCTCTATGGTTCGTCTCAGTGAACACTACCGTTGCCAGTGCAATCCTTACTGTTAGTGCAATACCTTATGAACAATTAGTCTACCTCTATGGTTTGTCTCAGTGAACACTACCGTTGCCAGTGCAATCCTTACTGTTAGTGCAATACCTTATGAACAATTATTATACCTCTATAGTTTGTCTCAGTGAACACTACCGTTGCCAGTGCAATCCTTACTGTTAGTGCAATACCTTATGAACAATTAGTCTACCTCAATGGTTTGTCTCAGTGAACACTACCGTTGCCAGTGCAATCCTTACTGTTAGTGCAATACCTTATGAACAATTAGTCTACCTCTATGGTTCGTCTCAGTGAACACTACCGTTGCCAGTGCAATCCTTACTGCTAGTGCAATACCTTATGAACAATTAGTCTACCTCTATGGTTTGTCTCAGTGAACACTACCGTTGCCAGTGCAATCCTTACTGCTAGTGCAATACCTTATGAACAATTAGTCTACCTCTATGGTTCGTCTCAGTGAACACTACCGTTGCCAGTGCAATCCTTACTGCTAGTGCAATACCTTATGAACAATTAGTCTACCTCTATGGTTCGTCTCAGTGAACACTACCGTTGCCAGTGCAATCCTTACTGCTAGTGCAATACCTTATGAACAATTAGTCTACCTCTATGGTTTGTCTCAGTGAACACTACCGTTGCCAGTGCAATCCTTACTGTTAGTGCAATACCTTATGAACAATTATTATACCTCTATGGTTTGTCTCAGTGAACACTACTGTTGCCAGTGCAATCCTTACTGTTAGTGCAATACCTTATGAACAATTAGTCTACCTCTATAGTTCGTCTCAGTGAACACTACCGTTGCTAGTGCAATCCTTACTGTTAGTGCAATACCTTATGAACAATTAGTCTACCTCTATGGTTCGTCTCAGTGAACACTACCGTTGCCAGTGCAATCCTTACTGCTAGTGCAATACCTTATGAACAATTAGTCTACCTCTATAGTTCGTCTCAGTGAACACTACCGTTGCCAGTGCAATCCTTACTGTTAGTGCAATACCTTATGAACAATTAGTCTACCTCTATGGTTCGGCTCAGTGAACACTACCGTTGCTAGTGCAATCTTTACTGCTAGTGCAATACCTTATGAACAATTAGTCTACCTCTATGGTTTGTCTCAGTGAACACTACTGTTGCCAGTGCAATCCTTACTGTTAGTGCAATACCTTATGAACAATTAGTCTACCTCTATGGTTCGTCTCAGTGAACACTACCGTTGCCAGTGCAATCCTTACTGTTAGTGCAATACCTTATGAACAATTAGTCTACCTCTATAGTTCGTCTCAGTGAACACTACCGTTGCCAGTGCAATCCTTACTGTTAGTGCAATACCTTATGAACAATTAGTCTACCTCTATGGTTCGGCTCAGTGAACACTACCGTTGCTAGTGCAATCTTTACTGCTAGTGCAATACCTTATGAACAATTAGTCTACCTCTATGGTTTGTCTCAGTGAACACTACCGTTGCTAGTGCAATCCTTACTGCTAGTGCAATACCTTATGAACAATTATTATACCTCTATGGTTTGTCTCAGTGAACACTATCGTTGCCAGTGCAATCCTTACTGTTAGTGCAATACCTTATGAACAATTAGTCTACCTCTATGGTTCGTCTCAGTGAACACTACCGTTGCTAGTGCAATCCTTACTGTTAGTGCAATACCTTATGAACAATTAGTCTACCTCTATGGTTTGTCTCAGTGAACACTACCGTTGCCAGTGCAATCCTTACTGTTAGTGCAATACCTTATGAACAATTAGTCTACCTCTATGGTTCGTCTCAGTGAACACTACCGTTGCTAGTGCAATCCTTACTGTTAGTGCAATACCTTATGAACAATTAGTCTACCTCTATGGTTCGTCTCAGTGAACACTACCGTTGCTAGTGCAATCCTTACTGTTAGTGCAATACCTTATGAACAATTAGTCTACCTCTATGGTTTGTCTCAGTGAACACTACCGTTGCCAGTGCAATCCTTACTGTTAGTGCAATACCTTATGAACAATTAGTCTACCTCTATGGTTCGTCTCAGTGAACACTACCGTTGCCAGTGCAATCCTTACTGTTAGTGCAATACCTTATGAACAATTAGTCTACCTCTATAGTTCGTCTCAGTGAACACTACCGTTGCCAGTGCAATCCTTACTGTTAGTGCAATACCTTATGAACAATTAGTCTACCTCTATAGTTCGTCTCAGTGAACACTACCGTTGCCAGTGCAATCCTTACTGTTAGTGCAATACCTTATGAACAATTAGTCTACCTCTATGGTTCGGCTCAGTGAACACTACCGTTGCCAGTGCAATCCTTACTGTTAGTGCAATACCTTATGAACAATTAGTCTACCTCTATAGTTCGTCTCAGTGAACACTACCGTTGCCAGTGCAATCCTTACTGTTAGTGCAATACCTTATGAACAATTAGTCTACCTCTATGGTTCGTCTCAGTGAACACTACCGTTGCCAGTGCAATCCTTACTGTTAGTGCAATACCTTATGAACAATTAGTCTACCTCTATAGTTCGTCTCAGTGAACACTACCGTTGCCAGTGCAATCCTTACTGTTAGTGCAATACCTTATGAACAATTAGTCTACCTCTATGGTTTGTCTCAGTGAACACTACCGTTGCCAGTGCAATCCTTACTGTTAGTGCAATACCTTATGAACAATTAGTCTACCTCTATAGTTCGTCTCAGTGAACACTACCGTTGCCAGTGCAATCCTTACTGTTAGTGCAATACCTTATGAACAATTAGTCTACCTCTATGGTTTGTCTCAGTGAACACTACCGTTGCCAGTGCAATCCTTACTGTTAGTGCAATACCTTATGAACAATTATTATACCTCTATAGTTTGTCTCAGTGAACACTACCGTTGCCAGTGCAATCCTTACTGTTAGTGCAATACCTTATGAACAATTAGTCTACCTCAATGGTTTGTCTCAGTGAACACTACCGTTGCCAGTGCAATCCTTACTGTTAGTGCAATACCTTATGAACAATTAGTCTACCTCTATGGTTCGTCTCAGTGAACACTACCGTTGCCAGTGCAATCCTTACTGCTAGTGCAATACCTTATGAACAATTAGTCTACCTCTATGGTTTGTCTCAGTGAACACTACCGTTGCCAGTGCAATCCTTACTGCTAGTGCAATACCTTATGAACAATTAGTCTACCTCTATGGTTCGTCTCAGTGAACACTACCGTTGCCAGTGCAATCCTTACTGCTAGTGCAATACCTTATGAACAATTAGTCTACCTCTATGGTTCGTCTCAGTGAACACTACCGTTGCCAGTGCAATCCTTACTGCTAGTGCAATACCTTATGAACAATTAGTCTACCTCTATAGTTCGTCTCAGTGAACACTACCGTTGCCAGTGCAATCCTTACTGTTAGTGCAATACCTTATGAACAATTAGTCTACCTCTATGGTTCGGCTCAGTGAACACTACCGTTGCTAGTGCAATCTTTACTGCTAGTGCAATACCTTATGAACAATTAGTCTACCTCTATGGTTTGTCTCAGTGAACACTACTGTTGCCATTGCAATCCTTACTGTTAGTGCAATACCTTATGAACAATTAGTCTACCTCTATGGTTCGTCTCAGTGAACACTACCGTTGCCAGTGCAATCCTTACTGTTAGTGCAATACCTTATGAACAATTAGTCTACCTCTATAGTTCGTCTCAGTGAACACTACCGTTGCCAGTGCAATCCTTTCTGTTAGTGCAATACCTTATGAACAATTAGTCTACCTCTATAGTTCGTCTCAGTGAACACTACCGTTGCCAGTGCAATCCTTACTGTTAGTGCAATACCTTATGAACAATTAGTCTACCTCTATGGTTCGGCTCAGTGAACACTACCGTTGCTAGTGCAATCTTTACTGCTAGTGCAATACCTTATGAACAATTAGTCTACCTCTATGGTTTGTCTCAGTGAACACTACCGTTGCTAGTGCAATCCTTACTGCTAGTGCAATACCTTATGAACAATTATTATACCTCTATGGTTTGTCTCAGTGAACACTATCGTTGCCAGTGCAATCCTTACTGTTAGTGCAATACCTTATGAACAATTAGTCTACCTCTATGGTTCGTCTCAGTGAACACTACCGTTGCTAGTGCAATCCTTACTGTTAGTGCAATACCTTATGAACAATTAGTCTACCTCTATGGTTTGTCTCAGTGAACACTACCGTTGCCAGTGCAATCCTTACTGTTAGTGCAATACCTTATGAACAATTAGTCTACCTCTATGGTTCGTCTCAGTGAACACTACCGTTGCTAGTGCAATCCTTACTGTTAGTGCAATACCTTATGAACAATTAGTCTACCTCTATGGTTCGTCTCAGTGAACACTACCGTTGCTAGTGCAATCCTTACTGTTAGTGCAATACCTTATGAACAATTAGTCTACCTCTATGGTTTGTCTCAGTGAACACTACCGTTGCCAGTGCAATCCTTACTGTTAGTGCAATACCTTATGAACAATTAGTCTACCTCTATGGTTCGTCTCAGTGAACACTACCGTTGCCAGTGCAATCCTTACTGTTAGTGCAATACCTTATGAACAATTAGTCTACCTCTATAGTTCGTCTCAGTGAACACTACCGTTGCCAGTGCAATCCTTACTGTTAGTGCAATACCTTATGAACAATTAGTCTACCTCTATAGTTCGTCTCAGTGAACACTACCGTTGCCAGTGCAATCCTTACTGTTAGTGCAATACCTTATGAACAATTAGTCTACCTCTATGGTTCGGCTCAGTGAACACTACCGTTGCCAGTGCAATCCTTACTGTTAGTGCAATACCTTATGAACAATTAGTCTACCTCTATGGTTCGGCTCAGTGAACACTACCGTTGCCAGTGCAATCCTTACTGTTAGTGCAATACCTTATGAACAATTAGTCTACCTCTATAGTTCGTCTCAGTGAACACTACCGTTGCCAGTGCAATCCTTACTGTTAGTGCAATACCTTATGAACAATTAGTCTACCTCTATGGTTTGTCTCAGTGAACACTACCGTTGCCAGTGCAATCCTTACTGTTAGTGCAATACCTTATGAACAATTAGTCTACCTCTATAGTTCGTCTCAGTGAACACTACCGTTGCCAGTGCAATCCTTACTGTTAGTGCAATACCTTATGAACAATTAGTCTACCTCTATGGTTCGGCTCAGTGAACACTACCGTTGCCAGTGCAATCCTTACTGTTAGTGCAATACCTTATGAACAATTAGTCTACCTCTATGGTTTGTCTCAGTGAACACTACCGTTGCCAGTGCAATCCTTACTGCTAGTGCAATACCTTATGAACAATTATTATACCTCTATGGTTTGTCTCAGTGAACACTATCGTTGCCAGTGCAATCCTTACTGTTAGTGCAATACCTTATGAACAATTAGTCTACCTCTATGGTTTGTCTCAGTGAACACTACCGTTGCCAGTGCAATCCTTACTGTTAGTGCAATACCTTATGAACAATTAGTCTACCTCTATGGTTCGCCTCAGTGAACACTACCGTTGCTAGTGCAATCCTTACTGTTAGTGCAATACTCTACGGTAATATAGTCTCTTGTATATATTGCATTTTTTGCACATAAGTGTACTAACTCCCAGAAAATGTTATTCTGTCTTAGTAATTGTGTTTTTTTAATGTACATTTTATCTCTTTTACATAAGTATCTGTTGCGATATTGTACCTATAATATGGAAGGTCTTTCAGCACTTGGCAATAAAACTATTCTGATTTGGAAAATGTTTTATACTAGAAAAACCTAGATATTCTATTTTCCTGAGGGAGGGGGGGTATATTTATATTTGTATGTGTGTGTGTGTATATATATGAAAGTAGAATGCTACTCACATAGGTATATATTTATACTCATGCATAATCACATAGGTATATTTTATTTATCCACATACAGGGTCATTGAGAATTGTCCGGTTGAATACTGTATAATAAATAGATAAAATACATATTTCATAAAGTATATAAAAAATAAAATGTAAAAATCAACCTTTTTCACATTGCTAATGTATTTGTTTATTCCAATGTAATGAATGTATTTGGCAGTGATTATTTTTAAAACAAAGTTTCAATAACAGAATCAAGTTTTATTGCATGTTTTTATTGTCAAATGCGTGGCTAATAAAATATTTTCTTCTCAGTGGTGATTAGGGTGCTTTGCACCCCCAATCTTTATTGTAGCATCTCACATACTCAACAGAGTCAATAACCATTCATTTGTAAGGCAACCCACTGTATGCTGCTCAAAACAAGGAGACTGTTAAATGGGGGAAGAAGAATTTAAATGAGAACCTTCAATATCAAGGTTTGCAGAAACCTTTGTCAGCATCTTTAATGTTTAATGTTTAGAGCAAATCTGGATTCTTTTCCACTAAATCCTTACTATAATACTTGGGCTGATGGTAAATGATCCAATAATGCATGTGACCATTACAGAAAGGTCAGACAAGCTGTTCACACTTTACAGAGCACTGAACTGCTTCACTGGAGCTGTGTGAATATATGCTGCTGACCTGTAATGCTATCTGTAAATTGTATACAGTATGTGCTCTACAGACTATTAATTATCCTTTGGTTGTATATTCTTTCATTCTTGATATTTATATATATATATATACACTATTGCGAGCAGCTCCAAAACTGTATAATAATTTATTCAAATTTGTATAATATAAATATAAATATGAAAATATAAAAAGTGTGCATGTGACAATAAATTATTGCTGAATGTAGGCTTGACAAGGGAACTGCAGGATTGTGAGAAGATAAGTGTTTACTTAAATAGACAGTCTACATAAAAATTTTATTGTTTAAAAAGATAGATAACGCCTTTACCACCCATTCCCTAGCTTTGTACAACCAACATTGTTAAATTAATATACTTTATAACATTTAAACCTCTAAATTCCTGCCTGTTTCAAAGGCTCTTTAGACAGCTTCTTAATCACATGCTTTTGTATTTGCTTTTCACAACAGGACACTGCTAGTTCATGTTGGCCATATAGATAACAATCACCTAGATTACGAGTTTTGCATTAACAGGGATGCGGTGTTAATGCTTAGTTTATGCTCACCGCTCACCTACAAACAACGCTGGTATTGCAGGTTTTTTTAAACCCGGCGTTAGCTGCAAAAAAGTGAACGGAGAGCAAAATTTAGCTCCACATCTCACCTCAATACCAGCGCTGCTTACGGTAGCGGTGAGCTGGCTAAATGTGCTCGTGCACGATTTCCCCATAGGAATCAATGGGGCAGAGTCGGCTGAAAAAACACCTGCAAAAAAGCAGCGTTCATCTCCTAATGCAGCCCCATTGATTCCTATGGGGAATATACTTTTTATGTCTACACCTAACATCCTAACATGAACCCCGAGTCTAAACACCCCTAATATTACACTTATTAACCGCTAATCTGCTGCCCCCGACATCGCCGACACCTGCATTATATTATTAACCCCTAATCTGCCGCTCCGGACACAGCCGCCACCTACATTATACTTATGAACTCCTAATCTGCTGCCCCCAACATCGCCGCCACCTACATTATATTTATTAACCCCTAATCTGCCGCCCCCAATGTCGTCGCAACCTACCTACAATTATTAACCCCTAATCTGCCGCCCCCAACGTCGCCGCCACTATAATAAAGTTATTAACCCCTAAATCTAAATCTAACCCTAAACCTAGCCCCCCCTAACTTAAATATAATTTAAATAAATCGAAATAAAATAACTACAATTAACTAAATTAGTCCTATTTAAAACTAAATACTTACCTATAAAATAAACCCTAAGCTAGCTACAATATAACTAATAATTACATTGCAGCTATTTTAGGATTTATTTTTATTTTACAGGCAAGTTTGTATTTATTTTAACTAGGTACAATAGTTAACTATTTAATAACTACCTAGCTAAAATAAGTACAAATGTACGTGTAAAATAAACCCTAACCTAAGTTACAATTACACCTAACACTACACTATAAATAAATTAATTACCTAAATTAAATTAAACTAATTACAATTAAATAAAATAAAGTACAAAAAAAACCCCACTAAATTACAAAAAATAATAAAATAATTACAAGAATTTTAAACTAATTACACCTACTCTAATCCCCCTAATAAAATAAAAAGACCCCCAAAATAAAAAAAGCCCTACCCTATACTAAATTACAAATAGCCCTTAAAAGGGCCTTTTGCGGGGCAGTGCCCCAAAGTAATCAGCTCTTTTATCTGTAAACAAAATTACAATACCCCCCTAACATTAAGACCCACCACCCACACACCCAACCCTACTCTAAAACCCACCCAATCCCCCTTAATAAAACCTAACACTACCCCTTGAAGATCACCCTACCTTGAGACGTCTTCACCCAACCGGGCAGAAGTGGACCTCCAGACGGCCAGAAGTCTTCATCCGATTCGGGCAGAAGAGAACCTCCAGAGGGGCAGAAGTCTTCATCCAGGCGGCATCTTCTATCTTCATCCATCCGGAGCGGGTCCATCTTCAAGCCAGCCGACGCGGAGCATCCTCTTCCAACGACATCCAACTGAAGAATGAGGGTTCCTTTAAATTACGTCATCAAAGATGGCGTCCCTTGAATTCCGATTGGCTGATAGGATTCTATCAGCCAATCGGAATTAAGGTAGGAAAAATCCTATTGACTGATGCAATCAGCCAATAGGATTGAGCTTGCATTCTATTGGCTATTCCAACCCTAACCCTAGGTTTAGGGTTAGACTTAGATTTAGGGGTTAATACATTTAATATAGTGGTGGCGACGTTGTGGGCGGCAGATTAGGGGTTAATAAATGTAGGTCGGTGTCAGCGATGTTAGGGACAGCAGATTAGGGGTTAATAAAATGTAACTAGTGTTTGCGAGGAGGGAGTGCGGCGGTTTAGGGGTTTATATAGTTATTATAGTGGCGGCGATGTCCGGTCGGCAGATTAGGGGTTAAAAAATGTATTTTAGTTTTTGCGATGTGCGGGGGGGGGGGGGGCCTCGGTTTAGGGGTTAATAGGTAGTTTATGGGTGTTAGTGTACTTTTTAGCACTTTAGTTAAGAGTTTTATGTTACGGCGTTAGCCCATAAAACTCT
Organism: Bombina bombina; assembly: GCF_027579735.1. Lineage (NCBI taxonomy): Eukaryota > Metazoa > Chordata > Amphibia > Anura > Bombinatoridae > Bombina > Bombina bombina. The sequence continues at coordinate 1,039,070,138 of NC_069502.1, forward strand.
TAACTACTGACTTTTAAATGCGGTAGGAGTCTTGACAGGAGAGGGTGTACCGCTAACTTTTTCCAAGACTCGTAATACCGGCGTTAGGCAAATCCCATTAAAAATATAGGATACGCAATTGACGTAAGTGGATTTGCGGTATGCTTGAGTCGCAGAAAAAAAGTAAGCGGTACACCTGCAAGACTCGTAATACCAGCGGGCGTTAAAAAGCAGCGTGAAGTTATTTAAGATTTAGCACAACACAGTACTAAATGCAAGGCAATAGTTAATAAATATAAAGTCATGTGATCATGGTGTCAGAAGATGCTTAGATACAAGGTAATCACAGAGGTAAAAAGTATATTAATATAACTGTGTTGGTTGTGCAAAACTGGGTAATGGATAATAAATGGATAATCTATCTTTAAAAACAATAAAAATTATATTGTAGACTGTCCCTTTAATCTGAGAGGAATATTATGACAAATGTAAGAATGTAAAAAAATAAAAATAATAAAGAAGAATGTATACAAAATTAGATTCAAATAAGGATAAATAAGAACTATGTCACATCAAAACTTCTTTGTGAGTTTAGATTTAATTAATCCCCAGATTTGGTGTTTTTAAAATTTCCTTATTGTGTATGTTGGCACCACTAACTGTGCTCGACTTCTGCTTTTTATGCGTCAGATACGGCGCGTATTACATGTTGAAAGTAAAAAGTTTTCGCTTAATTTACATCTCGTTATCGTATTATGCCTTAGATTTCTTTAGAACAAGTGGAAAAACCTAACACCCAAAAAAGCCGTGCAAACTAGATTGAGTTTAACCAAGTGTGCTAACCCAACATAAATTAGAATTTCACATTCCAATGTTCTTCACATATAAAAATATGTTCTATATTGGTAAAATATCTATATCTAGTTATCTATACTTAAAACATACTCCCCTATGTGAAGAACATTGGAATGTGAAATATTTACAGCACATGCACAAGTGCAATATTTTATTAAATACGAATAGATATGATTTTACATGTTTTCAACTACTTGACTGCAAAGCATACACACAGACACACACACACACACACACACATATATATATATATATATATATATATATATATATATATATATATACATACAGTATCTCACAAAAGTGAGTACACCCCTCACATTTTTGTAAATATTTTATTATGTCTTTTCATGTGACAACACTGAAGCAATGGCGCTTTGCTACAATGTAAAGTAGTGAGTGTTTAGCCTGTATAACAGTGTAAATTTGCTGTCCCCTCAAAATAACTCAACACACAGCCAATAATGTCTAAACCGTTGGCAACAAAAGTGAGTACAACGCTAAGTGGAAATGTCCAAATTGGGCCCAAATTGTCAATAGTTTGTGTGGCAACCATTATTTTCCAGCACTGTCTTAACCCTCTTTATCATGGAGTTCACCAGAGCTTTACAGGTTGCCACTGGAGTCCTCTTCCACTCCTCCATGACGACATCACCTTGCGCTCCCCCACCTTCCATTTGAGGATGCCCCACAGATGCTCAATAGGGTTCAGGTCCACAGACATGCTTGGCCAGTCCATCACCTTTACCCTCAGCTTCGTTAGCAAGGCAGTGGTCGTATTGGAGGTGTGTTTGGGGTCGTTATCATGTTGGAATACTGAACTGCGGCTAAGTCTCCGAAGGGAGGGGATCATGCTCTGCTTCAGTATGTCACAGTACATGTTGGCATTCATGGTTCCCTCAATGAACTGTAGCTCCCCAGTGCCGGCAGCACTCATGCCGGCCCAGACCATGACACTCCCACCACCATGCTTGACTGTAGGCAAGACACACTTGTCTTTGTAATCCTCACCTGCTTGACACCATCTGAACCAAATAAGGTTATGTTGGTCTCATCGGACCACAGGACATGGTTCCAGTAATCCATGTCCTTGGTAGCTAGAGAACAATAACGATGGCACTACAGAGGTTGTTGCCCTTAATCATTTCAGTGAAATAAGACCTTCATGTAAGGCTAAGTATTCATAGGATATTGGGCAGGTTCTGTACACTTATTAGAAAAAGTACTATTATAGCACTCAACAACCTGTATTTTAATAATTGCACAACAGGTCACAGAAAGAAAAATGTATTTGTGTATATATCTGGTTCAAGACGTGTAAAACTTAACTTTTATTAATATTAGTAATGATAAAACAAATGGAAACACAACCTAAATGTTAAAAACACAGTAACGGTATATCAGGGTGAAATAAGCAGTAAGGTAAGTCGAGAAACTCAACCCGAGGGTCCAAAAGGGGTCTCTAATATATATGGCAATAGCGGGCAGTGCCAGGACAAAAATATAAATGCCCACCTGCCAGACCAGAATTAGTGGGAACAAATTATAGAACCTCAATTTCTCTAGATGAAGAGGTATATGCTAGTACTCCAAATTTGTAATAAATAAGAGCCTATAAGGTATTGATTATTACAATGTATATCCTATAGTCAGTATATACTCAGACAGAGCAGTGGACTAATGTCTATTACGATATATCAATAGAATCAGTGTGATTCACTTGGATTTAAAATAAACATCCAACTGCAGCGTTGTACCCAGGTACTGATTATAAGTAGGATATATACTGAATGGGGTAATTCCACAATAGCCGAAAAATATATGGTGACTGTCACCTTAAAATATTTCCTAGAATTATAATGTTAAAGTGTATGGTGAGTGTCACCTTAAAACATTTCCAGGAATATAATTTTAAGATGATTGATATTGGATATTCAGCATATTGTATATCCCATAATATCTAGCTGATATAGTAGAGTGCTGTGAACTACTGTCTCACTGCACCAGCAGTCAGGAATATATTATTACTATAAAAACTCGATAGGTGGACACATGTATATAGAAGGGATAGTCAGTGTGGTTCACTTGTGGAGTTTATTGATATCGAATTGTAGAGTAAAACACTGCTTCGAGATCAAATGCAGGTATATATTCAATATAACATTCCCCACTAGGATTTAAGGAGAGCCCCCAGCACATTTACATAAAATCTAAATCCCCGTTATTAGGCATACATAGATTTATGATATTGGGCATTTAATATAAGGTGCAATACGAGTGTGCCAATATCCTAATAACGCACTGTTGTGCTGTGAACAGAAGTCACCTAACCGTATTAATATAGGATGATAGTTTTAGCATACAAGGAAAACCCCTCTATTGTTTATATATTAAATATAGATTCCGGTACCAAAGTGGTAAAACGGAACTACGGTAGGAGCACTGCAAACCAAGCCGCCCTATTGGAGACTAGCAACGATTAAATTAATAAATAATGAGGACAAGTTCTTTACGACTACATAAATGGTCAGTCGTCTACATACTTAGTAATATAAGTTTAAATTATTTGGAGCAGCCATAATATTAAAAATAGAGGCAACCAGGGTACCGTAACCGCTAATTAAAACAACACACACACACACAACCGGAGAGAGACAGTGAGTCCCTACTCCCCTAACATTTTTCGCAACAAAGCTTTTTCAAAGGTGGGGGGCCGGCTCTACTACAGATTTATATAGGCCTAGTGAAAGACAACGTCACTGTATGCAGATTCTATGATTGGTGAAATGTTTAGTGGCTATGCATAGGTCCTTCAGGGGGGCGCGGTTGTCCTATCACAACCTTACATGTGTGACGCCTTCTCACGTTACCCTGGCAACCGGACCCGGACAATAACAAAAACAGGCTACACAAACTTCTATTATCAAGATCGTTTACTGTGGATGAATTAGGTTCGAAGTGAGATCATAAACGGACTTGTAATTATGGTTGCAACATTCTCTATCTGAAATAAAGTCCAATCTGTATCATATTGTTATACGGACAACCCAAAATTGTAAATGACATGGTCATATTCAAAACGAAAAATGGTAATAAATTTGAATTGTCCAATGTGGACAAGAAGAAGTATCTCATTATGCAAAAAATGTAAATAGAGACTTTGATTGAATCACAAAACGTATGTTTAGTTAGGTCACATATATATATATGTAACCCAGAACTGATGGCTATCTCTGTATCTGAATGCAAAAATATATTTAGTCGTTAGGCAGCCCAAGATGGACGAATGTGGCTGCTAGATATATATATCTTAGTAGTAGGTGGTTAACATCTCACTCTTCAAATTCAAGATCTTGGGATTGTAATATACATATTTGGGTGACCAGGACTCTCCATATTACATGATACAGAAAGAACAACAAGAAGCCCCGTACTGTTAATACAGTTAAAACTCAAAATGTATCAAATAAGAATGGAATATACAGTAGAGTTTTTAACTAGAACTGAATTATATAAGAGAGCCTATTGCTTCAGTATTGTATTTCTCAGTAATGTAAAGGTGTACATATCCATTATGAGTTCATGAAGTTAGATTAAAGGTGGCTGAATGTGATCGAAGTCAAAATTGTAGGAACAAATAATATTACTGGTACGTGACCCCATGGGTAGTAAGAGTGTGTACAAAAGGAAGGTGTAAATGTGGAAATAACAAATGCAAACTCGTCGGGCGGGGGGGAAACCCTGATGTGGTGTGGGCGTGGCAGAGTAAACGGTGCAAAAAAGGGGAATATATAAGAGACAGAACAAAAGGGAATAAGCACCTGTGAAAGGTGGGGGGAAAAGGGGGGGGGGAGAGGGTCGGTAAAAAAAAAAAACGATCCAACAAAATAAATAGAGCTCTGATTTGTGGTGTTATAGTGCCCATCATTTAATGGGAAGGGAATCATAGAGTCAGAAAGGAAAACTCCCGAATCCTTCAGATGACTTAAAATTATAAATAACAGGAATAATTATGTTGTTTGTTTAAACCCTTAGGGTGAACACAATCTAACAGGTAAATTCACCTACATTCAGCTCTCAGTAAGGCTTGCTCTAATTTGCCTCCACGAATGCCTAAGGATACTTTTTCAATTCCCTAGCATTTTAATCCATGTGAATTAGACTGGTGGTACTGCAAGAAATGAGATGCCACTGAGGTCAGTGTTTTGCCATCTTCTAGATCTTTACTTGCATTCTTGATGTTATATATGTGTTCTTGCCTACATACATTTTTGGCAAGAACAGTACATTGCGTATATTACGCTTTCAGTAGTGGAACTGATGTAATGTTTCATTCAATTAATTTTCCCAAATCTGTCATGGATGATGTTAATTTTTTTGATATGCTTGCAACTGGAACATGATCCACATGGGAAGGAACCGGGTACAGTGGCAGTCTTGGTTTTGTGTACCTGGAAGTGGCTGGCAGATACTATGTTCTTGATATTTTTGGTTCTTCTGTAACCTACTTTAACTGAATCTCCAATAGTAGATTTCAGGTCTTCATCCAATAGGAGAATTGCCCAATGTTTGTTAATAATTTCAGTTATTAAATGTGCTGTGGGATTGTACGTTAATATCAATCTGGTTTGTACATCTTTGTCTTTATTTGTCTTTTTTTGGAGTAAATCAGTCCGTTCCATATTAAGTGCCCTAGATCTGGCTTTTTTAATTCCTCACTTACTGTAACTTCCGTCTAATAGTCTCTTCTCCAGATCTTTGGCTTGTGATTTAAATAATGTTAGATCACTGCAGTTTCTTCTGAACCGAAGGAATTCTCCAACTGGTAGAGATTTGGTGGTACCAGGTGAGTGCGCGCTTGTTTTATATACTAGGCTGTTTGTGACAGTAGGTTTTCTGAAGAGGTCCGTGTGAATTTTGCCATCTTCATCTTTAAATATCATTAGATCTAGGAATTCAATCCTGGATTGACTCATATTGTATGTTAGTTTGATATTGAGTGAGTTATCGTTCAATTTACATAGGAATGTTTCCAATTCTTCACGGGTTCCCTCCCATAGGAACATGATTTCATCTATGTAACGAATCCAGAGAGGTATCTGGTTCGTAAACTCAGTTAAAGTATCAGTAAATACACATTTTCGCTCCCACCATCCTAGGAAGAGATTGGCGTATGTTGGCGCACACGCAGTGCCCATCGCCGTGCCTTGAGTTTGTAAGTAGAATTGATTGGGGAAGGTGAAAAAGTTGTATTTCAATACAAATTCAAATAATTTTAGAATGAATAGGTCGTGTATAGGTTCTTCTTTTGAACCTTCTTCTAAAAAGAACTGGACTGCTCGGAGGCCTCTGTCATGTGCAATGGATGTGTAGAGGGCCTCAACATCGTCAGTTACCAGCCAGGTTTCTTTCCTGATGGTAATATTGTCTAGTCGATGTAATACTTCCATTGTGTCCTTTACAAAAGAAGGTAAAGCTTCAACATATTCCCTCAGCCTGTAGTCAACATACTGACTAGCATGTTCAGGCAGGCACTCATTACCAGATACAATTGGTCTTCCCGGGGGGTTATCAATATTTTTGTGAACTTTCGGGATAAGATAAAATGTGGCAACTTTAGGTTCTTTAACTGTTAAGAATTTTATCTCAGCCGAATTGATTGTGCCCATATCATGGGCTTCTTTAATGATCTTATTATACACTTTTAAGAATGCCTCACTGGGGTTATTAAAATTTTTTTGATAACACTGTTTGTTCTTTAGTTGCTTATCAACCTGTTTGATATACATGTCTTTTGGCATGATGACAATGTTGCCACCCTTATCTGCCTCCCATCCAAGTCTTTTATCTTTTTGAGTGCTGACTTCTCTTCCGAGTTTAAATTACTGGGGGGTGTTGGAGTTTTAATCTGTGAAATTTCTTGACAGACCAGTTGATTAAATACCTCCAATTGTGAAGAGGTATTGTATTTGGGAACAAATGAGGATTTGGATTTCAAGTTCTTTCTCCAATTTGCTGGTTCTAAATTACTGTCATTGATCAAACTCTCTAAATCATTGAGAGCTGCTGTATCTTCCTCAGTAAAAGTGGGATATGTTTTTTTGGTAAAGAACTTTTTTAGGCTTAATTTTCTAATGAATAATTGGATGTCTTTAATGACTTCGAATTTGTCAAGATTGCCCGTGGGACAATAGGATAGACCCTTGGATAGTACGGATATATCTGCAGGAGAAAATTCATGGCTGGAGAGATTTATGACTTTTAATGTTGTAGTCTCATCTGAGAGAATGGGCTCGCTGCTCTTCTCATAGATCGGCCTCCTCCTCTTTGCGACGCTCGGGAATGGCCCCTCAATTGGGTAGGTCTTTTGTTTGTATTTCTTGCCTCGTCTGGAGGTTCAGCCTCGTTGTGTGTGCCAGATTCTAAAAAAGTCTTTCTTTTGTTCCTCAAGGGTAAAGTGAAATTGGAGGTCAAGGCAGTGGATGATGGAATATTGCTCTCAATATTGTCATTCTCCTCCCCATCAGTGTCCGATACAACACTTTGGATTGTATTGGTTTGATATGATCTAGAGTTGTTGTTATAAAAATTCCTCCTTCTCCATTTATATACCCTCTTTTCTTTATAGTCATTAACATCTCTCAATAATTTGCCTTGTTTGGTGTCTCGCATTTCTTTAATGTATTGATCCAATTCCTTCTGATAGTTTTTGTATAATTTTTAGAAGTAGCTGTTGGTTTCAAATGTTTTAAGTTGAGTGTACTGTTCCTGGATTATCGTTTCTAATTTTTCATACTTATCCTTATCATGCTTGATAAGGATATTCATGAGTTTAACAGAACACTCAGAAAGCGCAGTTTCCCATTCATCAGTTAAAGTGTGATTCTCGAATTCAAAGGCTGGGAACAGCTGTATTTGCAAGCCTCTAGGAATAAGCTTTTGTTCTATATATTTATCCAAAAAATTATGGTCCCACCATACTTTCTCCTGTTTTAGCATATTTCTATGTATTTCTTTTAAAGTAACCTCTAACGACAATGAGGATATTGCATTCTCACTAAATGTATTTTTAAACATATTGTCTAAATCAATAGACCTTTTGGATTGTCTTTCAGTTCGATCTTTACTTAAAACATCGGCCATTTTAAGGTTGTTTGAGGGTAAAAAAAACCTTTCTACTGCAAACTCTTAATTATATATTAATAATTGTGTGCTCTATCGTATGTTTAAGGAAACTGTTGTATCAACAGCAAATTAGAATCATCAGTAGCTAGAGAACAATAACGATGGCACTACAGAGATTGTTGCCCTTAATAATTTCAGTGAAATAAGACCTTCATGTAAGGCTAAGTATTCATAGGATATTGGGCAGGTGCTGTACACTTATTAGAGAGAATGTACAAGGGGATTCAGTACTCGACTGAAAAAGAGTGTACTATTATAGCACTCAACAACCTGTATTTTAATAATTGCACAACAGGTCACAGAAAGAAAAATGTATTTGTGTATATATCTGGTTTGAGACGTGTAAAACTTAACTTTTATTAATATTAGTAACGATAAAACAAATGGAAACACAACAACCTAAATGTTAAAAACACTGATACAGTCTTGTCCACAGCACTATTATTACAAATTCTCTTTATTTGCTGTTAAGTTACAGACATAAAAAAGCAACGTTTCGAGTGTTGCCACTCTTACTCATGCTAGTTACATTGTGTCACTCCCTCAAACCCTCAGTTTCGCGCCAACCACTTCACTCAGTGGCTCTGTTGCCATCTACTGACCATCAAAGTTATGACACCTTAAAAACATTACTGAATTACATTAAATGTAACTAAGTACTTAAATTTGAATGCCTATTTAAATTTATGCAGACCTGTTCATAATAAATTCATACAATTGCATTTACATGATTTAAACATTTCATAGTTATAAACATATTTAGAGTATTTAAATTGTGAATTTCATTAGCAATACATATATTTACAATGTGAGAATAGTATTTTTGAATTAATCTTACAATGACATTTTTATAAAGTATATAATTACAGAAAAATTGACCAATCAAAGTCTCTATTAAGCCCATTGGGTTCCATACTTCCTAGTTCATATATCCAGTACATTTCTTTTTCTTTATTTTTTCTCTATTACTACCATTTCTATGAGGACCCACACTGTCTATGACTTGCCATCTTAATTGGCTTATCTGGTGCCCACATTTTAAGAAATGATGGGACACTGGGGCTTCAAGATTTTTACAACGTATGTTTGAATGATGCTGGCATATCCTGTCCCTGACCATACGTGTGGTTTCCCCTATGTAGATCAGAGAACAGGCACATTTTATGAGGTAGATAACATACTTTGACTCACATGTATAATGTTCTCTTATCTCATATTTCTTCCCATTCCTAGGGTGGAAAAAATATTTGCCTTTAATTATGGAATGACAACTCATACATCCCAGACATGGGAATGACCCTTTACTTTTATTACCTAAGAGTGTCTGTCTCGCCTGTTTCTTAGGCCCTACATCTGTGCTAGTAAGTTGATCTCTTAAGTTTTTTACTCTCTTGTAAGCCATTAATGGTGGATTTTTGAAAAACTCAATTTCCTTATTGCACTCTCTTAATATGTGCCAGTGTCTCGTCACAATACGTTTAATTTCTTCACTGTTAGGATTAAATTGTGTGACTAAAATCAACTTATCCTCTATTGCCCTTGCTCTTGAATTTTGTTCTCTTTTCCTCATACTACTAGTATGTTTTTCAATTAGTGTACTTGGATATCCTCTATCTAGGATTTTTTTCTGCATTTCCTTCATTCTTATTTGTTTAGTCTCAGGGTTTGTGACAATTCTATCCACCCGGAGCAATTGACTCTTGGGTAAGGAATTTACCAGCCCTCTTGGATGAAAACTATCATAGCTCAGTAATGTATTTCTGTCTGTATCTTTTTTATACAGATCAAATATTAACTTATTTCCCTCTTTCATTACTCTAGTGTCCAAAAAAGTTACTGATTCCTCACTCCACTCTATTGAAAATTCTAGTCCTTTGACTGCTCCATTGATCTCATTAACAAATTCCATAAGGGACTCAATGCTGCCCCACCATATGCCAAACACATTGTCTATAAATCTCCACCAGGTGGCTCCATACAGAAGGAATTTCTCATTTTCATACACTATTCTTTCTTCTATTTCACTCATGAATAGGTTGGCATATGATGGGGCAACGTTGGTACCCATAGATGTCCCTTTCACTTGAATATACCAATCATCTTGGAATAAAAAATGAATCCAATAGAGGATAAGCCTCAATAAATTCTCAATAAATTCTACTTGTAGATCTGAACATTTCTTATTTACTTTACACACTTTTTTAATTATACCAATCCCTGTTTCGTGCTTAATAGCCGTGTAGAGGCTTTTTACATCCATGGTATAGAGCAAAAATTTGTCTGTTTCTAAGCATAACTCCTTGGCCTTATTCATAAAATCTCCTGTATCCTTAAGATATGATGATATTTGCGTCACCTCTGGCTGTAATATTTTATCTAAAAATGTTGAGATGTTAGTTAAAGCGGAATTAACACTGGAGACTATGGGCCTCCCTGGTGGTCTAGCTAGGTTCTTATGTACCTTTGGTACAGTATAGAAAACTGGGTTATTAGGCTCTTTGTTAGACAAATATTCCCTTAGTTTCTTATCTGTAAACCTGTTTTCAAAAGCTTTATTTAGTGTTAATTAAATTTCTTTCTGAATTCTGCTTACAGGGTTATAATTTAGTTTCCCGTATGTTTCCTCATCCATAAGTTGGTTCTCTATTTCATTTATATAGTATGTTCTATCTAACACTATGGTAGCTCCGCCCTTATCAGCTTTCTTAATAGCAAGCTCCCTGGATTTACCGTTCAGCTCCTTTATGGCCTTATATTCTCCTTTAGTTAGATTAAACCCTACAGTTTTGTTCTTATGTTGTTTTTTTAAATTTCTCCTTTCATTTTTAATTTTTAATTTGTCTATATCATTACATACCAACTTTATACATGTATTAACATTGTAATTATTAGAAGGTGGATTAAACATGCTTTTATTTTTTAAAGTTAGATCTTTCAATTTCCAATCAGTTTCAACACTCTTATTTTCAAATTCTATATGCTTATTCTCATGGAACCACGTTTTTAATTTGATGTTCCTAAAAAACCTCTGCAGATCTTTGTTTAATTAAAAAAAAATAGTATTGGCATAGGGGCAAAAAGAAAGTCCTTTCTCTAACAAGTTTAACTCGTCTTTAGTAAGTTCTTTCCTAGATATATTTAGTATAGTGGACAGTTCAGATCTTACCCCTTCATTCAACTCAGTCCGTTTTTCAATAAGAGTATCTTCTTTATCTTTACTCCCTTCTGCCTCCGTTGTTAGTGGTGGAATTGTCTCCCTCTCCTGCTCGATCTCCTCGGGCCACCTCTGCCCCGGCCTCTGCCTCTTGCAGTGTTTCCTCCCACCTCTATGCCGAGACTTTAGTTGCTTGAGTCTAAAGGGGAGGAGTCATCCGATTCAACTTGTGACGTTGTCATATCCCCTTCCGGTGGTGCTCCTCGTTCATGGATCCTATTGGTTCTACGGGCTCCAGTCCTTCTGTTGTTACCATAGTTGTTGTTACCGTTACCATGGAAGCCGCTCCTCCATTTGTATACCCTCCCGGTAAGATAATCAGCTTTGTCTCTCTGAAATTTCTGTCTTTTCCTCTCCTTGATTACTTTCTGCAGCTCCGTTGTTTTGTTTTCAACTTGCTTGATCAAGGTTTCAAACTCCTCTGATGTTAGGTTTTTTGACAGCTCCTCCCGGCTCTGATTGATCTTTCCTTCCTGTATTGCTATTTCTTCGATCAGGGACTCCACTGTCAGGACCATTAGGTCGTAGGAGCATTTGTTTATTATAGATTCAAATTTGTCAAAATAATCTTTTTTATCCCTTAATAATGTGGGACAGATGCTTATCCTAAGACCTCTCGGTATCCTTTTTACTCTATAGTACTCCGATAAGGTGCTTACGTGCAGGCTCCATTTTGCATTCTTATATGTCATTTGCTCAAATTCTTTACTTAGATTCTCAGCAGGTGCTGCATGCAGGAAATCTCTCGGTCCTTTAGATAAGGCCGTAATTCTGGCCGCATCTAATTCTGTGTAGGCAAACATTTTCGTTCCATCTGTAGCTTTACTTTCCATTTTCAGATCAGCTCCTGTTGCACGTACTAGGCAGAATATATCCAATCCAATAGAAATTATGTAGTACAGCAACCAACCGGAGAATAATGCTCGTGAAGACAGGGGCTCTGCCAGGGTCCCCCAACATCAATGATACAAACAGTCTTGTCCACAGCACTATTATTATAAATTCTCTTTATTTGCTGTTAAGTTACAGACATAAAAAAGTGACGTTTCGAGTGTTGCCACTCTTACTCATGCTAGTTACATTGTGTCACTCTATACAAATTTAAAACCCTCAGTTTCGCGCCAACCACTTCACTCAGTGGCTCTGCTGCCATCTACTGACCATCAAAGTTATGACACCTTAAAAACATTACTGAATTACATTAAATGTAACTAAGTACTTAAATTTGAATGCCTATATATCCTATTTAAATTTATGCAGACCTGTTCATAATAAATTCATACAATTGCATTTACATGATTTAAACATTTCATAGTTATAAACATATTTAAATTGTGAATTTCATTAGCAATACATATATTTACAATGTGAGAATAGTATTTTAGAATTAATCTGTCATTTTTATAAAGTATATAATTACAGAAAAATTAACCAATCAAAGTCTCTATTAAGCCCATTGGGTTCCATACTTCCTAGTTCATATATCCAGTACATTTCTTTTTCTTTTCCTTTTCTTTTTCTTTTTCTTAGGGTTTAATCTAACTAAAGGAGAATATAAGGCCATAAAGGAGCTGAAAGGTAAATCCAGGGAGCTTACTATTAAGAAAGCTGATAAGGGCGGAGCTACCATAGTGTTAGATAGAACATACTATATAAATGAAATAGAGAACCAACTTATGGATGAGGAAACATACCAGAAACTAAATTATAACCCTGTAAGCAGAATTCAGAAAGAAATTGAATTAACACTAAATAAAGCTTTTGAAAACAGGTTGATAGATAAGAAACTAAGGGAATATTTGTTTAACAAAGAGCCTAAGAACCCGGTTTTCTATACTGTACCAAAGGTACATAAGAACCTAGCTAGACCACCAGGGAGGCCCATAGTCTCCAGTGTTAATTCCGCTTTAACTAACATCTCAACATTTTTAGATAAAATATTACAGCCAGAGGTGACGCAAATATCATCATATCTTAAGGATACAGGAGATTTTATGAATAAGGCCAAGGAGTTATGCTTAGAAACAGACAAATTTTTGCTCTATACCATGGATGTAAAAAGCCTCTACACGGCTATTAAGCACGAAACAGGGATTGGTATAATTTAAACATTTCATAGTTATAAACATATTTAAATTGTGAATTTCATTAGCAATACATATATTTACAATGTGAGAATAGTATTTTAGAATTAATCTGTCATTTTTATAAAGTATATAATTACAGAAAAATTAACCAATCAAAGTCTCTATTAAGCCCATTGGGTTCCATACTTCCTAGTTCATATATCCAGTACATTTCTTTTTCTTTTCCTTTTCTTTTTCTTTTTCTTAGGGTTTAATCTAACTAAAGGAGAATATAAGGCCATAAAGGAGCTGAAAGGTAAATCCAGGGAGCTTACTATTAAGAAAGCTGATAAGGGCGGAGCTACCATAGTGTTAGATAGAACATACTATATAAATGAAATAGAGAACCAACTTATGGATGAGGAAACATACCAGAAACTAAATTATAACCCTGTAAGCAGAATTCAGAAAGAAATTGAATTAACACTAAATAAAGCTTTTGAAAACAGGTTGATAGATAAGAAACTAAGGGAATATTTGTTTAACAAAGAGCCTAAGAACCCGGTTTTCTATACTGTACCAAAGGTACATAAGAACCTAGCTAGACCACCAGGGAGGCCCATAGTCTCCAGTGTTAATTCCGCTTTAACTAACATCTCAACATTTTTAGATAAAATATTACAGCCAGAGGTGACGCAAATATCATCATATCTTAAGGATACAGGAGATTTTATGAATAAGGCCAAGGAGTTATGCTTAGAAACAGACAAATTTTTGCTCTATACCATGGATGTAAAAAGCCTCTACACGGCTATTAAGCACGAAACAGGGATTGGTATAATTAAAAAAGTGTGTAAAGTAAATAAGAAATGTTCAGATCTACAAGTAGAATTTATTGAGAATTTATTGAGGCTTATCCTCTATTGGATTCATTTTTTATTCCAAGATGATTGGTATATTCAAGTGAAAGGGACATCTATGGGTACCAACGTTGCCCCATCATATGCCAACCTATTCATGAGTGAAATAGAAGAAAGAATAGTGTATGAAAATGAGAAATTCCGTCTGTATGGAGCCACCTGGTGGAGATTTATAGACGATGTGTTTGGCATATGGTGGGGCAGCATTGAGTCCCTTATGGAATTTGTTAATGAGATCAATGGAGCAGTCAAAGGACTAGAATTTTCAATAGAGTGGAGTGAGGAATCAGTAACTTTTTTGGACACTAGAGTAATGAAAGAGGGAAATAAGTTAATATTCGATCTGTATAAAAAAGATACAGACAGAAATACATTACTGAGCTATGATAGTTTTCATCCAAGAGGGCTGGTAAATTCCTTACCCAAGAGTCAATTGCTCCGGGTGGATAGAATTGTCACAAACCCTGAGACTAAACAAATAAGAATGAAGGAAATGCAGAAAAAATTCCTAGATAGAGGATATCCAAGTACACTAATTGAAAAACATACTAGTAGTATGAGGAACAGAGAACAAAATTCAAGAGAAAGGGCAAAAGAGGATAAGTTGATTTTAGTCACACAATTTAATCCTAACAGTGAAGAAATTAAATGTATTGTGACGAGACACTGGCACATATTAAGAGAGTGCATTAAGGAAATTGAGTTTTTCAAAAATCCACCATTAATGGCTTACAAGAGAGTAAAATCTTAAGAGATCAACTTACTAGCACAGATGTAGGGCTTAAGAAACAGGCGAGACAGACACTCTTAGGTAATAAAAGTAAAGGGTCATTCCCATGTCTGGGATGTATGAGTTGTCATTCCATAATTAAAGGCAAATATTTTTTCCACCCTAGGAATGGGAAGAAATATGAGATACGAGAACATTATACATGTGAGTCAAAGTATGTTATCTACCTCATAAAATGTGCCTGTTCTCTGATATACATAGGGGAAACCACACGTATGGTCAGGGACAGGATATGCCAGCATCGTTCAAACATACGTTGTAAAAATCTTGAAGCCCCAGTGTCCCATCATTTCTTAAAATGTGGGCACCAGATAAGCCAATTAAGATGGCAAGTCATAGACAGTGTGGGTCCTCATAGAAATGGTAGTAATAGAGAAAAAATATTGTCACATTTGGGGGCCATCAGTTCTACTCTTATCTTAATATCTAAGTGATTATACTTAAACACACTTTCATTATGTAATATTATACATATTCCACAATGTTTTGACCAGTAATCTACTAATTACACATGCTTAGCCTTGTTTTGCACACGGCTCATTTTGATTGGTAGCCCACCTGGGGGAGGGTTTTGTAGGCTTATAAATGTTTTGTTTTTCCACTTGTTATTTGTCAGAGGAAGAGACGCTGCTAGTCCCGACACGTCACAATAAATTCTTTATTTACACTGATGTCCATAGTCCAGTGAGTGCTTTTCTTATTTTGGAAATTTATATATATATATATATATATATATATATATATATATATATATATATATATATATATATATATATATATACAGGGAGTGCAGAATTATTAGGCAAATGAGTATTTTGACCACATCATCCTCTTTATGCATGTTGTCTTACTCCAAGCTGTATAGGCTCGAAAGCCTACTACCAATTAAGCATATTAGGTGATGTGCATCTCTGTAATGAGAAGGGGTGTGGTCTAATGACATCAACACCCTATATCAGGTGTGCATAATTATTAGGCAACTTCCTTTCCTTTGGCAAAATGGGTCAAAAGAAGGACTTGACAGGCTCAGAAAAGTCAAAAATAGTGAGATATCTTGCAGAGGGATGCAGCACTCTTAAAATTGCAAAGCTTCTGAAGCGTGATCATCGAACAATCAAGCGTTTCATTCAAAATAGTCAACAGGGTCGCAAGAAGCGTATGGAAAAACCAAGGCGCAAAATAACTGCCCATGAACTGAGAAAAGTCAAGCGTGCAGCTGCCAAGATGCCACTTGCCACCAGTTTGGCCATATTTCAGAGCTGCAACATCACTGGAGTGCCCAAAAGCACAAGGTGTGCAATACTCAGAGACATGGCCAAGGTAAGAAAGGCTGAAAGAAGACCACCACTGAACAAGACACACAAGCTGAAACGTCAAGACTGGGCCAAGAAATATCTCAAGACTGATTTTTCTAAGGTTTTATGGACTGATGAAATGAGAGTGAGTCTTGATGGGCCAGATGGATGGGCCCGTGGCTGGATTGGTAAAGGGCAGAGAGCTCCAGTCCGACTCAGACGCCAGCAAGGTGGAGGTGGAGTACTGGTTTGGGCTGGTATCATCAAAGATGAGCTTGTGGGGCCTTTTCAGGTTGAGGATGGAGTCAAGCTCAACTCCCAGTCCTACTGCCAGTTTCTGGAAGACACCTTCTTCAAGCAGTGGTACAGGAAGAAGTCTGCATCCTTCAAGAAAAACATGATTTTCATGCAGGACAATGCTCCATCACACGCGTCCAATACTCCACAGCGTGGCTGGCAAGAAAGGGTATAAAAGAAGAAAATCTAATGACATGGCCTCCTTGTTCACCTGATCTGAACCCCATTGAGAACCTGTGGTCCATCATCAAATGTGAGATTTACAAGGAGGGAAAACAGTATACCTCTCTGAACAGTGTCTGGGAGGCTGTGGTTGCTGCTGCACGCAATGTTGATGGTGAACAGATCAAAACACTGACAGAATCCATGGATGGCAGGCTTTTGAGTGTCCTTGCAAAGAAAGGTGGCTATATTGGTCACTGATTTGTTTTTGTTTTGTTTTTGAATGTCAGAAATGTATATTTGTGAATGTTGAGATGTTATATTGGTTTCACTGGTAAAAATAAATAATTGAAATGGGTATATATTTGTTTTTTGTTAAGTTGCCTAATAATTATGCACAGTAATTGTCACCTGCACACCCAGATATCCCACTAAAATAGCTAAAACTAAAAACAAACTAAAAACTTCTTCCAAAACTATTCAGCTTTGATATTAATGAGTTTTTTGGGTTCATTGAGAACATGGTTGTTGTTCAATAATAAAATTAATCCTCAAAAATACAACTTGCCTAATAATTCTGCACTCCCTGTATGTATATATATATATATATATATATATATATATATATATATATGTGTGTGTGTTAATACGTGTTTTACATATTTCACATTAGATATGTATTGTACATGAACAGTATTAGATCTATATAGAAATGTATATTTCATAATATAAAGTACATTTAAAATATGCCTTTTGCGTATCGCGTTTATTTAGATCTTAACGCAGTTAGTGCACATGAAAACAGCATTTTTAAAGTACATTATTGAAATATTACATTTAAAATAATAAACAAAATTAATACAAATGATTAAAAATTATTAAATATACTGCAAAAAAATATAATATATATATATATTCTATTAAATATTTTGAATTTTTTACAGTATGTTTAATAATTTGTAATAATTTTTATACATTTTTTAAAAATATTTTAATATTTTATTTGTAATACTTAAATAACGTGCCTTAAGAATACTAACGGCTAGATTTAGAGTTTGGCGTTAGCCATCAAAAGCAGTGTTAAGGGGTCCTAACGCTGCTTTTGACCGCCCGCTAGCATTTAGAGTCAGGCAGGAAAGGGTCTACCGCTCACTTTCTTTCCGCGAGTCGAGGCTACCGCAGATCCCCTTACGTCAATTGCGTATCCTATGTTTTCAATGGGATTTGCCTAACGCTGGTATTTAGAGTCTTGGAGAAAGTGAGCGGTAGAGCCTCTACCGACAAGACTCCAACCGCAAAAAAAGGTCAGTAGTTAAGAGCTTTATGGGCTAACGCCGGAACATAAAGCTCTTAACTACTGTGTTATAAAGTACACTAACACCCATAAACTACCTATGAACCCCTAAACTGAGCCCCCCCCCCCACATCGCAAACTCTATAATAAAATTTTTTAACCCATAATCTGCCGCTCCGGACACCGCCGCAACTTACATTATAGCTATGAACCCCTAATCTACTGCCCCTAACATCGCCGACACCTATGCAGGGTGTGCAGAATTATTAGGCAAGTTGTATTTTTGAGGATTAATTTTATTATTGAACAACAACCATGTTCTCAATGAACCCAAAAAACTAATTAATATCAAAGCTGAATAGTTTTGGAAGTAGTTTTTAGTTTGTTTTTAGTTATAGCTATTTTAGGGGGATATCTGTGTGTGCAGGTGACTATTACTGTGCATAATTATTAGGCAACTTAACAAAAAAACAAATATATACCCATTTCAATTATTTATTTTTACCAGTGAAACCAATATAACATCTCAACATTCACAAATATACATTTCTGACATTCAAAAACAAAACAAAAACAAATCAGTGACCACTATAGCCACCTTTCTTTGCAAGGACACTCAAAAGCCTGCCATCCATGGATTCTGTCAGTGTTTTGATCTGTTCACCATCAACATTGCGTGCAGCAGCAACCACAGCCTCCCAGACACTGTTCAGAGAGGTGTACTGTTTTCCCTCCTTGTAAATCTCACATTTGATGATGGACTACAGGTTCTCAATGGGGTTCAGATCAGGTGAACAAGGAGCCCATGTCATTAGATTTTCTTCTTTTATACCCTTTCTTGCCAGCCACGCTGTGGAGTACTTGGACGCGTGTGATGGAGCATTGTCCTGCATGAAAATCATGTTTTTCTTGAAGGATGCAGACTTCTTCCTGTACCACTGCTTGAAGAAGGTGTCTTCCAGAAACTGGCAGTAGGACTGGGAGTTGAGCTTGACTCCATCCTCAACCCGAAAAGGCCCCACAAGCTCATCTTTGATGATACCAGCCCAAACCAGTACTCCACATCCACCTTGCTGGCGTCTGAGTCGGACTGGAGCTCTCTGCCCTTTACCAATCCAGCCATGGGCCCATCCATCTGGCCCATCAAGACTCACTCTCATTTCATCAGTCCATAAAACCTTAGAAAAATCAGTCTTGAGATATTTCTTGGCCCAGTCTTGACGTTTCAGCTTGTGTGTCTTGTTCAGTGGTGGTCGTCTTTCAGCCTTTCTTACCTTGGCCATGTCTCTGAGTATTGCACCCCTTGTGCTTTTGGGCACTCCAGTGATGTTGCAGCTCTGAAATATGGCCAAACTGGTGGCAAGTGGCATCTTGGCAGCTGCACGCTTGACTTTTCTCAGTTCATGGGCAGTTATTTTGCGCCTTGGTTTTTCCACACGCTTCTGTTGACTATTTTGAATGAAACGCTTGATTGTTCGATGATCACGCTTCAGAAGCTTTGCAATTTTAAGAGTGCTGCATCCCTCTGCAAGATATCTCACTATTTTTTACTTTTCTGAGCCTGTCAAGTCCTTCTTTTGACTCATTTTGCCAAAGGAAAGGAAGTTGCCTAATAATTATGCACACCTGATATAGGGTGTTGATGTCATTAGACCACACCCCTTCTCATTACAGAGATGCACATCACCTAATATGCTTAATTGGTAGTAGGCTTTCGAGCCTATACAGCTTGGAGTAAGACAACATGCATAAAGAGGATGATGTGGTCAAAATACTAATTTGCCTAATAATTCTGCACTCCCTGTATTATATTTATTACCCCCTAATCTGCCCCCCCCAACCGTCGCCGCCACCTACCTACACTTATTAACCCCTAATCTGCCGACCGTACATCGCCGCCACTATAATAAATGTATTAACCCCTAAACCGCCGCACTCCAGCCTTGCAAACACTATAATAAATAGTATTAACCCCTAATCTGCCCTCCCTAACATCGCCGCCACCTACCTACAACCTAAGTCTAACCCTAACCCTAACACCCCCCCTAACTTAAATATAATTTAAATTAAACGAAATAAATTTACTCTCATTAAATAAATTATTTCTATTTAAAACTAAATACTTACCTATAAAATAAACCCTAATATAGCTACAATATAACTAATAGTTACATTGTAGCTATTTTAGGATTTATATTTATTTTACAGGCAACTTTGTATTTATTTTAACTAGGTACAATAGCTATTAAATAGTTAATAACTATTTAATAGCTACCTAGTTAAAATAATTACAAAATTACCTATAAAATAAATCCTAACCTGTTACCAATACACCTAACACTAGACTGTCAATAAATTAATTAAATAAATTAACTACAATTATCTAAACTAAAATACAATTAAATAAACTAAACTATAGTACAAAAAAACACTACATTACAAAAAAAGAATTACAAGAAGTTTAAACTAATTACACCTAATCTAACCCCCCTAATAAAATAAAAAAGCCCCCCCAAAATAATAAAATGCCCTACCCTATCCTAAATTAAAAAGTAATCAGCTCTTTTACCAGCCCTTAAAAGGGCTTTTTGTGGGGCATTGCCCCAAAGTAATCAGCTCTTTTACCTGTAAATAATAATACAATACCCCCCCAACATTAAAACCCACCACCCACATACCCCTACTCTAAAACCCACCCAAACCCCCCTTAAATAAGCCTAACACTAACCCCCTGAAGATCTCCCTACCTTGAGTCGTCTTCACTCAGCCGAGCCGAATTCTTCATCCAAGCGGAGCAAGAAGATGTCCTCCATCTGGTAGAAGTCTTCATCCAAGCGGGGCAAGAAGAGGTCCTCCATCCGGTAGAAGTCTTCATCCAAGCGGGGCAAGAAGAGGTCCTCCATCCGGTAGAAGTCTTCATCCAAGCGGGGTTTTCTATCTTCATCCATCCGGAGCGGAGCCATCTTCCAGCCAGCCGACGCAGAGCCATCCTCTTCAACCGACGGACTAATGATGGTTCCTTTAAGGGACGTCATCCAAGATGGCGTCCCTCGAATTCCAATTGGCTGATAGGATTCTATCAGACAATCGGAATTAAGGTAAGAAAAATCTGATTGGCTGATTGAATTAGCCAATCAGATTGAAGTTCAATCCGATTGGCTGATCCAATCAGTCAATCGGATTGACCTAGCATTCTATTGGCTGTTCCGATCAGCCAATAGAATGCGAGGTCAATCCGATTGGCTGATTGGATCAGCCAATCGGACTGAACTTCAATCTGATTGGCTGATTGGATCAGCCAATCGGATTGAACTTCAATCTGATTGGCTGATTCAATCAGCTAATCAGATTTTCTTACCTTAATTCCGATTGGCTGATAGAATCCTATCAGCCAATCGGAATTCGAGGGATGCCATCTTGGATGACCTCCCTTAAAGGAACCGTCATTCGTGGTTAGTCCGTCGGTTGAAGAGGATGGCTCCGCATCGGCTGGCTGGAGGATGGCTCCGCTCTGGATGGATGAAGATAGAAGACCCCGCTTGAATGAAGACTTCTACCGGATGGAGGACCTCTTCTTGCCCTGCTTGGATGAAGACTTCTACTGGATGGAGGACCTCTTCTTGCCCCGCTTGGATGAAGAATTCTACCGGATGAAGACGACTCAAGGTAGGGAGATCTTCAGGGGGTTAGTGTTAGGTTTATTTAAGGGGGGTTTTGGTGGGTTTTAGAGTAGGGGTATGTGGGTAGTGGGTTTTAATGTTGGGGGGGTATTGTATTTTTATTTACAGGTAAAGAGCTGATTACTTTGTCGCAATGCCCCGCAAAAGGCCCTTTTAAGGGCTGGTAAAAGAGCTGGTTACTTTTTAATTTAGAATAGGGTAGGACATTTTATTATTTTGGGGGGCTTTTTTATTTTATTAGGGGTCTTAGATTAGGTGTAATTAGTTTAAACTTCTTATATATATTTTTTTCTGTAATTTAGTTTTTTTTTGTATTATAGATTATTTTATTTAATTGTATTTTAGTTTAGCTAATTGTAGGTAATTTATTTAATTAATTTATTGATAGTATAGTGTTAGGTGTATTTGTAACTTAGGTTAGGATTTATTTTACAGGTAATTTTGTAATTATTTTAACTAGGTAGCTATTAAATAGTTATTAACTATTTAATAGCTATTGTACCTAGTTAAAATAAATACAAAGTTGCTTGTAAAATAATTATAAATCCTAAAATGGCTACAATGTACTATTAGTTATATTGTAGCTATATTAGGGTTTATTTTATAGGTAAGTATTTAGTTTTAAATAGAATTAATTTATTTAATGATAGTAAATTTATTTTGTTTAATTAAAATTATATTTAACTTAGGGGGGTGTTAGGGTTAGGGTTAGACTTAGGTTTAGGGGTTAATAAATTTATTATAGTAGCGGCGACGTTGCGGGTGGGAGATTAGGGGTTAATATTTGTAGGTAGGTGGAGGCAATGTTAGGGAGGGGCAGATTAGGGGTTAATACAATTTATTATAGTGTTTGCGAGGCGGGAGTGCGGCGGTTTAGGGGTTAATACATTTATTATAGTGGTGGCAAGGTCCGGTCGGCAGATTAGGAGTTAATAAGTGTAGGTAGGTGGCGGTGACAGTTGGGGGGGCAGATTAGGGGGTTATAAATATAATATAGGTGTCGGCGATGTTAGGGGCAGTAGATTAGGGGTACATAGCTATAATGTAGGTTGCGGCAGTGTCCGGAGCGGAAGATTAGGGTTTAATAGTATAATGCAGGTGTCAGCGATAGCGGGGCGGCAGATTAGGGGTTAATAAGTGTAAGATTAGGGGTGTTTAGACTCGGGGTTCATGTTAGGGTGTTAGGTGCAGACTTAGAGAATGTTTCCCCATAGGAAACAATGGGGCTGCGTAAGGAGCTGAACGCTGCTTTTTTTTTCAGCCAGCTCAGCCCCATTGTTTCCTATGGGGATATCGTGCACGAGCACGTTTTTCCAGCTTACCGATGACTTAAGCAACGCTGGTATTGAGGGTTGAAGTGGAGCTAAATTATGATCAACGCTCCCTTTTCTGAGGATAACGCAGCCATTCAGACAACTCTAAATACCAGCGTTGTCTTAAGGGTGCACTGGAAAAAAAAGCCTTGTTAGCACCGCGGGTCTTTACCGACAAAACTCTAAATCTAGGCGCATGTTTTTATGTGCACTTACATGACCGCATTAAGATCTAAATCAAAGAAACGCGATGTGCAAAACACATATTTTATGTTCCTATATTCTTCACACAGAAAATAATGTACTTTATATTATGAAATACATATATATATATATATATATATATATATATATAAATATATATATATATAAATATGATACTGTTCTTGTAAAATGCATATCTATACCTATATATCTATTAGAATATATATGCAGGTATAGGTATATACACATATATATGGAAATATGTATTTAAGAATAAATAGATCATTATCTTGTAATTGAAGAACATTGGAATGGGAAATGTGTACAGTTACTATACAGTAAAACACATAAATACATAATACATATGTACTCACATATAAACATATATATATATATATATATATATATATATATATATATATATATATACATACAGTATATACAGTATATACAGTATATATATATATATATATATACATACACATATTTAGACATGCATATATATATATATATATATATGTATATATATGTA